>NC_137098.1:17433219-17713219 GCF_949357685.1 Gobio gobio
CGGGTTGAAGCAAAAAAACACACATATTTAACCCCCCGAACGCGATGTTTACCAGAGAACCTCCCCGAAACGCGATTGGGCTTGTTTTGGGCTAGTTTTGAGTAACGAATGGGTGGGTTTTGTTGTGTAAACCTGGCAACCCTGCTGCCAGTGTTCTCTCGCGCAGCTGAACGCGCCACGCGTGTATTGCAACAGATGGTCACATTTTCCTGGGTTCTTCTCCGACCCCAGTACGTCTCGTGCTTTTATTTATTATGGGCTGCATATATCTCCTGTATATGCGACCTGGTTCCGCTCTGTCCCAAACACATATGCATAATAACTTGCTGTATATAGGTAGTTTACATGATTAAAGTAACATTACAGTCAAGATATGCCTCTAGCTTTAATCATTTAAATGTGTCTTTGAAGGTTGGGCAAAAACTTCTGGCAGCTTTAGTCGTTGTTTATGCACATGTATCTTCAAAATAGACGACTAGTTATACATTAACACTATGCTGAAAGCTCCTGTATGTGAACCTTTTGCAGATAAATATAAGTGCATTTTCGTTTACTATTGACACAAATCAATAAGTAAATCATACTCAACTACTATAGTAAACAACTTTTCCTAATTAGGCCTACTCTGTATACATTTTATGATGAATAGTATCATTATATATTATGTTTAAAAAGCTTCTTGTGTTCATATATTTCATTATAAAATGGCATACTATGTACACTACCCTTCCTGAAATACAATTAATATTGTCATCATTCATTGATTTCATGTTAAAATAATATACAAATTCACTACCCTCTTTGAAATACAATAATCAGTAAAAAAGAATCATAAAATTAATCCGGAAAAATAATTGTTAGATTAGTCGACTAATCGAAAAAATAATCGTTAGATCAGTCGACAGAAAAAATAATCGTTAGTTGCAGCTCTAATATATATATATATATATATATATATAATATTTTTTATTATTTTTGTTTTTGTTTTTAAAAGAGTTCCTTCTACATATTCATGGGAATGCAGAAGTTATTAAAATCTCAAATGTGTGTTAACTAATAGATTTTACTCTAAGTAGCAGTTTATAAGAAGTATACTTAAAGTACTTGCAAATCATTATTTGTAAACTATTAGTTTATAGTTAATTCATAGTTTATATATTGCAGTCTCTTTACATTGTTAATAGGATGTATACAAACAGTGAGTTCTTCATTCATTGTCTCTGCAATACATCAACATATTATCATTGTTTAATTAGCTCACATGTAAAGAGTTAGAATTTTTTTTTAAATAATTGTGGTGTTATTTCCATAAAGGGGTGCATACATTTTTGGTCAAGATCTTGTATTGACAATGCAAGTGTCAAGCACTCTGTAAAGTCTCCTCCAGCACATCCCAAAGACTTTAATGTCTGGACGTGAAAATGATTCTTCATGCTCCCTCACAACCATTCTTTTACAATTTGAGTCTGATGCATCATTGTCATCCTGGAATATGGCCATGATGTGTCTTCCTACATGGTTGTTAAAGAAATTAAAAGCTACACACTCCATCAATTAGGGTTAGAACATATAACTTGCTAGAAACATCATAATCAATGCAATAATAATCCAGTATATACCCGACACAATGTCGACTCTGTTGCTGTGTTCGAAATCGCTCACTTGTTTACTGATTCTCTAATCCTTATAAAGTGCATTGCAGTTGAGTGCACTATAAGCAAGGAGTGAATTAAATGAAGCGAGGAATTCCGACACTGACGTAATACACCGTGTCAGAGAGCTGTCGCAGAAACTTTGTCACGCACATTTATTTGAGTGCTTACTTTAGAAATAGAAAACAGTCACAGCGACTTTAGTTTGTAATTATACATAGGCTTCCTCCATGCTAGCTTTAGTTTAATTGATGGTATATTAATGCAATAAATATAGATTTGGTATTCCATGGTTAACCTTGTGTTCATAATCATTAAACTAACCATAAATCATAAAAACTTACATCAATAAGTGTACACTATTGTATGTATTTTAGTATTTATCTTTAACTCACCTTTTAAGACAATGATCAGGAGTCAAGGAGTTGATTCCATAGACTACAGTGGGAGTCAGGAATCGGAGTCGACTCCAAAAAACCTGGAATCGAACATCCCTACTGAAAACGACTGCGCCATTGACCAACAAAAACCTGGTCCTAAAGTCAATAGCCCAGTATTTTTTGTGTTATTTAAAGGGCGCGTTAGTAATGTGCGCCTATAGGCTGGTGTACAACACGCGTATACTTCACTTATTACACATACATAGCTGCACACAAACATTTTAAAATATTTATATTTAACCAATCGTGGCAATACACACATGTATTTAAACTGACTCGTCAGGTTGAGGGTGTCTATATTCTGCCATCTAAATAGCAAATCCGCCATGGTGCAAACGCAGCTGGCTTTTAAACGGAATGGAAGATGAGACTCTGGTTTATTGCACGTTATGCCTAAAATACACCCATGACTCATTAAGAGAATAGAGACAACCCTTTTAGACCATGCGCTGTACGCGCCGACCATTGTTTCTGTCGTTAAACTAGCAAAAGTGGATTCTAAGTGCACTTGCACCGTTCGTTTTAGACCATGTGGTTAGATTGTTAAAATAGAGCTCATAGATTCTTAAGCATATGCCTATTTTAATAAAAAACAGCGATTTAAAAAAAAAAAAAATTGTATATAAACAATGTAGATACTATACTATATTAACTATGAATGAACTATAAACTAATCATTTGTTAATAATTTGTAAGTACTTTACTCTTGTATATTATAAAGTGTTACCAATACAAATTATACTAAATTAAAAACAGATATGAGATACCATGAATAATGTGGGTGGATTGCACTAAATATACAACTTTAGTTTAAAACAGTCAGCGATGTGGGCTGAAGGACAGTGTGTGTCGTTGGCTGATCCCATTAGCCCCTCTTCTTACTATCATCACTATCCTTACCTATAAAATACCAAAGGCCAAAAATAGAAAGAAAAATTAATAATCAAGTTAATTTGCTCTTTTTGAAGTTAAGCAGCCCTCTGGGGTTTTATGAAAGTTTTAAAATTAACTCATGCAGCAGGTGATGCTGAAATTTTAAATTGCTCATTAATGGTGGGCAAGTGCAGGGTTTATGAAATGAATAAACAATATTGTTACTGAAATAATTTAATTATATTACAGCACATAAAAACACGGCTGAATATTAACATGTAGATCTGCTTTGCATGCTACCAGACACTCAAACAATTATCAACATGAATATAATTTATCATGAGAAAAACTGCTGAAATATTCATCTGAATTCAGTCAGATTTACTGAATAGAAAGTGCCGGTCACTCACAAAACTTGAATCAGGCCTTGGCATATTTTTTCAAACACTGTATACATAGTTTGCCCGTTATTGTTGCATCATAAAAACCTATATTAAAACAACTGATTGTGTTGATAAACTGTTTACAGACCATTTACAGGAAAGCGCTGTTTATGCGTGACCTATGCCGTGACCTGTTAAAATGGCCGTCAGGGGTTTACGCTGATACAATGAGGCCGATCGTTCCGAGCATCCCTAGCTGTGACTGCTGTACCATTAGGTGAATTAGTTTTTCATGGCTGTTAATATGGGATCATTGATGTCAGGTTTTCATGCCCCTAAATGGTGCATTAAACCGATACCAAACAGTGGTTTTGCATGTAGGGCAGGCAGTGTCTTCTTCTCTAAATGGGTAGTTCTTTGCCAGAATAGTCAATTGCCAATAGTCAAAAGTCTGACTGCAGGAGACTGTATTACAAGTAAAGTTCACGCTAGTGCTGGTGAGCGTACGGGGTCTGTTCTTGAAACCCCAGAAAATGTAATTATCTGTAATGTAAACAATTATAGATCGGAGTAGATGTTCTGCCCACACAAACACAGAGCCATTAGGATATTTCCTGGGTTGTGGGCCTTTCTAATTCAATTCAATTCCAGCTTTATTAGCATGACTATTGCCAAAGTAATAGACATATACAAACATATAGATCAGGCGTTGGGAACCTTTTTTTGACCAAAGAAACCAAAAAATTGGTTAATGCATTTTTCAAAAAGAGCCATAGTAGAAATAATATAATATTTCAATACAATTTCAACAGTAGTAATTATTATGTCCATAGACAACTAAATACGAACAAATATGCAGCAAACAATAAATAAGTTGCAATATTGAATTATTTGTGCAGGGCACTTCCCGCTCTTTTCTTTCTCATTCAATCATGATTCGTTATTAATAACTTTAACATCAACTGAAATCTGTGCGGGTTATCATAAATACGACATGTATAGGACATGAAAGGTCTCTGTGGCAAAAGTGAAAGTACCAGCGGGTGAAATGTTTTCGAAATGTCTCTTTGCTCGGCAAAGCACCAGTTTCAATAAAAGCATATGTTAAAGTTTATATAGCCTATTTTTACATTTTCGCTGCTGTTCTAAAAATGGTATTCGCCATTGCCTTAAACAAGCTACGCAGCTGCTTGAATGCTCGTGACACTCGCGAACTGGTACACCTTGAATATTATTATTATCATGCTTTTTTCATTAACTTCGGTAGGCTGTACAACAAGGTAATTTTAACAACATGGCTGCTTTTTCCGCAGAGAGCGGCTCTCTGTTGATCTCTGTTGTCCTTTTTTTTTATCGATCATTTGTTTGCAAGGGGTGAGAGGCCTGGCGAGCCACATTATTTTTGTCAAAGAGCCAGTTGTGGCTCACGAGCCATAGGTTCAACATATATGTGTCCATATTATAAATAAATATGTTATCACAATTACACAAAAAGATGAAGTAAATAAATACAGAGAGCAGTTATAAAGAGAAAAGAAGGTTCAGCCTTTGTCCCTCATTTGGTGCCAGGAGGACACATACTGCACTGCCAGGTGGATGCACTTTAATTTCTCTCCCAAAAAGCTCGCTTGCTGGAATACGTGTCTGTAATGTTTTTGTATTTGCTGCACTCTGTGAGAAAGTGCAGCTTCTCCTCTATGACTCCATCAGTGCATTGACTCTGAGCCCTCTGGCTCTCTTGTGTCGGCCCGTCTCTACACATAGACTGGTTGCTTATGCGATACGTTTATAGGGGTTTTCCCTGACGATTATCTGTAATATTGATCAGGTATGGTGCCAATTTATAATCAGACTTTATTTTGTGAAACTACTCTAATTTCTTTTATTGTGTGACTGTGATCTGCCAATTATGGATGTATTCTTCCTGGGTTCTTTTTTCATATTTCTTGAACTTTTGAATGTCTGCACTCTGCACTAAATAGTTGAATTGAATGAACTGGGTCACTCTCTGGGTGTCCTGCCCTGTACGTAAGAGCTCAGTGATTGTAGCTCTCTTTTCTGGATTTCAGCTAGGAGAGGCAATCTGCCAACTCTGCCCTGCAACCAAGACTTGGATTTTTTTGTGTGTGTGTGTGAATTCCTAGGATGTTTTTTTGCAGAACTCAAGGTGGAGAATTTCAACAGGGTTTTTGTCCCAGTATTCATAGTTTAGTTTAAATGTAGGTCCCCAGATTTCACAGCCGTATAGAAAAATGGTTTTGATGATGCTGTCAAAGATTTTCAGCCACAGTTTAATGAGTGGGTTGAACTTGAACAGTGTTTTTTTATGCTCAGATCTTTTTAAAGTCAGATCTTTTATTGCAGTGTCAGTGTCAAATAGTCCAAAAGCTGAGATTGTCAGAGTGACATGATTAAGATTTGTTCCTTCAAGTGTAAAAGTATCTTTCTTGTCAGTAGGTGACTTTTTTTCCCTGAAAGATCATGATTTTGGACATGTTTAATGGTAAGGCCCAATCACTACTATTCTTTTCTAAAGTTGAGAGGCTTTTGTGCTGTCTCTGAGGTGACAGCAGCAGAAGGTTGTCGACGTACAGGAGGCATTTGATTCCTCTTCCCTGACCAGGGCTGCGTTTCCCAAAAGCATCGTAAGCCTAAGTTGATCGTAGAGACCATTAGTGGCAATTGTTCTACAATCAACTTAAGCTTACAATGCTTTTGGGAAAAGCAGCCCATGACAAGAGGACTTTTCAAGTGTTTATGCCAATTCATTATTATAGATATTAAATAGAATTGGCTGAGGCTGCAGCCTTGATGGACTCCTTTAGTCTAACTGAAATAATCAGTCCGTTTGTCATTGTCTTTAACAAGGCATTTGTTCCTATTGTATGTGTCCTTTATGATGTCATATGTCCTTCCTTTTTAGTTTTAAGAAAAGCCCATTGTACCATACCAAATATGTTTCTTGTTTTGTTTGCTGAACGTATTTTTGTATGAGTGTGTGGAGTGTGTAAATGTGATTTGACGTTCTCTGTTTAGGCATAAATCCAATTTGACAATTGTATATAATCTTGTGTTCTTGAATGAACTGAACTAAACTTTCATTAATAATGGAACAATAGTTTTCAGAGGTTACTGCTCACTGTAATGCCCCTATAATTATTTGGGTCGTACTTCTCACCTTGTTTAAAAGTTGGCGTTATCACATTTTCTTTCAAGATCTCAGGAAAATATCCTGATTTTAATAAGAGATTGAATAATTTCAGAATAGCATCTTTCAGTTCGGGTTCAGTTTCAGCATCTCATTACATATTCCATCCATGCCACAAGATTTTTTTTTTTTCAGTTGATTTAAATGATATGGGCTGATCTTTTATAGTGCTATCCAGTTTATATAGTTGGGAGGACAGATGTATTTGGGTAAGGGTTGGTTCGTTTTGTGAGTTTAGAGTTTTCCATATATTTGGGTCATAGATGGGAATGTGTTTGGCTTCTTTGGATTTATCTAAATTTTTCCAGAATTCCCAAAAATAATTTTGATTGACTGCCTCATCAATCTTGTTGAGCTTTATTTTTCACATGATCTGCTTTTTTTCTGTATTATAGTGACTTGTATGTTTTAAGGGTTTGTTGATATGTGTTTGTTGGTTTGCCGGGTCTCTTTTTTTTTTTTTTTTTTTTTTGATCATGATCATAATCATAATTATTTTCTTACTTTTTGGCATTCTTTATCAAACCAACCAGCTTTAGCAATTTCTTTTTTACATCTGTACATTTTAGAAAAAAAATAGTTAACTGTTAAGTTGCTAAATTCATAATTTTATTCTCATTACTAAATTAAGTCAATAGAAAAGAGTCTCAACATGAGTGCTGTGGAGCTCGGCTTCATACTGGGCAGGACTGTCTTTACTCCTTATAAAATTTGGAGGGAAGGTGGTGGTACAGTTTAACCTTCTGATCTAAAGATGGCAGAAGATTCACTGACCTCTTCAGACTGAGGACTATTTGACTATGGTCCGATAATGGTAGCTGTGGCATCACTGTGAAATAGTTCATTTTACTTTGGTGTATATCTGTGATGGCATAATCTACTGTGCTGCTGCCTATATAGGAGCAGTAGGTGAATCGACCCATGAGAATCTCTCTTTCTTCTACCATTAACTATGTATAGACCCAGGCTTTTGGACCTGTTCTACATGTCTGCTTATTGTGCTATCATAATTCTGATGTGCTTTAGTAAAATGTGTATAGTGATACATACGTGTCTCCATCTGAACTAAAGTAGTCCGCTTCCTTCATCGTTCTAGCTAGCACTCAGATCCCCCATTAACAAAACTGATCCTAGATTATAATAATGCGAGGCGACTCATATGGGGAGATATAAGTGGCACACAGGTACATGTCTACATATAAATACAAAAGCTCATATCATGCCTTTTCATGTTTTCCTTTTTCTTTAGTGTGTTATGTAACTCTTTGTGCATGTATAAGACCTGCTGAATTACAAAGCTCTAAATGAGAAGGTAGATCCAGACCTAGCTAAAACGCCTCAATCAAATTCTCCCTCACCGACCTGCGTCACTAGGTGGAAATGTTTGCATACTGCCGCCCAAATGCGTACGCAAATAAAGAAGGCATGGCTTCAGTTATCATAGTAGTTAGGGATGGGCATTTTTGTCAATTTCTCATTTCGATCATCGATAGGTCTCAAAAACGAGTACTCGAGTACTCGGGGGCGGGGCTTGTGCAGGGGGCGGGGCTTGTCCGTCATTGAGATAATGAAAACTGTTATGAAAATGGTTGTTGACAAATACAAGTGACATGAAAACAGGTATATGAAAACATGAACATATAAAACAAAAAATAACTGCTAGATTATGATGCATAAATGTCTTTGAAAAAGAAACATCTTTATAAAATGACCGTCTCAAATAACCAAGTCAGTAATATCGAGCATTGCCTTTGAGCTGAAACTGTGAAATAACACCACCCTGCAGAGCTTGCTAGCTGGTTAATAAACTCAACCAAACGCACCCTATATCAATATTAATATGAAGATTATTATGAACCTATTACGACATAAATCAACACAAAAGGACGTGAATGCGCACGTGAACTTCAGTGCTAGATTTGACAGGCGAAGGGTTTGAAACGGAATATTAAATGCGCTCTTCCCTTAACAACGCTGATACACGGACAACGAAAGCACACAGAAACAACATTTTATTAAAATCGTGTTCTCATTATAATCAGAGGTGGAACAACTCCATTACTTGAGTGAAAGTAAAAGTACTACTGGTCAAATATTACTCCGTTACAAGTGAAAGTTGTTAAAAATTATTTTTACTTAAGTAAAAGTACAGAAGTACTTGCTTTTAAAAGTGCTTAAGTATCAAAGTAAATTTCCTTTTTTATGCTAATGCATTATTTTATTATTGTTGCATTGTTGTATAAATGCACGCTATAGCCATGGTGGTTTAAGCCAGTCAGTGATGCTCCATCCGACATGCTAGCATACGACTACCTTGAACTAATTTAAATACTTAAAAGTTACAAAGCTTTTTACAAAGCTGCTGTCACTTTAAGGCAGAATGCACAAATCCTACACACTGATACACATCCGATATTCCCCCAACTGTTTACGTTCACTTAAGACATAATCAACTTTGTTTACGTGAATACTTTCCAAAATGAAAATGTTGACATTTTGTGTGTTTTGGTCTGTTTAAGTGCGAAAAAACGCAACAGAAAGCTCTATTCAGTACTCATGCTCTGGCATCTCAGAGGCACAAAAACCAGACTAAACTGAGCTCTTTCATCATGCTTTTTCAGATTCATCCATATGTCTATGCTTCTCTTTCTCCCAGACATTTACATTTTGCAAAAAAAAACTAAAAAACAACACTTTTAAAAGAAAAAAAAAAAATCATCCACTGACTTTCAAAGCTGCTACAGAAACGACTTTCGACTTTGAGGACCTTGATAGAAATGTAGTGGAGTAAAAAGTACGATATTTGTCTTTCAAATGTAGTGAAGTTAAAGTAAAAATTTCCTTAAAAAATAATACTTCAGTAAAGTACAGATACTCAAAAAGTGTACTTAAGTACAGTACTCAAGTAAATGTACTTCGTTACTGTCCACCTCTGATTATAATGCTTTGACAGATTGACTCTGCACATCATGCACTTAATTTTATTTTTCATGATCGAAGCGTTTACAGACATCACTGCGCGTTTTCGAACTCATAACGAAAAACAACTTTAAATAACTATAGGTCTACTGTTAAAAAATATGAGACCAGTATAGCACTGCTGCATTATTAATATCAATGATTCTGAGAAAGAAATAGCCTATCTAAAAATAATATGACTGTCTCTAAACCATCATGTCGAGCATGAAATATGCGTTTGAGCTGAAACTGAAGAGAATGAACAACAGCCAGTATAACGGCAGCGCTTTGCTAGCTTATTAAGCTCAACCAAACGCTTTTTATATTAGATTAATCAGATATAGACAACATAAAAGTAATCTTACAACATGCATCTGCAGAAAAGGACGCGAATGCGCACATGAACTTCACGCGCTAGTCTGAGTGTTCTCGCTAGTTTCTCTATGGATCAGCTGATACACGGGGAACTAAGCACAGGTCATTTACAGCATTCTAATTTCCATCGTGTTCTCATTATAATGCTATGTAGGCTATGACAGATTGGTTCTGCACATCTTGCACTAACCATTTAATGATCAGTGATTCCAGACATCACTGCAGTGCACGCCTCAGTTTCACTTTATTTCGCCGCGGTCAGGAGGCGTGTTGTATAACGCTAACCAATCAGACCTCCGGTACCGCGCAAAACAACGCAATAACCAATAAAAAAAGAGACAATTTTTTTTTTTTTCAGGGCGATCATCGTTCTCATGATCGATGATCGCTGTCAGGTTCGAGTACTCGATTACTCGACCACTGTTGCCCATCCCTAATAGTAGTAGTGTTGTCGCCTCCATGTCGTGAGACGCTGTATGTTTCTATGCGAAAGCAAAAGCAGCACTTTATTTCCAAAAATGGACGCAATTAGAATCAGTGGTTAAGATTTATTTACAACACTGTTCCAGAACAGTACAACCCAAATGTTCATGCGTGTGCAGCGTATTTTACGGAGGACCGTTTCCTGAACCTGGGAGAGTACAAGACTGGCTGTGCACAAAAGCTATTTCTAAAAAAAAACGGGTAATTCCAACTTTGCTAGAGCAATCTGGCGCTTCTGAATCAGAGTCTGTAAGGGGTTAATTCAGGGTGATTTGGACACTTTTTCCATGTCATCTCAATGGCAAAAAGTGTACCAATCACCCTGAATTCACCCTGTTTTATTATTAATTAAATTATTTGCTTTGTGCAGTTTAGAGTAACGCATATTTTTTGTCGTTCTTACGATCAAAAGTGCAGAGATGGATTTTGCTTACAAACATACTAGTACCTTATGTTCTCCACTGATGACAAACATAGATGCACTATGTGTTCTGTTTCACACTGGCCACTCAAGCAGAGCTGAAGCAGCACATGTCCATTGTGCTTTCAAACTGGCGGGGTTTGTCACATGCAGCTGAACCTTGACTTGTGTACAGCAAATAACGGTAGGTTCCGATTGGTCATCTGCATTTTCAGAATCCGACTCGGGCTCAAACTGATATGGTAAAACTGATGACATAATTAACTGTCTTTATAATTGCCTAATGAAGCTGAAGCTCGCGATTATGGTAACGGGTGATACATTTCGGACATATGCTTAAGGTGTTCGGCCAATCACAAAGCACTGGGTCAGCTGGCCAATCAGAGCATATTACACTTTTCGGAAAGAGGGTCTTTGTAGAAATCGACGTGTTTTAGAAAGACGGCATAGAGGAGCTACAATAATGTACAGTATGTGAAAAATAATGTATAGATTCTATTTTTTCTATAAAAGCATGTTAACATATTCTATAGGGGTGCTCCGATTGATCGGCAACCGATCTCGATCGGTCGATAATCGCTTTGGGATGATTGATCGGCGGTCTCTAAAAAGGCCGATCTCATGAACCGATCTCATGCTGACGACACATAAACCCGCGCCTGCCGTGAGAGGGAGGGCATGATATTCAGCGACACAGTCTCATTCTCTTTCCAGCGCGGGTAAAATAATTATAATGCTGAAGGTGAGGGACAATTCATATTTCTATATTAAATAACTTACGTCTCACAGAAAGTTTTCAAATGACTGCGTAAGTTCACAAACAGCGCGAGTGAATCACCGCGTGCGCGCGCTCTCTTTCCCTTTCAAAATGCTCAAATGGCTTCATATCATCGCATCTGCACTAAAATCAAGCTGCACTGTTGACAGGATTTGCCACTTGCACAATCGAGGCAGTGTCGCATCGTCACTAAAGTTTATCATTTGCATTTATTTTTAAGTCTTGCCAGTGTTCAAACCGCTCAGCACTCGCGCGCTCTCCAGACCGTGAGCGCGCGCCCACACACACACACACAGGCCATATCACAAAAAGCTTGCGAGAACAAATTGCGGTGAAATGGTCAGATACACACAAATGTATGTACTAAATTACCGTCTTGACGAGTATGAACGTAAACCCCGTCGTGACTCTCGAGTGAACGTTTGTGCAACTGCATGTAACTGTATCCGTGTTCGCTCTTAAAGTGACAGCTGTCGAATAAACTGCTGCTGTCTCTGAGTTTCTCTGTCTTGTGTTGTTTGATGAACCTTTATGACACTCACTGCTCTTGAATGACTAACTTTTGCAACCTTAAGTGTAAGGATTAATCTAATTTAATTTATTCAGGGAAGACCAATATAAATTTATATTTGATTTCTTATTAAATGTAGTTAGTATTTCTTATCTCAATACTAATGTTAGACCTACCTGAAAATTTGTCTTTAAAAACAAAATTGCACTGCATGATCAAATATTTAGGTGAGATAATTATATACATTTATTATATACATTTATTTGGGAAAGATGGCCTACAGTAGCCTTAAGTTATCTCATTTTCTAAAATAAACACTTGGTGGTTCTTCAAGATCTTGACTCTAGCCTATTTCTACAGTTTTTTTTTCCTTAATACAGTTAATTTAGAGTTAGTTTCATTTCTACAAATGGTGCAAACTCTTCAAGATTATAGATAAAAGATTGCCATTCCCCTGCCATTCTGTGATCGGCAGTGATCGGCAATCGGCAGATCATGATCTTGGTGATCGGTAATCGGTTATCGGCCCCAAAAATGCTGATCGGAGCATCTCTAATATTCTATTACACGCAATAGTCAAAATAATAATAAGCATCATATGACCCCTGTTGAATGCTTGAATCTGACAAATGTTCTAAGGTGTGCAGTTATTTTCAGGGAAACACACGGCAAAAGTAGTTCCAGGCAGGTATTGACCGCATTACAGTTCCATATCACTTCGCCAAATGATTTCAGTTATTTCAAATGTCTTTACAGCATACAAAAGCAAAAGAACCAAAACCCACAGAGAAACTGACCAAGCAAAGTGATATAGTAAACAATAGGATAAAAATGACAAATTATTTCTATGTTTTTCTCACAAAATTAAGTTTAATTAAGTACTTAACGCACATACTCTCTCTGGTCTCCCACTCAAACACACACACACTCGCACAGAAACGTGTTGTCAGTGCTGCTCTGACGATTTTATCTGTAAAATAGTTTAGCAACTTAAAAGCAACATGACATTTCTCACTAGCGAGTTAATAAAGATGCTGTTCTTACAGTTTCGTATTAGTAGACGCTACCGAACACTGTTGAAAGAGACACACAGACTGAGGTATTCACAATATGCTCTCTCTCTCTCTCTCTAATAACTGCATTAGTCTTTTATCTGTAAGCCTCTTTAACTAGTTCTAAAATTATGTTAGGGAATTAGCAACGGAGGCTTGGGTTTAGATGCGTAAGAAATTAATCCTGCACACAAGCGTTTTAAAGACAAAACCTGACAAATGTCTTGAAATAAATGTCCTCGGGTGTGCAATATTTTTCCTAATAATTCAACGGCCCATCGTCAATTATTCCTTACTTAAGTTTGATCCAAGTTTGATCCTTTGTTTCCTTTTTTCATAGGCTTAATATAATAACACAGATGGTCTTTTTCATCCTAAATCTCTTCCATTTTTTAAAATTGAGGCTGTTTGATTGAAGGTGTTTGTAGCTTTCTGTAGTTTGGAGGAGTGTAGGTTTTGGAGTCTCAATGAGTAATATCATTATATCTGAACTATATGCAATATTAACAAAATATAGTTATTAATTTTCTCCCCAAAAGCTGAAGAGAACATCCCCTAAAAACTATAACATGTTATTTTAAACAATGACATTGAGGAATATTGTACAGTATTTACCAGAATAATGCATGAATTCATGACCCAATCATATTTTAAAATATAGATTATTTAATTAAAAGGCAATATAGAGGATATATAGTGGCGTAGCTGTCAGTCTGACGGCCGGGACGCTATCTAACCCTCTCCTCATGGTCAGGATGTGTTTTCTGAGGGCTTTTCAGGGCTATCTCCTTGATAGTTTATGCAAACAGTCTCATGCCCTCTTGATGAATATGGATAGGGTCATATAGATGCTCATGGGTGATATGCTGATGGTTTGCTATGTGAACATTCGGCACTGGAGCACAGACGTTAGCTATCTTCACATTGATTGTGTTTACGATCCTTTGTGGTACGTAGAAGGGTTGAGATGATGACCTTGGATCTGGGGTAGATCCCGTTATCTGTTTTTACCACGTTGCACATGGCTAGTGACGTCCACCCTTGTAGCAATGAGGTTTGTTCCGGTGTGAAAAATGATGCATCCAATGCATCCTCTTGCAATAGTCTCAAAGCAGAGTGTGAGATGGGACACCAGAACTTCTTCACAGATCTCCCCGGAACAGTCGTCTGTGGTCAAGATGGTGGCTGTTGGAGTCACAAAGGATGACAATGTTGTCTTTTACTCTTCTGTTCTCTGCTGGTGTTGGTGGATGATGTTGTTGCAGTTGGTGGATGACTCTGTGTCATGCTGCTTCTGTCTTTCCTCTTGAGGTTGTAAGGGCTTGGTGAGATTGACGGGTTGCAGGAGTGAAGGAGCTCTGAGATTGTGTGCTGATAAGTTGCTTGTGTTTGTGATGTGTTCAGGAGTGGGGGTGCTTTGTGTTTGCGTGCTGACACACTCCTGATGTTGTTTTGTGTGTAGCTGGTTTCTGGTCTCTTCCAGCAGTCTCTCCTGTGTGTTGCCGTGTTGTTTTCTTCTAACCAGTTCTTCTCTCACCTTCCTCAGCTCCTGTCCTCTTTAAATAGGAAGGCATGTGTCTGTGTTAGAGGAGTGAAAGTAGGGATGGGCGATATGTAGGGGTGGGCGATATCTCGATATTTAAAATATATCGAGATATTTTTTAAACACGATATGGATTTTGACATATCGTATATATCGATATATTGTTTATATTTAATTCTGATTCCGCCACTTTGCTTGTTTGCCTTCTCTGTGCTGTGCTCGCCCCCGCTCGCTCGCCCCCCGCCTCCTTGCTTTTGTTCCCCCTCCCCTCGCGTGTTGTCATGGCGGCGTCCACAACCAGCTCGGAGGCTACAGAACTCGTCTTAAAAACAACTGGCTCCATTATATGGAGATACTTCGGTTTTAAGGCGTCAGACGAACAGCAGACATATGTCTACTGCCATGAATGCCGACAGTTGGTTCTCAAACACTTGATCCAAGATACAGTTTACCTAGGCGGCATTACTTTGCGAGACAAGAACTCCCGCGACTGTACACTACGGAGAGAGAGCGGCTTGCTTGCTGGAGAAGGTTACTTACTATGCCCTTGATTTGAGTTGTTTTATTTTTGAATGAAAATTCATTATTTGCATGCGTTTTAAAGCCTTGCGCGCAGGGCACCATGCGCTTTCCTGAGCGCGCGCACTAAAAGCCTGTCAAACAAGTGATTACTGGACTAAATCTTACTGCGCTAATACTGTCAAATACACACAAGGTTAACATAAACACAGTCGGTTATGTCTAAAGTGAAAGTAAAATCGGCGTGTGTCTGAATATTAGATGCGTGAAAGTCTTAAATTGACAGCAGGGCAGCCTAGTGAACACGCTGCCGCTTGTCCTTAAAGGGACAGTTCACTCTAAAATGATGTAATTATTTACTCACTCTAATGTTGTTCCAAACCTGTATTAATTTCTTCTGTTGAACACAGACAGCTGATAGTAGCGGTTGACATTCATATTATTATTTCCTACAATGGGGACCAGCAACTGTTTGGTTTCCAATATTCTTCAAAATATATGTTATGTCCAACAGAAGAAAGAACTTTATTCAGGTTTAAAACAACTTGAGCGCGAGTAATCAATGACAGAATTTTCATTTTTGAGTGAACTATTCCTTTAGTGGTTAATAAAATAACAAAAGACAAAATCACTCACGGTTCTTGACTGAAAAACGAATACAGTAGCTTTAATAAGAATCAATGTATATTTTATAGGGAAGTCTATGTAGTGTTTTATTTTTACATTTATTAATTCAATTTCATACTTAAATGCTGCTGTACAGCTCTGAGCTGCCAGTGTAAATCTTTATAAATTTATATTTATTTTATATTATACAGTACACTAGGAATGTGTACAAGGTTTTTTAAAAGTAAAGTTTTAAGTTTAAGTAAGGTTTTTCAAGTCTTTTAAGTCAAATAAAGAAAGAGTATTGCAATAAAAAAAATAGTATTTTTTCCTCCTTAAGCTCTTGCTGTTCGGCTAAGAATAGAATAGCAAAAATCTGATGCAACTAGCCATCAGAACCGAACCGAAAACCGTGGTAAAAAAAAATGAGGTATGTATTGAACCGTGGACTTACTGTATTGTTGCATCCCTACTTTGTTCCTACATGAACTGCCTACCTCTTTGCACTTCAATAAAAAAAAAAGACTTTGTGGTATTTGGCATATTTGTTTTTGCAGTTGTTTTTGGGGGGTTATTTTTCCTGTAAAGATATCGAGATATATATCGTATATCGAGATATAGCAAAATATATCGAGATATATTTTTTGCTCCATATCGCCCAGCCCTAGCGATATGGCAAAAAAATGAAATCTCAAGTTTTTTCAGAACCATTTTTAACTAGTCAACTTTAAAACAAAAAAAGTAACTATAAATTATTTCTGGTAACATCTGAAGTGATCAACATGGTGTAAATGTAAAACAAATGTCTTTTTTTGTTTAATATCTTTGCAGAAAATATGATGAAATATGAAGGCAAATATTGTACAAACGTATCTTAAACATATCCTATATACTCATAAATAATATAAAATAAGAACAATGCTAAATATTTCTTAGCCACAAAGTAATACCATTAAATAAACCCAGTAATAGGCTATTATTAACATGAAAATGCTTTGTAAAAACAGAAAATAACAGCACCTTTCAGCCTGTCACCATCATGCAAACATGAAATATCAAACATACAGTAGTAGTTCTTCAGTAGTAGAGCTATTTTTCCTATTGATGTTTGGCGGACATGTTTGGCTGTTGCACTCGTGTCTCTCACCCATGAAACGACATTCTAATAACGTGGCACTCAAGTTAGAAGAAGGTTCAATTCACGTCTAATATCTTTACTTTTTCCCATTCCACTGCCTCAACGTTTGTAACACCCGCTTAAGACATGATGTGTTCGGTGTGAACACCTGCTTAAGACGTGACGTGTTCTACATTCATAGAGCTAATAAAGTTAATAGGCACGCCATCATGTGGTCAGATAATTTTTCTTCCTTAACTGTTATCATTTCTGTATTGTCAATAGAGCCTGACCGATATGGGTTTTTGGGAGCCGATACCGATATTAGGGAGTAAGAAAAGTCTGATATCGATATATCGGCCGATATTCTTTATGTCTATATATTATAGTACAGTATAAACTTTTAACTGCCTTTTGACTGGTTCTGTATATGTAATACAGTATATACATGATATACATACATTGTACATAAATACAACAGAACAAACATACAAATGAAAAACAGTTATTTTTCAGGTTCTTTTCAGGTCTTTTCAAGTTATTCGGTCGGAAGTGAGTGATTTTCCGGCTTTCCATGTTTTGACTGTTATACGGTAGGGCGTGCGATTACGCATCATCTGAACGAGTACAGAATCACCTGATCAAAAAACAGGGGAAGAAGCAGCAGAAACAAGCGATCTCATATAAGCAGATGCATTTGAAAAATGCCAAAAATGCTGGAGGTGACTGGCAAATTTCACCTACGTTCACTTAAGACATAACCGACTATGTTTACGATGATTCACGACAAGACAAGACATAATTTTGTGTGCATATTTGCGCACTGTGGGGCGCACGTTCATATCGGTGGCATATCTATGGCTTATACGCCGATGCTGATATATCTGCGACAGGCTCATATCGGCCGATAAAATCAGCAGACCGATAAATCAAAACTGCTTCATGATTTAAAAATAATAAAATCGCGGCAAAACATTACATTCAAATTAATCTGAAAAATCACCCAGCCCTAACTGAACATTTCTAAAGCAGATACCTGCTGTCGTGTAAGACAGTTATACTGACCCACGAACAGACTTTGCTAAGGCATTTCCGAATGACCAAAACAGCATTTCAGATGCTTTGCAACGACGTCGGTCCACTAGTTGATCCTGTTATGCCGCAAATGTCTTTTTTGATGCGCAGCAAGGAATTTATTCGGTAAATGTTTTCATCATAGTTTATGCGCATGTTTTCTTATCGGATAATTTTTTTTATCCGACTCAGTTGAGTGCATATGTTTTTTAATGCACATTTTGGATTTTATATGCATCGTGGCGTTTCCATTCAGCATCTGCATGGCTTCTGCATGACTCTCTACTTCAGGATCTTTCTTAATCTTCTGAACCTCTAATTTAAGGTTTTTGAAGTACCTCTGGAATTCCTTAAGGCTGATTTCTGGTCCCTGGACCATGACTGTAACATTATGATAAAGGTTCACAGTCAGCTTTGTGTCATTGTCTCCTTCCAGAGTGAGTGCCTTTGCTGATGCCTCCTTTTCTTCTACATGTCATTAAATTATGTCATTACTTTCCCATAATTCCTCCGGAGTCTCTTCTGTTTGCTTATTGCTTTGCTTTCCTCCCTCCCTCTCTCGTTTCTGTGTTTATTAGCACATTATCTCCCTTGGAGGCTCTGTGTATCACAGACTCACACAACCAAGCCAGATCATTTTAGTCCTTTATTTGTGTTTGGAGGACTGACAGCAGCTGCATCGGCAGATCATTCTGTCTGTTTACTGACTTCATGCATGTTGAAATATATAGATAAATCGAGTATTTGCACGTTGGAGCCTGTCATGCCTGCAGATGATACGTGTATTTCATTTAATTGCAACTTTGAATACAATTTTTTTTTTTTTATTAAAATGAATTAATTGTGCAGCAGCCATACTTCGTAAAATCAAAATTTATTTTATTTTATTTGCTTGCTTTCATTTTTGAAAATTGCGCTACAGCTATATAAACTATATGTATGAACAATTACTGGAATGAAAACAGTTTGGTGTAGTGAAGGTGTTTCTTGTGTTCCTCATAATGGTGTTGATCTGTACTTTATAAAGCAAACCTTCTATTTCACCATTTTTAAAGAGGACCTATTATGCTTTTTTTAGGCCATCTTTCTTTAGTGTGTAATGTTGCTGTTTGAGCATTAAAAAAAATTCTGCAAAGCACAAAGTCACTCCAAAGGGAGTCATCATCAGTAAGCACTATTTCTGTTTCTCAATACTACAGACGCCTCGATTGTAGTATTGAGATTTTACACTTCACAATATCCCTCATTTTAATAATTTCCACCCAAGACATCCAAAAAATTGAGATGATTCCTGGTTGAGCTGCGTTAGTAAATTCACGGTTATGCATCAAAAACTAAATCAAGACTTTGTAAAAGGGCATATTATGTTCTGTGTACTTTAGATAATGACAGTAATATAATAATATTAATGTTTATCTTTGCCTAATATAGTAGTATTTTTCATATATATTCTTTTTTATTTTTTTTAAAGTATCACATTTTATGTAAAAAAAGAAAATACCATTGACCATTCTACTGTACCTCAAAATGTCTTGATATTTTTAATATGCACATTTGTCAGATGTTTTTATGGTAAATTGGTAAATTAATACTAAAGCCATAAATCTAAAACCATAAAAAAAAATGTTACTTCAAATAAAATAAACAATAACTGAAATATATATTTTTTTACAAAATATTTAATTTAACTTGACGTACTAAAATAACTAAAACTTAAATAAAAATGAATATAGATAAAAAAAATTATAAATGACAGAAGCACACAACAAAATGACAAAAGCTTTAACTAATGTTTAAAAGAAAACCGATCATTCTAAATATTTACTATTTCCCCGGCATTGACTGAAATTTCCATCATTTATGAGACAACACTTCCCCACCATTGACGGAAATTTCCGGCTTTCCATGTTTTCATTGTTACTCTGTAGGGGGCGCTATGACACATCTTCTGAAAGAGTACAGAATCTCTGGATCAAAAGACGTGAAGAAGAAGCAAAAACAAGAGCAGATGCATATGAGAAATAACGCGATCATCAACATTAAACAGCATATAAATCAAAACTGGCTAATGTTATTGAATGAAATGTCGACCCAGGACGAGCTTTAGGACTGTGAAGCTTCGGGGGTGTTGATAGACTCAATCTACTCCATCTATGTTTTGATCATTGTTCTGAATTCGATCTGGATGTAGTCTTTGATAAAAACATGTTTTTTTTTCCAGCTTTTTTTTTTTTTTAAGTACCCACATTCAAGTGTTAAAAAATGCATTAAGCTAGAATAAAATGTTTGTTTGTTTTTTTAAGCAGAAGGTCTGTTTTTTCTTTTGATATATTGCATGTTCAGATATTCATACAACAATATACTGTATTCTGGGGGCCATAAAAGTTTTGTGAAACTTATCAAAAATGCTGCCGGTGTCTGGCAACTAAAACAATTTTTTTTAAGGCTGGCTGGGAAAGAGTTAATAGTTAATAGTGATTCTAAAATAACTCTGGTGTGGATGTTTCTGCCTATTATACAAAAGTAAAGTGTAGGGTGTTGTTACCACCATAGACATTAGTGGTTGTTTATTTATTTCACAGATGTGTAGAAGGTGTAGTTACCATAGCAACATGTCTGATATAATAGCAGTAGGCAGTGAGATCATATTTTTGCTCTTAAACCTCTAATAATAATTGTCGCAACCTGTAGCAATATTGGTGAGAAATTGATCTATTTGGACCCTAAGGGTATTTTGTGGCCCTGGAGAAGTTTGAAATGCTCTGACATTTGTGTTTTTTTTTCAGTTGCTTTAAAGCCGTATTAATGGCTAAAGTATGATTACACTGTATTCAGCATAACACACTGTATTCTAACACACTTTAAACATTTGTTCACAAGGCTTTTCAGAACTGGATGTTGTTGCCTAGAGTTTTTTCTTCAAAACAATGTGAAAACCATTTTGATCACTCATTCATACAAAACAATATCATAGTCATTTACCTTTTGTAAGACACTTATTGTCAGAATGGCTGTATGCGGGGAGGGTGTGGATCATCATGAATAATGATGCGATTCACATCTGAGGCGTCAACGACTCCTTCCCTGAATATCAATGAGGAATGTGACAGAGGGAACTATAGAGAATGAATGTGAGGAGACTTAATGATTTAGTTTATTGTTTGCTTATTCACAAAAGCGCATTTAATTTAAAATAATTAATCTGACTATACATTTTCTTTACATAAAGACTTTAGACCTACAGAACCGTTCAAAAGTTAGATCTGTATGTTTAATATAAAAAAATAATAATAAATAAAAAAAAGTCTCTTCTGCTCACAAAGTCTGGATTTATTTGATCCAAAAAAGTAAAAACAGTAATTTTGTGAAATACTTCTTCAATTTAAAATAAATGTTTTCTATGTGAATATATGGTAAAGTGTAATTTATTCCTGAGATGTCAAAGCTGAATTTTCAACATCATTACTCCAGTCTTCAGTGTCACATGATCCTTCAGAAATCATTCGAATATGATGATTTGATATATATATATATACGCTCAATAGACAGACCAAACCAATCAATAAATGAAGAACAGGTGTGCAAATTAATCAAACTATGAATAACCAAGGTAACTAATTGAAAAAAACAGGAAACTGAACTTTTGTATTTCTGCCTGTGTGACACTGCTTGGTTGATTTCTTTAAAGCAATTTGCTGCTAGATAAATGTTACTACTTGTACCAGTTAAATATTTATTTCTGATAACGATCATAATTACAGAAAATCTCATTCTGATTCCAGATTCTTCCTCTTCGGGAAATGTCTTAATGGACACAACAACCACACGCACCACAACTCGCCCTGTTACCGTCACCACGACGACCATTTCCACTTCCTCCACCACCACCACAACTACCACCACAACCAAATCACCCGCCACGACGACGACGACGCCGGGCACACGGAGCACAACGTCAGACCGTCAGTCTCTTCCCGAGGCCTCCACGCGCTCCGACCCTTCCTCTGTCTTGCCCAATATCGCTGTGGAGTTCTGCAGCCCCGTCACCGACTCCACCCTCACCTGGCCGAAAACACGTCAGGGTCAGGTTGCCAAGCAGCCGTGCCCACCTGGAACCATCGGTAAGTTGCGGTTTTCAAGGAATTACCTAGTAACTGTCCTGTTTTTGCACACATTTTTAAATGTTGATTCTTAAAGCCCCCCTGAAGTCAATCATTTTATCCCTTAAAACTCATCTTTGATTATCAAATTTACATATTTAAATGTTTTTTAAAATAATTTCTTCATGCCTTAAAATAGCTTGAATGTTTCTCTACACCCTTGCCTCATTTAGTAGGCTATACGAGGATCTTAGAATAAGCTAGTCAGTCTACGTTCACACTGTCAGTCCAAATGAGATTATTTGTGTATCCAATTGGAATCTGATCTAAAATTATTGACTGTCCACAATGTGTATCGCAACTGTTCAGATTTGATTTGAGTTTTCCGGAATATTTGCTTTCTATGGCAATGATGTTGAGTTGGTAGGTAATACGGCAAAACAACAACAACTGCATCATGGAGGGGTTTGCAATACAGCAGGGCTTGACGCTTACTTTTTTCCCAAGTAATTGAAAGGAATTGGAGCACACTTAGAAACTTTAGGGGCACAACTAACTATCTAACTAACTAACTAATATATATATATATATATATATATATATATATATATATATATATATATATATATATATATATATATATATATATATATATATATATATATATATATATATATATATATATATATATATATATATATATATATATATATATATATATTTAAACAGACTGTAATAAACAGATTTTGCCATACTATTGTTATTTTGGCATTACTGAGATACTATTAGTTTTAATTAATATTTTGAATTCAAATTAATAAATAAAAAAATTCTGCTTTCATTTTAATTACCACTAATGGTAGTAAAATCTATATATTTAATAAAAATATAGTCAAATAATGTTCTTAGTCTTTACTTCCTGTGACGGGGCATCCCAAACAGAAGCTAGTTTACTTTAAATTAAATGGAAATTAAATTTAATTCAGTTTGTGTAACCAAATAATAACTGGGGTGGAAATTGGACACACTGTGTGACTTTTATTTATAAAAGAGCCCTAAATACACCGGGATTTATTATTTTTTAAAATGTTGATGCTTTATTTAGGCAGGCTGCTCATTAAAATTTAACGGAGCCCACACACACACACAAAAAAGAAGTAAAATGTGCGCGCAATTTAGCTTACTAGTTTTTTCCTGCATGTCATGTGCGGGGCTCCGTAAAATTCAGATGAGGGAGACAAAATATGCATTCTTACAACTGTATACAACATACTATATAAACACCATAAAGTAAACATTGTCATAATTAGTTCATAAGCAATTCATTCATTCATTAATGTATTTATTTGGATGGGACAATGCATATTGATGAACGTACAATATAAATTGACGTAAATACACTGGATTTAGCACAAAGCTAATTTCCATCCATTTGCTTGGCATAAATGTGCGCTATTCAGACACTTTTATCCAAAGCGACTTACAAATTAGGAGAACAAAATAAGCAATCAAATCAACAAATGGCCAACAATTTGGAAGTGCTGTGACACAGTTAGTCTGGCACAGTACACGTAGCAAGATTTTTTTTGAACCCTTATGTTCAGTTCGGGTCATTTTGAACCAGAGAGGATGTTCTTTATTCCGAAATATGTTACTTAATATTAATGAATTGGACAAAAACATACTGACTTTGCTTGCACAGTGTATAACTACTTACCAACTTCTAATTACAACTAATTTTGTACTTTTTTGGGACACTTGTTGTTCCCAGTCAAATATGACTGGCCTACAAAAAACAGCCTATAAATCTGTCGCTACTGCACACCATTACCAAATATTGGACTCAATCCCCCCGCCAACCCGTCCTCCCTCAACTAGGACAGGCCCTGCACCATCATAGATAATAACATGTGAGCTTTAAATCATATTTTAACCACTGAACTAGGTTTCCATTTCAGAAATCTGGTCACCTTAACCAAGAACATGCTAGCAATCATATAGTGATGCCCTGACCAGTTTTTACAAAGCAAATAAACCCTTGGCACTACATGTTTAACACCTTGTTTTGGTAACCCAGGTGTGTTGTTTGGATTGTATTTTTTTCTCTCAGTGGTTATTAGTGAATATCTGGATGTGCAGCAGACGGGCGGCGCACAGCGTGAGCACAAATAACACAAACGCAGCACATGCATCAAACACGCCACTGCAGAGCTGAGAGAAATATCCTCCCTTCACTCTCTCTCTCTTTCATTTTGTCATCATCTTTCACCTCTGTCTGTTACTCTGGTTCCTCTAGTTTTCTTTCCCTAAATAATTTTCCCCTTCATTTCTCCTGCTGCATCCTGCTCATATCAAAACATTTCCAGTCTGCAGATTGGCTGGTTTCCATGGTTTCGGGTGATTGGCAGTTTCTTCATGATTAGTTGTTTGTTCTTGAAGTTTTCAAAGCGCCAGACTGGAGCTGCAGTTGGAGGATTTGTCCTCTGGCCATTTTTTAGAGTAACATGTACTACATTCACATCTTCATAAACTATCAATCAAAACAACAGCAACAACAAATACTAGCATTTTATCGATTTTCTTTTAATACCCTACCCTAATATATACACTAGCTTTCAAAAGTTTGATAAATGTATATATTATTCAGCAAGGATGCATTAAATTGATCAAAAGTAACAGTAAAACTTTTATTTTAAAAGTGTAATTTGCTAATAAAAAAATAAAATTAAAAGCACAATGTAACAATTTGCATATTGCATAAATGTAAAAGTAAATGCATAAATGTAAAATAAAAAAATAAAAAAATAATGGATGCAAGGATGCAACATTTCTTTATTGCATAAATTATTGCATGATTGTATTATTGCATAAATGTAAATATAAAAAAAAAGTTAAAATAAGTAAATAAATAATAGATACATTAATAATATTAATACAAAAATAATACAATTCAAAGCAAAAAAGTATTGTAACATAATTGCTGTTTTTACAAGGATGTAACAATAAATATATATTTTATTGCATGAATTACATTGTTGCATAAATGTAAATAAAAAGTAAAAAAAAAACATAAAAATAAATAAATAGTTAAAATAAGTAAATAAATAATAGATTAAAAAAGTATTGTAACATAATTTGCTGTTTTTACAAGGATTAATAAATTACTGCAACATTACTAAATTTATAAACAGTCCCTTATATTGTGACTAATGGACTATATGGTTTGGCTATATGGTATGGTTTGGTTGTTATCATGTTATTAATGCATGCATTTGTTTATTGAACATTAGTGTCTTTAACCACATTTCTGTTGTTAGTGTTTTTGTTGGGTCTGGCAGCAGCAGGACATCTGGTGTGTGTGAATGTGTGTGTCTGTGAGTGATCGCACCTGAGTGCTGATAGAGTCACCCAAGTGGAAGAATATGACATTTTTTCCCCCTTCTGTCCTTCTAATTAGAGCCGAGAATAAGATGTCTCCCACCATGAGCTTTAATTGACCTTTACCATTGCACTCCAGGGAACACACACACATCTCTGCATCTGGCTGTAGTTACAGCTCTCTCTCTCTCACACACACACACACACACACATACACACTGCAGTGATTTTATCTCCATCAGAGGAAGTAATTACACATTCTTTTATGATCGTAGACGTTTGATCACAGAGTTTCTTGTCATTTCTGGATGCAGCAGTGACGGACGGGACTCTTTTAATGTTATTGTGCATGTGTTTATCTTCCTCTAACAAAGCATGATATGAACACAGAACAGTGATAGGCAGTAATGCCACATGTCTCTGTGCAGGGACGGCCGTGTTTACCTGTCAGGGTCCCGAGGGACTGTGGGACCAGCAGGGGCCCAACCTCAGCAACTGCACCTCCACATGGGTCAACATCATCAACCAGAAGGTTTGAGAAACACACACACACACACACACACACACACACACACTCAGTTTTATGGGGACATTCCACTGACATAATGTTTTTTATAGTGTACAAACTGTATATTCTATCCCCCTACCCTTAAACCTACCCATCACAAAAAAACTGTCTGCTATTTTAGATTTTCAAAAAAGATCATTCTGTATGATTTATAACCGTGTTTCCTCATGGGGTACCAAAAATGCACCCACAAAGTCAACATTTGCTGGTATTACTATACTTGTGGCTGCATTTGGTCCCTATTATGTAGGGAAAACCAGGACCACACACACTGTACTTTTAAAATTATATAATATTAATGAAATAAAAGGCCTCTTAAGCGTACTTGAAGAAATCACACTTCTATGACTGCTTAACACCCTTAAGTGCACTTTCAAAAAGTGTGCTTCATAATAATGTCAAAGATTTTACTTTAAAAAACATATTAAATTGTTTTAATAATCTTCCATTATGCTTAAAGTAGACTGATTTTGATGTGTTGACTAACAGGCTAAAGTACAGTCCGAATGGGCTCAGCCCTCCTCCCACGTGTTTGCCATAGAGATACACAACAAACAACATTTGTGCTATTTGTTTGAGCTGCGCAGACCGTTTATGCGCTCAGAGCAATAATAGACAGCGCAGTGTGAGCTCATACACGGGCCGATCTCGATCGTGCGACACCGTTACCACACTGTACTGGGAGATCCAGTGAGAAAGAGTTTGAATTCACCAAAGAATTAATAACGTCGCTACTGCCAGATCTAGTGGAAACGTTTGGCGCAGAATTCTCTGCTATATAAACCACAGATATCCGATCAAACAGCGCTGACGTGGAAACCAGGAGAAACATTGAGCCATGAACGAAGTGTAGAGCCGGCAGGCAGCCCAGAAGACAACATCTTGTTGTGTCTCATTAGCAAATAAACATTGCTTCCTTTAGCAGGAGGAGTGTTTTGATTAAACTCAATGCAAGAGTGTGTGGCTCTCGTCTACGCTCATGTTTTTGCCTTGACTTAAAAGAACAGAGCTGTACTGTCTGGGAAGTCAAGAGTCATTCGCTTCTTAAGTCTTTGCCCAGTTCTAGCAGAGAAACACAGGATGATTTGATCTGCAGAGAATGTGCAATGTAAAATACTGCCGTTGAGATTGGTGCATCTATTTGACCTATTGACTTTACACATGTGCACCAGTTTTGGAAAGTAACTAATTACTAGAAGAGATGCTACTATCTCAGAGGTGAAGCATCAGACTAGAAGCACCAAAAGGTCCATCAACAAAGGTCTTGCCTCTATAGCACCTCGTTGGCCAACCAGAGTTTGGTTCTAGGAGATAATATACCTCCTCGATGCCTTGCCCTGGGCGATTCTGATCAGGATTGACCTTCTGTCTCAGGCGCAGGGTACAATATTTCATCCCCGGCCCGAGCTTTGGAACCTTCATGTTTTGCCCCTGAGGGGGGACCAACTAAAAGATGATCAACTTCCAGCTGATGTGGTACAGACTATTCAGAGTGACAGGGTCCCCTCCACTGGAAGAATTTATACCCTTAAATGGTGTGCCTTTGAACGATGGTGTACTTGCACACCGTGCAGACCTAGTTCACTGCCAGATTGTTTTCTACAGGAAAAGTTGTCAGCAGGCACGTGCCCCACTACTCTTAGGGTATTTGTGGCCACCTTATTGGCTTGCCACGCCCTGATAGACAAAGCTCCATTGGGAAAACACCCTCTGATCGCCCCCGCTTCATTTGTGGAGCTAGGCGGCTGAGGCATCTCTGCACACATTCATCAGATTTTATACTCATATATTATATTCATATCAGATTTGGGATATTCATGCTACTACAGGCTCACATGTCCATGAGTCGACATCCCAAGTTCATGAGACCTTTTTGACGTTTGTGCTCACACACTACACAACCTTGAGGAGTCCAGACACTTCCTAGTGCGCTGGCCTTGGTATTCTCGTTCCCCTAGCATATGAATTCACGGCATTGAAAGTAGCTCTTGAAAATCTCATGTTACTTGACTATAACCCTGTTCCTTGAAAAAGAGGGAAGGAGATGCTGCGCTTCATTGTCACACTGGGGGCGTGTCTCTTCATGCAAATTGATACCTGAAGATGCACCTGTTTCATGTCTGTTTATAGCCTTTCACAAGCATGCGTTCCAGTGACGTCATCGTCAGAGGTTATTTGCCGTGTTTGTCACACATGCTTCACAACCGAATGTCAAACAAAGAATATTCCCCTAGCGTATGAATACGCAGCATCTCGTTCCCACGTTTTCAGAGAACAGGGTTACAGTCAAGTAACCCGAGATGTTAATATAATGTTGTTTTTTTTTCAATTAATGCAATTCATCATGTTTTTTGTTTCAAAGATATTTGTCATTAATTTACTTCCATAGGGTTGCTTAAAAAACGCCACCTGCACCAACCATCTTCCCAAATTTGTCATAAGAATTATTTATAAATCTGTTACAACAAAAGAGAAGCTTTAAGGTCTCCTTGCGGTTTTCCATAAATAAATAAAATAAATAAATCCTCTATGGTTAAAAGTTTGAAAGTAAAGAAGTTAAAATAGCCATAAATATAAGTATTATAATTGAATACACGAAGATGGTCCAGTAAGAAATAATTTTTATTTTTATTTTTTAATGTGTCAGCTTAAAAAGTGTACTTTAAATAAATTTAAATACAAGGATATAAGAACACAGTTTTATGGATAAAAAAAACATGGATAGCCACGATATAGCTTTAAAAAAGTGATGTTTATAATAGGGATGCAACAATACAGTTAGTCCACGGTTCAATACATACCTCTGTTTTTAACCACGGTTTTCGGTTCGGTTCGGTTCTGATGGCTTGTCACATAAATGTTTTGTTATTCTATTCTTAGGCGACAGGAACAGCAAGAGGTTAAGGAGAAAAAATAAAAAAATTTAGTGCAGTACACTTTTTCTTTATTTTAATTAAAATAATTGAAAAACCTTAAACTTAAAACTTTAGGCTACTTTAAAAAAAAAAAACGTGTATTCCTAGTATATTGTATAATATAAAATAAATATATAAAGATTTACACTGGCAGCTCAGAGCTGTACAGCAGTATTAAAGTATGAAATTGAATGAATGAATATAAAAATAAAACAATTTTACGGGTTTTTACAGGCGATTTTACTTTCACTTTAGACATAACCGACTGTGTTTATGTTAACCTTGTGTGTATTTGACAGTATTAGCGCAGTAAGACGACTACTTAGTCCTGTAATCGCGTGTTTGACAGGCGTTTAGTGCACGCGCTCGGAAAAGCGCATGTTAAAACCGTACACGCGAATTAAACCAGCATGCAAAAATGCATTTAAAACGCATGCAAATAATGACCTTTCGTGATTGTGAATAACTATAGTGTTCCGTGAGTATAACTCCACCACTAACGTGTGATGTGAATGTATGTCGTGTTGTTCAGTATTGGGATTGAGGCAAATGATAGAATTTGTAGAAAAATAATTAATTAAATGCAAAACCGAAAAAAACACGATTCACAAGTATTGAACCGCGAATGCCGTACCGAACGGTTCAATATTATATTGAGAATTGTGGCATCCCTAGTTAATAATAATAGTAAAATAATAATAATATATATATATATATATATATATATATATATATATATATATATATATATATATATATATATATATAATATATATATATATATATATATATTTAGTAATAGTTTTTTTTTAAGCTGTATTGGGGCTAGTGTTTATCTTAGTGAGTTTTTTATTCCTAAACCTGCGTCCCCCCTTGATGAGTTTACATCCCTGAGACACTTTTATCAAAGATGATTTTCAAGGTATACATAGTATCTCATGCATTTACTGGGAATCAAATGACCCATGACCTTGGTGTTGTTTATCGTCACGCTCTACTGTTTGAGCTACAGGAACACTAACACCTATTCTAACACCTTCAGTTTTGCTGACTGTCAGAAAGCTACATTTCCACGCAGCATAATCATTTTAGTAAATCAATTCATTCAGATGGTTTGTGTAAATGAACCAGATAAAAAACAAACAATAAAGTGTTTTTTTTTTGTAGTGAAGTTTAGTTAAAGGTTATGTATGTGTGCAATTTTTCTTATGTTAAACACTTTCTCTTATGCCAGTTTAATATGCAAAGACAGCTGTAACTAAGCAATTTGTTGGTTGATTCCCCTGAAAAGTTTTACAGTGTGACTGTTTACACACTATCACACACACACACACACACACACACACACACACACACACACACACACACACACACACACACACACACACACACACACACACACACACACACACACACACACACACACACTTACAAACATGCATTCACTCCAGTTTGTGTGATGAGTTTAGACTTAGTGTTCACAGTTTGTGTGTTTGTTTGTGTGTGTTGTAGATCAGAGCAGGTGAGCCTGCTGCTATAATCTCCCGTGAGCTTTCCGAACAGACCAAGGGCCACATGCACGCGGGGGACATAACCTACACCGTACGGGCCATGGGACACCTCATCGACCTGCTGGACATCCAACTTCGGAATCTCACCCCTGGGGGAAAAGACAGTGCTGCCCGGAGCCTCAACAAGGTACTGTGTTTATATAATAAAATAAACTCTTATATCAGTCAAATGTCAAGTCCAGTTTATTTCTATTACGCTTTTCACAAAATACATTGTGAAAGGAAAAAATAAAAAAGGTAATTGTGACTTTTTTTCCTCACATTTTCTTGCAATTGCGAAAAATCTTTTATCTGGCGATTCTGATAAAAAAAAAAAGAATCTCAGAATTGCGAGATAAAAAGTCACAATTACCTTTTTATGTTTTATTCCAAGGCGGAAACAAGCTTCTATAGATTGGAGCTGGGTGATAATATACTTTACATTTAGAGACAAAAATAGCTAGCCTGGATGCCAGCCGAACTTAGCCCACAACATTTGAGGTCGGGAAGATTGGACCAATCAACTTGTCTGGGCGGCCTTTATATGATGATGGACAGGTGATCAACAGTATCATAATCATTCACATCACCAAAAAGCGCTTGGGTTGAATTCGTTCTAATCCTGAACGGAGAAATTGTTTGTATACCACCTTTACTATTTCTCTCAAAAATGATGATCGTGTTGGTAAGTACTCCGTGTATCCTTAAATTCTTTTTACAACACCAGCAAAGATTGTTTACACTCATCTTCTTCTACTTCTTCCAGCGTGCGTGCGGTTGAGTTCTGTTGACAACTATGCGTCGCTCAACATACGTCACTTACTCCGTTGCTCTGATTGGTTGTAGGTCTATCCAATTGAGTGCAGAGGCATTTTCTCTCCTGGTTCGGTTGAAACACGCCCCATAATCACAGCCCAATGGAACAGTATCAGATCAGAAATCAGGCAGTTATGATTCGATATGCTATATTCCGCTCTATGCAATGAAAGTATGTGAGCAAAAAAGTTAGATATATTATTGTGGCGGGCAGCGAGGCTGAGGGACCGTGAGAGCTGCCCGAGGCGGTGGTGCTGGAGCGAGTGAAGATCCGATGGGACAGAGAGCTCGTGTGGGAAGAAGGAGGCGGGAACCGGCGAACAATAAACAATAAACTTTAATCAAACAAACAAAGTGAAAGTAAAAGCGGCAGCCCCTCACGGACGACTGCCGCAGACATACATAAACAAAACCATAAATAAAAATACAAATCATAGTCCAGGCCTGGTCCTCTCTCGTCCTTCACTGTCGTCGCTCCTCCTTTATACTCCCGTCACTCCTCCGCGAGAGACGAGGCCAATGCGGCACGCAGCTGGCGCTCATCATCATAATAATGAGCGCGGCCTCGTCCCGCTCTCACGGTCCCTCAGCCTCGCTGCCCGCCACAATTATGTATATGTATGCTATGTAGCATTACAGCATAATCTAACACAAAAGCTTGTGCTTTCAGTTTGCACGATGATAAATTGCATTTTACATAATTATCTCCAAAAGCAGGTATATCAGTGACAGCCACTATTGACAACACTCAAAGAAATGTGTTGAAATAGCAAGCATATTGAATGCCGGGTTTGGCATGGCAAGAAGCGAGTAAAAAGCACTCTTCCTTTATAATCAAACGCTGTCACTCATCTTAGTTCATTGCGTCTTGCAACATTATCTTATAATAATTGAAGCTGACTGCAGAATCTCTTATAATGTCTACTAGGGGTGGCACGGTTCACAAAACCCACGGATCGGTTCGTATCACTGTTTTAGGGTCACGGTTTTCGGTTCTGTACGGTTCTTGTTGTTGTTTTTTCTTTTAATCGTTAATAATCCAGAAATTTACTTCAGCATATGACATATAGCTTAATTATAAATATTTAAAAAAATCAAGCAATTTTACTGTGTAGTACTGTATATATATCGTGAGTGTACTATATGTATGTGGATAAAGTTGCATTTAATATACAACCTGAATTTTATATACAGAGCTGTGTGATGATACAGTTTTTGCAATGATTAGTCATTAATAAATAGAAATGTTAATTTGGATTCAGCATGAACACTGTTCCAGATTTTTTATTATAGGCTTAACATATGTAATTCAGCTTATAGGAAGAGAAAGTCTGGACAACAATTAAACATTGTTTATTTAGTTTTTATGTGGCATATAGTATTCGATGATAACACAACAATGCACTGCCATTAAACAAAGAGGTTGCTCAGTTTCTTGTATGAAAAAAGTGGAAAATGTGTGTAGTCTTTGAGGTCAGAACATCTGTCCATTCCGGACTGATTATTTCACTGACAAACAAAACTTGAATGGTAATGGTGGAACAGTTAGCCGGTCATTATCACAAAATAAACCCTGACTGGGAGATCGAGGCCCTGGTGCAAAGCTCATTACACGGCTACTTACCAGATAAATAAATAAAGGACATAAAATATTGATTTGAGTTGAAATTATTCTGTTATGTGAGAAGAAAGAGAGCACAGAGTGTGCAGTAGCAATGAACAAAATATCTGCTTCATGTTGGAGTCCTGATCAAATCTGTCAGTGTTTATCTTGTGATAATGAATGTCTGACTCTACATTTATCCTGCTTATTACACGGCTACTTAAAGGTGCACTCAAACATTTTTTTTTCTCATTAGTGAAGGAAGCAACCTAGGTTCTCTTATTTGCAAAACAGCGAAAACATACAAAACTCTAAGGCCGCATTTACATTGCAGGTTTCTTGAATATATCCAATTTTTTTTGACGACCAGCTTACATCTTTTAAAAGTGACCCATATCCGATATCTGCATTTACACTATACACTTGGAGAAACAACCCAAGGTAGACGTCTGACCTGGGAAAGCTTAGGCCGAAAAGGAAGTAAAAATGCAATGGATGCAGATGAAATGATAATTCAAGATCAAAGTTTCTTTGCCCCGAAAGTAGTGCTGGGCGGTATGACAAAAAATGTATATCACGGTATTTTTCTAAATTATATCGGTTTCACGGTATATGACGGTATTTTTTCCCCTATGCATGACAGGGTGTTAATCACATTTTCTACTGATTGAGAGAGGAAATACTGCAGGAGATTGACTAGAATGCCCTGTTTTACTGTCATGACGAGTGAATATTGTAGAAAAATTCCACACTAGAGTTAATAGGTCTACAGGTTTACAATGATGCTGTGGAGAGACAACAACCAATAAAACACAGGCCTGCAACACACTCAGAGTCATACTTACAGACACCTGAATATTAAAAGTTGAGTTGCGGGCACCTTAGGCATTTTAAAAATCTAACCCTATATAACAACAAACTGCCAAAACGAGGAGAAACGCGGATATTTGCAATACATTTAAGAGCACTCTCTGAACGAATCACATCAGTTTAACACAGAAAGAATAAAGCAGTTTCTTTTTGGCCCATTGTTCTTTGAATTGTCAGTTTATTTATTAACTTACATCATTGTCTTTTGAATAATCCATCGTGTCAGCGCGTTCGTGATCCGACATAGGTTATCAGTGTAATCAGTGCATACATTTCATTTTAATAAGACGTGATGAAATATGCGCGCATACACGCTTCTGGTTCATGTATAGAGCAGTAGAGTTTATGAAATATGTCCATAACATTTTTTAACGTGCTCGCTCCGGTCTATATCAGTGATATATGATCCATGTGGTGAGCGTTGTAAAACTCAACGCGGTGCTCCGCGCAGAAAACGCTCTCTCTCGCGCGCCGCGTGTAGTTTGAATTCTCAACTATAATCAAGGGCTGAATCCGACATCGCCCCCATAACCTCAAATATAGCATTATTTGGAGGGGACAGCGCTTTGTAGTGGTGTCCGAAACCTTAGTGGACGTTATTGAGTGCACTCATTCTATCCCATCGCACCACTATAACGAGTGTACAGCCGATGTACACACAACGCTGTCCGACTTCACGCATGTTTTCATTCACTCCTTCAAATAAAGTGATAATTTAGGGAATAGTGAATGAGAGAATAGGATTCAGCCACAGGCTGTAATGCGATTTCAACTGTGCTCTGACTGCTCTTTCTACAGTGCATCAATGAAATGGGTCCCCTCTCAAACAATGTACCAATACATATACCGGTACTGCGGTATCATCAAAATTCATATCATAAAATAAATAAATACCGGTATTCGGTATGAACCGGTATACCGCCGAGCACTACCCGAAAGCTTAAAAGACTAAACTTCAGCACAACTCCACTGGGTTGAGCCTTAGTCCTCCATTGCGCCATTTAAAAGAGTCATGTGATCCCGTTTACCATCCACCTGAGGTGACGTCATTCGCCACTGTCGCTTTTTCAAGGACGTACGACTCGCATTGACGGGAATATCCGATCTGTCCGCTTACATGTCAGATGTCACATATCCAATTCGTATCAGATTTATTTCCATTATTTTTAATAATCTTCTGTTAATACTAAAGCCCATGTAAAGTACTTGATTATAATTTTAACTGTAGTGTGTTATTATTTTAAATGTATTCAATTGCAACTATATTTAAATAACAAATATATTTAAATACATAAGTTTCACTAGAAATTCAATTAAAATATGTAGATTTTTGTCAGTACATTCAGCAGTACACTTGAACCCTTTTTCAAAGACCATGGTAATAATTATGAAATTACATAAAATTATTAACTTAAGTCGTACTTAAGTGGGTCAAAACACTCTTTTAAAGTATGCTAAAGTGTACTTTTTCATAAGGCTGCAGTGACAGCCTTCCTCAGACATTAGCCTCATTCATGAGCACGAGCAGAACCATTTCTGTGTAATCTGTGCATAAGACCATTCTTACATGAATTGTCGCAGTGAATTGAATACCAATTGAGAGCCGACGTCACAGTTATGTCACTTGCAGCTATGCGCCCCTTGTAGTGGAAGGAAAAATAGTGGAGCAAAATCCCCATAATAAGAGAAAGAATGTCTTCTTGTGCATTTGGATATCAGAATTGGAATGCCAGAAGATAGTCTTCATAGTCTTCTGTCGTAGAAGATGCCCTTTGAATCTAAACGTGTATGGTTCCAAGCCACAGACTGGCTTGATGGAACCTGTGGCAATTAGTGTACCATTAAAGCATGACTTTTGTGTAAACAATAGGTCTACACAGTTATGTAACTTTATTTTAAAAAGTGGGTGGGACAGGAGTGTGTGTGTGTGTATTTAACACAAATTAACACAACTGGATATGTTTCATTTGTAATAGGAATGTCTGTGTAGCGAGATGTTTCAAAAAAGTGGTGGGGACATGTCCCACCCACAAGTTACGACTATGGGTCTACATAATATTCACATATGCAGTTCATAGGGGACATAATGTAATATAACATTTTTATATCACAATTCTGACTTTTTTCTCACAATCGCGAGTTTATATCTCCCAGTTTGGACCTTACAACTTTATAGTTGTAAGGGGTTATTTCACAATTTCGAGGGGGAAAGTCAGAATTTCAGCATTTAAACTAGCAAGGGAAAAAGACAGAATAGCAAGTTTATATCTTGCAATTCTGATTTTTACACTCAGAAATGTGAGATATGAACTCGGAAATATGTTTTTATTATGTTATTTTTTTAATTCTGTGGCTTACATAGACCGCTACTGCAAAGCTATTCTTTTCTGACACCAGGTAGGCTCCGCCCACAAAAAACAACCTCACTGTTTGCAAAGACCTTAATGATGTTAGCATGTTGCTAAGCTAATGACACAATGCACTTAGCAAATACTACCTAAAAATGTCTCTTTTAATCAATCATTTACATAATTTAATGAAAATCCATGTGTTCTCAAGCATATCCAGCTGAAGTGCTGCTAACTTAGCGGAATATCCTTGAAAACTCCTCTTTCAAAGACTCAATGCCATGAGTATCACAAGCATTGTCAAACACAGTACATTTCTCTTCCTCAGAAATCCACATTGTATCAACCTTACGGCTGTCACTTTTGTGAAAAAATCTGGTTCGATTTTTGAGACATAAGTGTTCATTGAATCGATTGTAAAATCGATTTTCCATGTCTAAAGACGTTTCCATTTTCAACGCCAAATATAGGCCAATCCACGGACAACTAAAAGGCATTAGGACGAACGTAAAGAGGGCGCTTGAGACGCACAAGTCAGCAATATTTCTGATGATTTATTGGCATGAAGTTTCGTGCACAATGAAAAACAGGAGTGCAACATTCTCGAAAAACAATAAGCAGAGTGGACTGCCATAATATCAATGAAAAACATTACTGCATGCTTCAACATGGCTGTGTTTACGATTATAAATGTCATGTGTAGCCCATGAAAAGAGGTTGAAAATAAAACTTAAAATTCACTGAAGGACTAGCCTTGTCTGGCTATCACCAGACCAAGCTCAATTTAAGATTGAACATTGGCCTGGGGAGTCTACTATGTATTTTCTACTGCACAAGAGGCGTGATAAACGAGTATAATTCAAATGACTCTGTACGCAATTGGATAGTCCTTCAACCAATCAGGCCACAAGAGGCGTGATCAATGGGCAACGACCCATCGCTTCTCTATCCGTCATCATGTTCTGTGATTGGTTCCCGCAAAAGTGTAACAGAAGCATTAGAAATGAATGTACAGGTTTCCAGACTGAGTTGCAGGGCGAAATCAAATCGCCGGCAGATCAGGCTGGGTTTACCCAGTCTAGGACTAGCCTACATTGAATGTGAAGTTCATGCAGGATAAACACGAAGGGCCACTACATTCTCCAAATCAGACAGTGGACTAGAAGCACCTGTTGCAGTCTACAACAGCGCTGCATTTATTATTTAGGCTATTCAAAAATCTCCAAAATTATTTCACGTAATGATTCATTTCATTATAGACAACTGTTCAAAAATGAAACTTTAAATGGACTTACTTGAGAACAGGCCATGTGTTTTTTTAATTGAACGTAAACGAAACTTAGGCTAGGCAGGTGTATAATGAAACGTGCAAATAAGGCTATTACAAATTATTGGACAGGAAACATGTCGATCAACATGTTCGGGGTCCAGAGCAGAGCGTTTTTTATTCACTATATGTCCAGCTGTTGAGAAGACGCGCTCCGACCGCACTGATGTCCCAGGGACACTCAGTTACTTCATTGCCAGCTGCGCAAGGTGGGGGTATTTTAGCTTTCGCAACACCTCCTAAACTGCAAAAAATGCTTTTCTTACTTAGTATTTTTGTCTTGTTTTCAGTCCAAATATCTAAAAAATCTTACATTAAGAAGCATTTACTAGACAAGCAAAAGTTCTTGTCTTGTTTTGGGGGAAAATAACTTAAAATAAGCAAAATAATCTGCCAATGGCAATTTTGCCAATTCTGCCAATTTTGCTTATTTTAAGCAAAAACTCCCTTATTTTTTTAGTTATTTTCCCCCAAAACAAGACAAAAACTTTTGCTTGTCTAGTAAATGCTTCTTAATGTAAGATTTTTTAGATATTTGGACTGAAAACAAGACAAAAATACTAAGTAAGAAAAGCATTTTTTGCAGTGTACACTTTCGGAATTCTTTATTTTTATTAGTGTAAATTAATAGTGTACATATTTGGTTAAAATTGATTTCAATCATAAAGTGACAGCCCTAATCAACCTGGTAACTTTTATATTGCATCCAGGTGAAGGAAAAGTTTACCTTAAATAAAATGTGTAAAAGCCTGCCAATCAGATTAGAGATTATGATTTTGTACATTTTGTTAATTATTTAACATGCAAAATGCATCAAACGGCTCATAGATGTGCCCCCTGAGGCTGAAAGTCTAACTAGTTTGACGTATCTGGACTGCATTTGACATCATGACACATAGTCTAGACCAGTTTAGACGTGATACTGAGGCAGTGTCTGACAATGATTTGGAAAAGCCGATCATTACTTATTATTATTATGTTTTACTTTACCAGAAGACAAAGAAAAAAACTGAAATTGACAGAAAGAGTGCGAGAGATAAAGCGTGAGCGAGAAACTTCCTCTTTGATGCAGTCAGTATGGAGAGCAGGAGGAGGAGAGCAGTGGGTGTTTTTTTAATGATGTCCGTGTTTGTCAGGATGAATGATCCCCTGTGTTTCTCCTCGCAGTCAGCCGTCTGTTTAAAAATAGGTTTTACTTGGGTGAAGAAAAACTTCACCATCCTGAGGCTCTTAACGCTCTGAGGACATTATACGGCATGAATAATCACCGGCGTTATTAAAGTTTCTGTGGAGTTTAAGAGGTCCGCTTTGATGTTATTTTCTTTAGACCTGCGTATAGTTTGTCGTCACAAGCGGTCGACTAGATCAGACACTCAGAGCAAACCCATTTTATTAAGACATTGTGTACGTGTAGGTGTGTATTAATATTACACAGCGTCCAAAATGAATAATCCTAGTAACCAAGTGGCAATAAAATTTTGCTTCAAAGAGCCTATAGTAACTTTAGGAATTGCAACGTTTAGGATTTAATGGATTAATTTGTTGTTTTTAGTATTATTTATATACTATAATAACTTTTATATTTATATTTGCAGTTTTTACTTCAGGTAATTTTTTTGTACATTTTTATTTATTTATGTATTTATTTTTTTCATTTAGCTTTAATCACGTTTTATTTCAATTTTAATTTAATTGAAAATGTAGATTGGAAACTATAACTGAAATCATATTTAATAGTAATTATAATATTTATATATTTAATAGGGCTGTTGATTTAATGCGTTAATTAGATTAATTAGTTACGGTAAAAAATAACGTGTTAAAATTATTAACACATTTAAAGAACTTGCCCCGCCCCATTCCTACTTAGGTCATCTTACATTTCATACAGTTGATTGCAGCAACAACTCACCGTGTGATGAAGCCTATAGAATGCCGTCAGAATGTCAATTGGGGGAAAACGTCTTTACACTGGACACGTTTGTTGTGGTCCGTGTCAGAACGCGAATGCGCGATTGTTCCCGCCGGTGCCATGCGCGAATACACATATACATGCAGGCTTACTCTCGCTTGTATCCAAGGTAAATCATCAACACTATCATCCCTTACATGTGTTTTATTGAACTAAATACATTACACTAAATACGTCATCTGATAAAACGCATGCGCAGGTTGCTTTTCTTGCGCACCCGAGTGTTGCTTTCACATTCAGAGTTCGAGTGCAAGTTTTGCAACTGAATCAGAATTCAGTCTCAAATTCAGTTCCCCTAAACTCAGCTCACCCGGGTCCGCACGACAGCTTTCACATTACCAATGTTTCATGTGAACAGTGCCCCGTTTCCAACAAAACTGCCAGTGTTAAAAAGCCCTCACATTTACATCATGATATACAGTATAAGCAATATCACACAAGTTCTGTTTTTCTTGTTGTTGTCCAGAATAGCACGAGATGACTGCAAATGTGATACTGATCTTATACAACAGCTTAATAAAATAAATACGTTAATATTGTGTTGTTTTAGACACAATGTTGTCTGTTTTGCTCAGTTTTGCCAATTATTTTTGCAGAGCTTTGTCGGGTGAACCAATGATTCAATGGACCATAAAGAGAACCATTTACATAACTCCTGAACAATGTTGGGAAAATTACTGAAAATTAGTAATTAGTTACAGTTACTTCTCTTAAAAGTAATTTAATTTCTTTACCCTTTACTGTATATCAAAAGTAATTAGTTACTAGGGAAAGTAACTTTTAAGTTACTTTTATGTCTGCTTTTTAAATGTATATATGAACAGTAGCCTACTGAACAGTCAAATGTAATCCAACATTTCAGGCGAAAAACAAAATGGACAAGTGTAAATGCATCTGGTTGTTTAAACCACATATGTAAATTTTACTCCTGGAAAATTGTTAAAAAATAAACGTGTGAGAGCGTGTTACAGGCTATATATGACATGTTGAACCCAATTAGGACTGCGCTACTGCAACACGCATCGCCGCAAATGAGTAGCAAGCCAACACGCAAACTGCCACAAGTCTCAGATGCTCAAAAACACAATCATCTCTAGGCCTGTCACGATAACAAATTTTGCTGGACGATAAATTGGCCAAGAAATTATTGCGATAAACGTTAATATTGTCGTAGACCATTTTCATCTAAAATAATGATAATGGCATAGTAATGCAGGTACACCTTTTCAAAGATCAATAAACTTTTATTTCTAAAGACTATTTAACACTGAAAATGGAAAGCATTTTAAATATCCACAATAAATGAACAAAACAACCAAAACAAAAAAAGCAATAGACTCTCAGTCTGTTAACAAAAAAATGCTCTTGAATAAACAGCTGGAAAACTGCAACGGATGATTGTGTTTTAAATAGTGCTGGGAATCGATAAAAAAAACTAATTCATCACATTTTTTTCTGTAATTAATCACGATTAATACGTTTTTAATGTTTTGATATTGTAATCATTTCAGTTACTTTCCAAATTAATGTATAAACAATTTATTGACAGCATATTTTAAATATGTGTTGCATTGTCATGTTTTTATGAATGAAGGCCATATCACTGATGTCTCTATGAAACATTAATGACGTTACATTACAGTATAACTGAAAGCTTCCAATTTCAACATTTATTAGGCTTTAAAAAAAACAACTTTTAATTTAAGTGAACTTAAAACAATCTTTACATAACCCCATTATAATAAATGTTATATTTACCTGTGGCCTTCCCTGTTAAGACATATACAGAAATGTAATAGTTATCAAACACCTTTCTTAACTGCATAAATAATAAATGAAATATAAATTAATCATCATTAAAGCTACAATTTTCTCTGTTCCCGTTGTTCTTTGATGAACATTAATGACAGGCATCATCAGTGCTCCTGTCACTTTAAGAACAGCCGCTACCGAACATGACACGGATCTCACGCGCTGTCCCGCGCATCTCATTTCCTCGCAACTCTTTAAGTTCATTTAAGATGTTATTTAACTAATTTAAGACTCCTAATATGAGAATACTCAAAATTCTCTGTGTTGTTGTTATTGTTTGTTCATGAGCAAAAGAGAACTCGATGTGAGCAGGAGACTGACGCAAGTCTGTTTGTGCTTCGAGTGTGTGTGTGTGTGTGTGTGTGTCACACACACACACTTAATCGAGTGTCCCTCGATTAGCTGAGATGAGACGCAGCCACACAGACAGGACATTGACATACAGCGCGTTCTCTTGTGTCTTGTCGCGCTTAGAAGGATTTACATGTATAAGAGCGTGATCATATAATGTAACGCTCGGCAAAAATGGATATAAATACGGACGCTGGAAATTATCGTGGCGGGAAAAATTATCGAGCTCATTTTTTTTATCGTGCGATTCATTGATTTATTGACTATCGCGACTAGCCTGGATGCCAGCCGAATTTAGCCCCGCCCACAAAATGTTTTGCTCGGGCAATTCGGTCTGGACTCGCTCCATAGAAGAGGAATTATGCCCGAACAGAAACTGTTCGGACCAATGAAATTGTCAGGGCGGGCTTTAGACGATGATGGACAGATGATCAACAGTAACGTAATCATCCACGTCATCGAAGGCTCTTGGGTTGAATTTGCTCTTATCCTAAACGGAGAACTTGTTCGTATATGCGTTCACCTTTACTATTTCTCTCAGAAATGATGATCGTGTTGGTAAGTACTCTGTGTATCCTTAAATTATTTTATTACTGCCAAAGATCGTTTACACTCATGTTTTTCTTGTAACGTTACTTAATCATGCGTGCGTGCAGACAGGGTTTCCAAGTGTTTTTGCAATGTCGCGCACAATTGCTACTCAAAACGTTTGGTTGGCAAAATATGTTATTTTGGCAAGGTTGCCTGCTAAAATTCGCATTCCTGGGTTTATATAATCACATAATTGGGGTCGCTTCAACCCGCGGACATGGAGAAAAACACGGACTTGGTAACAGTGCAGTTGAGTTCTGTTGACATTTGACAACTAACGTTACGCGTCGCTCCGTTGCTCTGATTGGTTGTGGGTCTATCCAATTGAGGTCTTTCCTGGCTCGGTTGAAACACGCCCCATAATCAAAGCTCAATGGAGCGGTACCAGACTCAAATTCTGACAAGAATTGAGTATGGCCACGCCAGGCTATATCGCGACATCATCTCCATTAAAACTAATGAGACTAAATGATCTCACCAGTGCTTAGGTCGCTCTTTCTCATATTGCGGTCTTTGATCTTGAAATGAGCTGATGATAAATAAAATGCAGCTCATATCTGTTGCTTTCGTTGACGTGAACTCCGTTAAAGGTGCCTATGGCGCAGGAATTTAAGATTGGATTTATATTCATTTGCGGAGAGGTGTAAGACAACCTGCATGTTTTAAAAAAAAAATCTATCTATTTGTTTTGATTGTGTAGCCTGTTTATTTTGCAAGCGCCTATAACACGCACTATATATAACACGCTCACACGTTTATTTTTTTACATTTTGGGATGAGTAAAATTGACATGTGGTTTCAACAACCAGATGCATTTACACTTGTCCAGTTTCGTTTGGAATGCTTCTAATGAACACCTCCTGAAGAGGTTTGAGTGATCAGATTTAAATTGCCTCGAAAGTGTTTTGGAGGGCATTTACACCTGGGGCCAGATTTACTAAACAGGGCAAATCAGCATGAGAGCGCAATCCCATAAAAGCACGGATGGGAGCGGAAAGTTCTATGCGTGATTTAGTGACATTGCGCACATTGAATAACACAGACGCAGCAGGATCATTTCCATAATGGCAATTCCATAAATAACAGTAGCCTACATTGACCAGCGCAAATCTTAAAGGGATACTTCAGCGATTTAGCATTAATCTTTGTATCAGTAGAAACCCGGTAGTATATTCAAATTATCGTACTTTCCCCCCTCATGTCCCCCTGAGACGAGAGAATTATGCATTTTATTTCTGGAAAAAAATCCTCTGATGACGCAAATATCTACATTTTGCGTCATCTGAGGATTTTTTGGCCAGAGGTTATAGACTACAGCCAGTAGAAGGAGCTAGTTCCGCATGTTTTCAACCCGCCCACAGCGGAGGGATCTCACTCACAGAATGTAAATGTGCACGCCCACTGCTGCTCGGGGCATTAATAACGCAGTGGTACGGAGCAAAGTGAGTGTTTCAACTTTTCAATGAATTCCTATGAAAGTTAAGCTTCCATAGGTGTCGAGAATGACTGCCGCGCTTACCTCAGCTCTGCTCAGCTCTTCGCTCTTGTGATGAATGTAATCTGACTCCTGCTGCGTCTGTGCCTGACTTTTATTCGGCTCACTCACACTTTATTGAAAAGACACTTAATTTTTAATTAATTAAGTTTTTAATTGTAGTGTCTTTTCTCTAACTGAACAAAATTATTTTATTACTATGAATATCAAAACGACGTTGGGGGCGGTGCCATGGTGGGCAAGTGATAACTAGTAGCCGTGGCTTTGGGAGTGGCCTCGTAGGGCAGCGAAGCAAGTGCATTCTGGGAGTTGTTGTCTTTCATCCACATGAGAGAAAAATACATTTTCTGTCTTTTCTAGAAGGCACCAAATTCAAAAATATTTCCACATTTCTACTACATAAATGACCCAGTTTAAATACACATTCATCTACCCAGCGCTGAAGTACCCCTTTAAGGCGGGTGTACACTGCGGGAGGTCGTGAGATATTGCACACGGTACGAGTCAGTTAACTGGATAATCGCGTCAACGCAGCTGGTACATGGCACACACTATGCACAGCAACCCGGAAGCAATCACGTGAGTTTTCGCGCTAAACATAGATGGTGCGTCTCCGTCAGCTCCCTATTCAGTAGTCAGGGCACTGATCAGGGAGTGAGCCCATTGACTGATTACCTGCTCAGTGCCCTGACTACTGAACTAGGGAGCTGATCGTGACGCACCCAATGACTGGAGCCTTCAATGTTGCAGCTGTAGCTTCGGAAAGGAAAAAGAAATAAAAAAATATTTGTGTGCAAATGATTTGTTGAAAAGCAGAGAACAGCAGCCATTCCTTTCAACAGAAACAACCAGAAAGAGAGGGAAAGTGCGTGCGCGCCTGTGTTAGAGAGACAGTGTATGCGCATGCTGTATGGTTGCAGCTATAGCTTAATAATACTCATAGATTTAGCCTATGTGACGTGGTTGTGTATGATTTGACAATAGGGAACAGCCCTATCACTGTTGAAAATTGGGCTGACTCCCCGAACTTTTTAAACATGTTATGATCATAGACAGTAAAAGAAATGGACAGAGCGACTCCATAGACTTCAACGGAGATAATTGAAGTCAGATAGAAGCACTCACTTCCTGATGGCTGAGCGTACTGCGCAGCCTCAGACTGAGCTTGACGACGTAGATGTGACGCGAGCAACCTGTCCGACAGTGGCAAGTCTTCTAGTAGTTGTGCAAAGTGAAATCTGAATCACCGAATCTTGCAGAGACAGAGAGGGTGAGCAGGAGCAACTTTTGATGAATGAAGCAGGATCTGCAACATCTCTATCTGCGTTTATGCCTCCACGTCCCCCCGATTGCCTCATAGACAGTAAAAGATTGCCTACGAGCTTCTCCTCGGGTCTATACGGTAATTTGCTCACCAGAGCGAGACAGTCGCGTGGTTATGACGCAATCGTTAGCCTATATTTTACAAAAACAGCTTAACGGGGCGATAGTGTAAGATACAAGCCTTTTATACATTGTCGTGTTTGTTTAGAAATAAACAATGGACGAATGAAGTCTTTAAACGCCTCAGGTGTAAAGATATTCACTGTCAAAGTGAGGCCAAAATGAATGGGAGTCAATGGGATGCTAACAGCAGGTGATGGCTTGGTTAGCAATGGCCGCGCCTATGGAAGGTACGCTTTCCGGGAGCTGGATTACCCCCTTGGTTATGATCGGGAGGTCGTGATGTGCTCGTCTCGTCTCGTCTCGTAATTCTTCTTACACAAAGACCATACAAGCATCAACGATTTCCACGCGAGTGAAAAAAAACGTCTGCGAACTCATACGGCAGCAAAAATCGGCTTTAGTAATTCACCTTGCGTGATTCATTTAAATACTCTCCTCCCATAAATTTTGCTCATGAAAGGGAAACTCCTACAAATGCAAATGCAATAAGGTCAGCTGCAAAAATAACTGTCCACGCCTTTTCAGCACAAATTTTTCTCTGCCTGTCTTTAGTAAATCCTGACAGTAGTTTTTTAACACCAAAAGAGGGTTTGCCCTGGCGCAAGCTGTTAGTAAATCTGGCCCCTGGTTTTATCCGATCAGAGTGTAAACAGACCCCTATTCTCAGAACTGCCATTGGTTTCTGTAGAATAACATAATTATAATTCAAATGTATGCCTTTTGCAAACACTTTTATCCAAAGTGACTTCAATGCACTCATGGTAAACATTGATCAGGTCATGCATTTTCTGGGAATCAAACCCATGACCTTGGTGGTTCTAGTGGCGGGCTCTGCTGTCTGCGCTACAGGAACGCTCAAAATTAATTAACTTGGCTTTTAAGGCTGTAATTTTCAGATTGGGAAGCCTAACCGTGGAACACAAACACCTGTTTTCACACATCTTCTGCAAAATTCACACTTAGTTTCCACCCACATTTCTGCAAACTTCACTTTCCACCGCAGCAGTGATCAGTGAGCGTCACACTCACACTTTTTGATGGAGGCGTCACACTCCCATCGCCTTTTTGCTAATTAATCTAAGCGGCACTTTTAAACCGAATCTGCCTTTGAATTTCACAGCTGGTTGACTAAAGCTGCTGTGAAGGCAGAGGTAAATCTTCAGACTCAACCAACATCTGCTTTAATACAGAGATCACTGATTTAAAACATATAAACTCTGTTGCTGGCAACTTCGTCTTAAAAAATCCAAATGCACTACATTAACAGCGGCTTGTGCGAAATAGTAAACTAGTGATCACAAAAGCACACCAGAGACTTAGCTAACAATATGATACTCTAATAAAATATAGCCCAAACAAACAAATATGAAATTGCACCGTTTTAAATACTGTTTTTTATTTATCATTTTCGGTGAGTTCAGTGTTAATTTAGTATTATTTAAGTACTATTACAGTGTTTATTTTTTGAATGAGCTTTATTTTCATTTTAATTCTAGTTTGTTTTGATCCTTTTGTTGTGTTATGGTTATTTATATTTTAATTTAGCGTTTATTTTAACGTAATTTTAGTACTTAAACTTTTACGTTTTAGTTACATGGAATGACCCTATGTTGAAATCCGTGATATTTTTATATTATTTATACTAATATAGGGTTTATCAATATTTTGTATTTTCAGTTTTCATTTTTATTTTACTTTAAGTTTTAGTATTTTTTTTATTTTTATGAGTTTGTCATTTTTGTATAATTTTTTTAATTTGTTAATTTATTTTTATTTCAGTTTTTTAGTATTAGTATTTTTTTTGTGGATTACTTTGTTAGTAATACTTGTACTTCAATTTATTTAATTATTTCGGTTTGTTACCAAGGCAACATTTAATTGTATTTTTTTATCTAATATTTCAGATTTATTTCAAAATGATTTTTCATAGTTTGAGTTAACAATAACAACACTGATTGAAATGACACATAGTACGTGTATTTATAATTTTTCTCTATGTTCAAAATAGCATACTAACAAACTACTCTTGCTATTTCTGCTGTATATTGTATATGTAAGCAATTCAAATTATGCCAACAATTTTTTTTAACTACTACATTTGTGAAACGACTCTGCAATGCTTTTTGACCTTTTTCATGCGACACACAACTTTGTTTGTCCTGCCAAAAAGAAAAATGTATTTCCAAAATGCTAACTGGATGTCACTCGCTGGATTAATTAGCATATGAAAGCATGGCAGGCAGGTGTTTGTTACTATGTGCTTCTCAGATTATAAAGATACGGGTACAGTCAGCAAAGCTGCACCGAAAGACACTGTCAGACGAGTAAAACTCAGTAGAGATTCCCTCGATTGTGCGACATTGGGCTGAGCCAAAGGGCTTTGTGATGGTAAGATCAAGATACTTTACAGATTAGGGAACCTGAAAAGGCGCTAACAGGAGCCGCTAAAGACTGAAAGTAATGTGCTGATCTGCAGAAGCGCTGTGATCTCAGGCAGGTGCTACTAAAGATGGCTGCCGTCAGACAGAATCAACCCGCATTAACATTCAGGCACCAGCAGAGATGGGACGAGAGACCTGACTGCTATTTATTTTTATCTGTTCCAATCCCTCGCTCTTTCCTCTTTGAGACTCAATAATTCATGGACTACACACACACACTCGTTCCTCTCAGACCTCGCTGCTCTTTACTCATGTGGTGACGAGAAGAGTTTTTGCGCAATCACAACTATAATCAGAAGCTGTCAAACTGAAGGCCCGGTCCTTCAAGACGCTCTAAACCAGATTAAAAATACCTTTTACCCTGTCTAAATGTAAAAACATGGCATGTTGGGAACGAGCTTGTTTTCCTTGAGTTTTGCTCTCACTGGTGACAGCAGGGATGCTTGAACAATGTGTCATGGCATTTTTATTTTATTTTTGCTGGAAATTCATCCCAAAAAAATTTTTTTATTCACTACCATTCAAAGGTTTGGGCACTGTAAGTGACTGGACTTTATATTTTCACTAAGACTGCATTTATTCAATCAGATATACAGTAAAACATATTGTAAAATAACAGTACAATTTAAAATAACTGTTTTCTATGTGCATATATTTTAAAGTGTAATTTATTGCAGTCGTGCAGCGCTGAATTTTCAGCATCATTACTCCAGTCTTCAGTGTCACTGTCACATGATCCTTCTGTGCTGATTGTGATGCTCAAGAAACATTTCTGATTATTATAAATGTTTTTCAGCATTTGTGCATTTGTAAACCAAGATACTTTTTTAAAATCAGGATTCTTTGATGAAAAGAGAGTTTTAAAAAAAAGCATTTATTTGAAATAGAAATCTTTTCTAATATTATACATTTCTTTACTGTCACTTGAATGCATCCTCGCTGTAATAAAAATATTGATCTTTTTCCCAAAAAAATCATACTGACTCCAAACCTTTGAACGGAAATGCATGTTACGTAACCTTTGAGTAATATGTATTTTTGATAATCTTGTGAAATATTTTTTATTAGAAATTAAATGAAAGGTAATTCAACTGGTAATTCAATCAAAGGTAATTCAATGTGATTCGTTCTTCTTTCTTTCTGAAACTTGGAAGCAAAGCTGAAGGATAATGCATAATATATAATATATTGAGTCAGATTCGTTAAGATTTGAATGACAAGCAATTTGTCTGTCCACACCAGACGCGACATGACAAAAAGACACAACAAAATCTATCACAAATCTCAGCCAATCAGAAGAGCGTGTGGACGGGCTCTTTCTGCAAGCGCACTGCTGACTCTGATGGATAAGTACAAAATCAAATGGATGATTTTTTTTTTTGTACATTATTCAAAATACATACTCAGTGACTAACAATCTTTGTCATGCAATACACTTGTTTGTTTACAGTTTAAACGTTCTGAATCTGTATCCATTATATCTTTTTTCTGTCATTATGACAATTAAGGTCATGTAAAATGATTTTTCAAATTCAAATAAAAACATTTTAATATGGTTATAATATTAAAATAATTTGTATATAATTTTATATAATTAATAATCAGTACCCAATCTATAAGCTGCTTTATGCAGATATTTAAAAAATAGACTTGAGAACTGTAAATGACCGGTTGCTCCATTTATATACATTATGTAGTCGAGACAGATCTTGGTCTCATTTTTTAACGGTCTTGGTCTTGTCTCGGTCTCGACCACATTTGAACTCAGTCTTGTCTTGGTCTGAGACTAAGAGGACAGGGATTTTGTTTCAAGACAGGTCAAGGCCACACCCTGCTGGGATAAATTGCCAGTGCATTGTCTGATTTATTTATTAACATCATTAATGTGATTGGATGTAAAACTGCTTCAGATGCAAACAATAATTTATTTCAAATTTGATTTATGTATTGTGCCAATTCAGAAATGAATTGGGGATTGTGTCAAAAATGTCACCAAAAATGTATACAAATGCTCACAAAATTCAAGATATTGTTGCTTAAAGTTCTTGTATGAGATCTGGATTTATTATTATTTTTTATTATTTTTTACATTATCCTCAACATTATATATGCATTTGTAATTTACCAATTCAGATGCATCTTCTGTATCACCTCTGTAGCGCAAAGATGAATTTTGTTGTTAATGATTTCATTTGATTGGTAACAGCTCTATATATTGTCTTATTTTAATTATATTTATTATAAGTTATAAGTCATGTCTCTATGTGGATCTCTATGAATTGGTGCTCGTCCTGCCTCGGTCTTGGTTCAACCCCTCAAAGTCTTGGTCTTGTCTTGGTCTCAACACACATTGGTCTTGGTCTCGACTTGGTCTCGGATTAGGTGGTCTTCACTAAAACACTAGAATGCATCAAAATTAAAATGTCACATTATGGAAGTAAGATGCATTTAAAATATCATTTGGTGTTGACTAGCATGGTCATCTACCTTCTTCAGAGAGTTGTTGAGTTTTGCTGGCAAACAGCCTGGTTAAGCTCATCCAACAAACCAGCAGTAACCAGCCCAGCAGATACTCCTCAACACTCTCAAAAGTCCGTAAACATTGGGTTCAATGCACTGTGCTAATATGAAGAAATATTTCTGTATTGGTTTTTCACTGTGTTTTACCCATACTTTGAATGACGTTAGCTTTCTTACGTTAGGCTCTTTCATACGTTGCATTTTGCTGTGTTTTAAGGTTAATGTCCTGTTATAAAATGCCCAGTTTCTTTTCAGTTTTTCCACAGATTTTCTTTTAAGCAGGCCATTTCGACATATTGAAGTTTTTGGACCTGTCTCATACTTGCAAAAGTGGATTAATCTTTTCCTCTGGGTTCAGTAGGATGTGATTTATGTAAATTATGTGCTTCCAAAGCCTCTTTCACACCAAACGCAAATGACACTTTGAATAGAACAGAATAGAAACTATAGATTCCTGTGGAGTCATTCACAACGGGGGCGAACATTCGCTTTGTAGATTTCACTTGCATATCAACACAGATTCTGAATTCCTTAAACTCTGTGGAAAAATTAAATGCACATTAAAACGATACAGTTCATGGACTGAAAGGTACATTAGACTTGCATCAAATATGGTAGAGAATTTGCTTTTGTTCAGCCCAATGATTATTTTCTTGAATAGACGCTTCGTTGTGTTTGGTGTGAAAGACCTTGAGAGTGTCAAATTTTCTGCTTGATACTAAAGCAACTCATTTTCTTTGGGTTTTCAGCTGCAGAAAAGGGAGCGTTCATGTCGATATTTTGTCCAGGTATTTTTCCTCTTTATACTTATACCACTTTCATCCTCATGTCTGCCATGGCTTCCATCCCACAGTGTGTGTGTGTGTGTTTGAGCTCATGCATTTCGCTTCATTTGCAACTAAGCCATGTTCCTCATGTATTTGTAAGGTCATGTTGTTGTCAAATGAGGCCGTGACCAATTTTAACCTTCACCTTTGCAAATTACCCATAATAATCAACACACTCTTAAACACTTGAGTGAACGCCACCTACAATCGGGTCTGGTTACAGTAACAGCATGTTCAAAAAGAAGTACACTTCAGCATACTTTTAATTATTATGGCAATAGTATGCGTTAAAAGAATATACTTAACACCCTGACACTTAATTCCATGTTAATTGCAATTAAATGAAAATGTATTATAGTTTACATTTTTATTAAATGTTACTTGACATTTAATTAAGACTTAAATTACATCTTATGTAAATTTAAAATTACTGTTTGTCTTTGAAATATGGTTAGTGTAATTCATGGTAAACTAAAATATATTTTAATATAATGTCTATTGAAATGTGCATGTCATGTATTTAAATATACATTTTAAGTACATATTTGTGATTATGAAGCAAAAACATAATGATTTAAAAATGTACTTTTAAACTAAAACTTTTAATTTGACAAGTGCACTTTTTAAAAGTGTACTTAAAGGGATAGTTCACCCAAAAATTAAAATTTGGTCAGAATTTACTCACCCTGTTGTTCTTCTGCTGAACACAAAAGAGGATATCTTGAAGAATTGATGGGCCCCATTGACTGCCATAGTTTTTTTTTCTTCAAACTATGGACATCAATAGGGCCCATCAACTATTTGGTTACCCATATTCTTCAAATTATCGTCTTTTGTGTTCAACAGAAGAAAGAGTGCAATCTTTAAGTACACTTAAGTGGCCTTTTATTTCATTAATAAATTATCTGCAAGTACAGTTTTTAATGTACTTCTAAGATTTGAAATACACTACAAGTGCACATTCAATACAATTAAGCATACTTCTTCTCAAGTGCAGCACAAATCAAACCAAAGGGAATAACTTAAGAAGCAACAATTATCAGTCAACTACTAACCTAAATGCTGGAGTAAGATCTACTTTTGTTCATGGCCTCATTATTACCCATAGTTTTGCATCAATGGGAACAGCTGTGCTTGCTGTCTAGTTTTAGCTCTAGTTCACATTTTTAAGCTATAGGTTAGAATGAACTGTTAATAAGAATGAATGATATATGTTAATAGACTTGGTGAAAATAAGAAATGTTTATTTAGCTGCAAATCAGCATATTAGAATGATTTCTGAAGGATCATGTGACTGAAGACTGATAATTCAGCTTTATCCTCACAGGAATAAATTAAATACATTTAAAAATATATTACAATAGAAAGAAAAAAAATGAAATGAAGGATTCAGAAAGCACAGCTGGTCTCAGATCAACAGTTGCCTGCAGCTTTTTGCTTGGGTTCTGCTGCAGTCTGCACCCCCGTCAGGTCATGTGTTTGTCAACTTTCCCAGCATGCACGTGATGATTGTTGAGCAGCTATCTTGACCCATCAAAGGTTGCGGCTTCTGCCTTCACCATATGACATTGATGAAGTCTATGAATGTGACGTGCGAGGCGAGTGCAGCCGCTGCTTTTTTGTGTGTTAGTTCAGATGTCAGAGATCATGATTCTACTGAAAATGCTGGTAACGTTCTTCTTTACGACTTAGTAATGCTGCTTTCACATTAGAGATTGAATTTAGATTCTAAATCTGTTTGGTGGCCTGTAAACACAATTAAGTATTACTTGTGAAAGTGATGGTGTAAGATTTAGATGTGTCCCATATAGAATTCACTGATAACTGGGAAAATGTAGTTATTTTCAAGCATTTTCAAGCCAATAATCTGCAGGTAAGACCTCACCAATCTCATTTGCCACACAAATGTTTTGTGAAGATCATATACAGTATATTCCCCGATCAGGCATAACATTATGACAGGTGAAGTGAATAACACTGATTATCTCTTTATCAAGTGAACATTTTGTCCTCAAACTTGATGTGTTAGAAGCAGGAAAAAATGGGCAAGCGTAAGGATTTGAGCGAGTTTGACAAGGGCCAAATTGTGAAGTATAGATGACTGGGTCAGAGACTGGGTCATCTCCAAAACTGCAGCTCTTGTGGGGTGTTCCCGGTCAGTCAAAAGTGGTCCAAGGAAGGAACAGTGGTGAACCGGCAACAGGGTCATGGGCGGCTAAGGCTCATTGATGCACGTGGGGAGCGAAGGCTGGCCTATGTGGTCCGATCAAACAGACGAGCTAAAGCTCAAATTGTTCATGAAGTTAATGTCGGTTCTGAAGGTGTCAGAATACACAGTGCATCGTAGTTTGTTGCATATGGGGCTGCATAGCCACAGACCAGTCAGGGTGCCCATGCTGACCCCTGTCCACCACCGAAAGCACCAACAGTGTGAGCATCAGAACTGGACCATGTAGCAATGGAAGAAGGTGGCCTGGTCTGCTGAATCACGGTTTCTTTTACATCACATGGATGGCCGGGTGCGTGTGCGTCACTTACCTGGGGAACACATGGCACCAGGATGCACTAGAAGGCAATGTGATGCTTTAGGAAATGTTCTGCTGGGACACCTTGGGTCCTGCCATCCTTGTGGATGTTACTTTGACACGTGCCACCTACCTACGCATTGTTGCAGACCATGTACCCCCTTTCATGGAAACAGTATTCCCTGGTGGCTGTGGCTCTTTCAGCAGGATAATGCACCCTGCCACAAAACAAAAATTGTTCAGGAATGGTTTGAGGAGCAACACGAGTTTGAGGTGTTGACTTGGCCTCCAAATTCTAGTCCGATCCATGGAGGCCCCACCTTGCAACCTACAGGACTTAAAGGAGCTGCTGGTACCATCTTGGTGCCAGATTCCACAGCACACCTTGAGGGGTCTAGTGGAGTCCATGCCCTGACGGGTCAGGGCTGTTTTGGCAGCAAAAGGGGGAGCAACACTATATTAGGAATGTAATTTTATGCCTGATCAGTGTATATGAAGCAAGCGAACCAAGTATGAAAAGATCACACACATACAAATCAGAAAGACTTTTGTCCATGTACTATACCTGATGCTAAGAATTTAATGAGTATAAATCAATAGGTTTGCTTTCATTGCTCAGTAGAAGAGAGAAGACAGTCATTCTGGATAAGAAGACTAGTGTATATCCACTGAGAGCTGAGAAGTGCAGAGATTTATTTTTTCTTTATTATATTTGTTTCGTGCACCAGCGCAGTGTTTGACGTATTAATAACAGTGATGGCTCAATAACCGACCTGATCCGAAGTTAAGAATAGGTTTCTTGCGTGGTGTTCAGAAACCAAAGCCCTTCACAGAGCTCCGTGTACATAACAGGTTGAGTGTGTGTTTTTCTGAGGGGAAATGGGTTTGATGTTTAAACTATTGATGCCCTTTCACGATCAATAAACGACCCAGAACAAACTGAGCTGCATCAGATGGTGTTCTGATGGAAAGAGATGTTTATACATTTGGGAAGCTCTTGCAAGCACTGCGGCCTGTCAAGATGAAAAGTACATTCGAGGTTATTCTATATATTTCTCAGTCTGTATGTTCACGAACGGCAGCCTTCCTTTTCAATTTCAAAAAGTTATTATTATTAATTTAATATTATTATTGAGAATATGGGATTAGTATATAAAAAATGTAGTTTTGAACAGATTTCAAAAAATTTCACCATTATTTAGCTTTTTAATAAATGTTGAATTATATCCTTTGAATTTTGTTGGCCTTGTGATGAAATGCTTATGCTTTGAATAAAAGCATCTGCTAACTATATTCAAAAACTTATATATGTACATAGCATCTATTTTCTAAATAGCTGCTCAAATGGAAATTTTCATCATGTAGAAATGTTTTTTCTAAACCCTAAATGTTGCACCCCCCCCCCCCCCCCCCAAGCAATTATATGGTGACCAATTATTCAAAAGGATGCTGAAGCACCTCAAAATCACAATATAAAATTAAGTCATATAACGTGTGCAATATATTTGAATTAGGGCTGTCTATTTAACATGTTCATTTAATTCATCAGTTATGGGGAAATAATAATTAAAATGATTTAGCGAATTTAACACACCCGTCCCGCCCCAGACGTATGAAGAAAATGTGAGAATTTAAGAAGAAAAAAAACATTTAGGCATTTTTGTGTGAGCATTTTTTCATGACTTCATGACTTTTTTTCTTTCTCTTTGTAATTTACCAGTAAAGCAATTTGAATTGCCATTGTGTGTATGTGCTATATAAAGAAACTGGCCTTACCTCGCTCTTCTGCCATTAATTGTCTGCCTTAACTTGTGAGAAAGAGTGAACGTCTATGAACGTCTACTGAAAAAACATCAAAAATATGTCATAACACAGCTCTTATATTTCAGACACGTAACCGTCAGTGCATTGAGATCAGAGAGGTATTTAACCATCATGTGAGCATGTGAAGTGTCTGCAGGCGCTCATGTAAGCCTCCCATTGAAGCTGAAGCCTGACCAGCCTGTAAGCCACCTTTGTTGCGATGGTCAGAATATATATATTTTTTCAGATCTCATGAATATACCAACTGAACATTCACAACATGATTATGAAAACAATTAAAGCAGCATCAAGGCCTTCAATAAATGTAAGTATCTGTCACATGTGTGATTCAGGTCACAAATGCACTTAAATATTGTTTCTGACATGACTATTCTCAGAGTGTTTAGCATGGTAATGGCTATGACTTTGTTGATATGTTTGGTCTTGGCAGAATAGATCTGCTACGCTTCTGCTGCTGTAGAGCAAGTACGGGACTTGCTACTGCTAATACATACACGACACACTGCTGTGAGCAAGTAACACATGCTGCTGCCATACAATATAGCGTACAGAAATGACCCGTAGCAGATCTATACAGGTGGAGCTGGGAAAGGTGGAGGGTTTCTGAAAGCACGCTGCAACTGCTACAGCAAATGCTAACCAAGTATTTGAAGGTTGAGCTGCGAGTTCATTGGCCTTATACAGCAAGAACCAATCAGGTGTGCCCTATAGAGAATTATGTGATCGCAAGCAAATTGAGTTTAGGACCTATCAGCCTTCACCATCTAGAGTTTCATGACAGAACTTGTGCATTTGAAACAGGAGTTCATATAAATACGAAGTCATTATTAAATGTAAGTAATTTGGTATCTGCAATGTAATGCACAAATAAATTCCAAATTTGTGTTTGTGTTCAAATAAAGGTGCCAATCAGGTGTCAACCTGATTATTATTCATGAGCCCCAACAGCTTGCATGAAATGGAAGTTGCAATTGTCTTTTTTGACCTCTATTGTGTGGTATATCTGAGGGAAACAGCTTCAGGAATGAGAACAAAATGTAGGGCGGGACTTGATTTCGTGCTCGGGAATTGATTGGATCGTTGGATCAATTTGGGCATTCTTAGATAAATGGAGTTTGCAGTCAGATGTGGATGTATTTAGTCCCACCCTTTGCTGAGAAAATACGTCTTGGGACGTCTGCTTTTACATGCACATGAACTTTAATGACAACCCATTCTTAATCTGTAGGGTTTAATATAAAGTTGGCCCACCCTTTGCAGCTATAACAGCTTCAACTCTTCTGGGAAGGCTTTCCACAAGGTTTAGGAGTGTATTTATGGGAATTTTTGAACATTCTTCTAAAAGCGCATTTGTGAGGTCAGGCCAGAAGGCCTGGCTCACATTCTCCACTCTAATTTATCCCAAAGGTGTTCTATTGGCTTGAGGTCAGGATTCTCCACACCAAACTCGCTCATCCATGTCTTTGTGGACCTTGCTTTGTGCACTGGTGCGCAGTCATGTTGGAACTGGAAGGGGTAATCCCCAAACTTTTCCCACAAAGTTAGGAGCATGACATTGTCCAAAATGTTTTGGTATGCTGAAGCATTAAGGGTCCCTTTCACTGGAACTAAGGGGCCAAGCCCAACCCCTAAAAAAAAAACATCCCCCACACCATAACCCCCCCTCCACCAAACTTTACACTTGGCACAATGAAGTCAGGCAAGTACAGTTCTCCTGGCAGCTGACAAAACCGCCAGACAGAGAAGCGTGACAGAGACCCCGCTCTGTGATTTTACGTGGCCTACCACTTTGTGGCTGAGTTGCTGTTGTTCCCAATTGATTCCACTTATAATTTATATTACCACTAACAGTTGACTGTGGAATATTTAGTAGTGAGGAAATGTCATGAATGGACTTATTGCACAGGTGGCAACCTATCACGGTACCACGCTTGAATTCACTGAGCTCCTGAGAGTGACCCATTCTTTCACAAATGTTTTTAGAAGCAGTCTTCATGCCTAGGTGCTTGATTTTATACACCTGTGGCCATGGAAGTGATTGGAACACCTGAATTCAATGATTTGGAGGGGTGACTCTATACTTTTGGCAATATAGTGTATGTATGTGCACGGATGCATCCATTATTCACAAATTCACATAATTAAGCTAATTTATGCTTAAGGTAAATCAAGAAAAATATCGGCTAATGGGGTCAGAAAAATAACTTTTCACTTAAATTTTTTTTGTTTGTTATGTTTTAAGCATAAACTCGATAACTCGACTTAATATCTTAAGTAATTTTGCTTCTCAAGTAATTGTATCTTTGTTTAATATTGTTTTGGTATTTGCGCTGGAAAACAAGATAAAAAAAATACACAAAAAAAAAGTTTTTTTTTTTTTTTTTTTTTCAGTGTTTTGGAAAATTTCAACCTGCTGCTGTGGTTTGGCACACGGCCATTATTTAATGGACTTTAATGGAGAATCAGTGTTTAACAGCATGTGATGTTTTGAAGATGAACGTGACCTTACTTGAGCCTAATGTGATGCTGTATGAGAGACATACACACTGTTTTATAGGCTGCTAAGATCAGTGTTGTCTGTCTGCCAGGATCAATTGCAAATGCGTACAGACACACACTGCAAAAACTAAAGGAGTTTATTTCCTAAGGCCTATAAAAGGGACATTATGGGTCAGTCTAGTATCTATGCACAACATCAAAGCTGCATAAAATAGAGAACATGTATTAAAAACCCTATATGAATTTTCTTGTAAAAGCTTCACACATACACACGTATACCTTCTTTTTTTTTCTCAGTACGTCTTTCAAAAAGTGCAATATGAGTCTGGCTGGTATCTATATGCACATGAAAAGCAGCATGCAATATGTGTTTTAAAATTAGAACTTGTATTAAAAACACAATATGAGTTTTCTTCCTTTTATAACTATCAGAATGATCAGCCACACACACGCACATGCAGTTATAATGCAGTCTGGAAGTCATTCGTATGTATGAGAAGGACCACCAGATTAGCACAAGCAGATTTTGAAACACACAGACGCACACACACACACACTTCAGGGATTGTTGGAGTTTGCAGGGTTTCTTCTGCTCTGCGGCTGAGATGATTCAGTATGTCTGACCTCAGAAACACTTTCTGAAAATATAAGGATGAGCCTGTCAGGAAAACTGTCAAGAAATGTCACAAAATAAGATCCTATATCCATCTTATTTTTAGGACCATTAAGATTTCTTGTATTGTCACATTATTTTCATGACACTTAAGCACATTTCCTTCTTTCAGTATCTGCTAAAACATACTCTAGTTACTGTGATAATGTAATTGTGAAAAAAAAAAGAATTGTATAGGCCTATATTTTTTGTTTTCTCTGTGTTAATCTGCTTTGTTTTTATTTTTATTTGATAATTTTCAGCTGCTCATAGAAAAGACAATTCTATTCAAATCATTTTGTGTGTCGTTTTGGATCAAGTTCTCAGTTTTACAGTTGTTTCTAATGTCCTGCCAATACATTTACCTCCCAGAATCCTTTAAACGGCTTATCTGCATCACAAATATCTCTCTCTCACTCCTCTCAATCAGTATGTATTCATCTCATTAGCACAAAGCTCTTGAAATTGAGACTTTTAAATTAATGGCGAGCCTGCAATCAGCACCAAATGTTTGCTATATGAATATTTATTGTGTTGTGCACAACGTGATTCATGATGATTCATAAATTGGAATTAGAGAGCGTTTGGCGCTTTGTGTCTTGGCCCGATTATGTTCCCCCTGAGCTCAGACAGCCTGACCTGGGATCAGTGAGTAATCTGCTTGTGTTCTTGCTGGGGTTTGTTGATGATCTGGGGTCAGGTGGTAAGCTGCTCACATTGGCTGGTCGAACCTGTGTAAGCCATGAGATAGAGCGGTTCAGTTCGGCCCAAGCTCATAGTCTGAGCCGGTTCAGCGCTGTGATGGATTACAGAGATCAGCACTGGTGCATTGACAGGACATTTTTGACTTTATACCCGGAGAGCCACAGTAGATTAGTGCAGTAACGACAAAGATGCATGTCCGGCTCAAACTTCTCCATGCCACCGAAACATGTGAGTCTGCAGGATTAGTTCAACCAAATATAAACAGTCTGTCTTTTTTTACTCGATAAAGCTGTGACTTTATCATAAAAAAGTGTGAACATTCTTATTTAATTTTGTCTTCAGAATACATAAAATGCTAGAAAATTAACAATTTGCCATTTCGCCCTAAAAAATCTTTAAAAAAATGTATTTCTGTAATTATTTTTTAACTAGAACAGGGGTTTTCAGAAGGTCCTCCAGAAGGTTGTAAGGGGTCCCAAGAAAATTTCAGAGAATAAAAAGACAAAGTCTACTGAACAATTTTCATTTCTAAATGTTTCTCCCCTTTATTGCCATATACATACTTTCCAGAATTGTATATATTTGCTTTGTATCTTTCTAGTGAGTTTTTCTCACTATAGTCCTCTTGATCTTGCTCACTGGGGTTGCAAGGCAGTATTCTTAACACAGTACGTACGCTGCTTGCATACATTTATTGTGAAAGTTGCTTATACAAATAATTTTTAATTGAAAATGTCTTCAGGTTTATACATCCAACATTAAGAACAAAACATATTGAAACAATGTGTTGTATTTATAATGTCACTCTTAGTATTTATCTAACAGTTTAACTGTTTTTTCATACATACAAATATATAGATGGATTTTAGGAAGGGGGTCCCTCATAAAAGGTTCATTATATTTGGGAGTCATTGGCATCATAAAGTTTGAAGACCCCTGAACTAGAACTATTAAAGCATTTTTGTTGGGCTGCAACTAATGATTATTTCAATAATCGATTAATCTGTCAAAATCTGTCATAATATGACAAAAGCAATAACAAAATTACTAAAAATTAAAATGAAAACAAAGTAGTAATTAATACTAAAATAGCTCAAATCCTCTCGCTGTCATTTCCATCACATAATGCTATTAAACAAACGACACTGGGGTCCAGACTTTTCTAGGGGCGAAAAAGTTCTGAGCAACACTAAGGCCACATCCACACGAAGCCAGAGCTTTCCCTATCCAATCTTTTTTTCCCTCGTCTCCAGAAATATCTGCATACACACAAAACGTCTCGGTTACGTATGGTAACCCTCGTTCCCTGAAGGAGGGAACGGAGACGTACCCCGCTCTGCGGGTATAAACAGGAAGCGAGAGCATCGCACTGACGTTTTTCACTGAGGAGCCGAACCAGTGACTCGGCCATGCAGTGATGGAAGGAACTGTGGCGACGGGACGTACGTCTCCGTTCCCTCCTTCAGGGAACGAGGGTTACCATACGTAACCGAGACGTTCCCTTTCAGTCGGTCACTACGACGTACGTCGGTAATACCGACGAATTGGGATCCCTATGGAAAGCGCCATAGTTACTACCACTACCAGCGCCCAGCGAGAGCCCCTCAGACCCCGTTCTGAAGCGGGCGGGGAGATTCAGGCCAGGAGAGTCATACTGCTGTTCCGCAAGAACCATTCAGCAGACTGATTGGATAACGCTGGGAAAGCGTGCCAGAAGGACGCTGCGGGAGCCACATCATGCCCAGAGGGAGTTACCATGTGGAAAGAAACGTATGGGCTGGCCGTGGGCAGCTCAACATACGAAAGTCCCAGGGGTGGCCCCGGCCTAATGCAGGCGGGGGACGACACCGTACTGAGACGGCAGAGGAACTCTGCCAAGGGAAAGACACAAGCTCGCCGTAGGGAGCTGTACCGTGGAAAATACACGTATGGGACCGCCGTAGGGGTCACGACATACGGAACCCAGTCTGACACAAGTTCCACCAATGCATACGAGTGCCAGACCTGGCGTCGGACGCTCTGCAACATCCGACTGCCGAGGGGTGCGGAGGACCCAACAGGGTTTGCCAATCCTGGGGAACTCGACTGGAGAAAATAAGCGCACGTATCCGTTCCAGGGGAAGGGAATGGCGCAGCAAGCCGACACTAGAACGGGCACTTCAGTGAAGCTGACTATGGGAAGCGAGCACACGAGAAGCCACCGGCTCTACACGTAGGCTACAAAACCTAGCGAACGTGTTAGGTGTCGCCCAGCCCGCAGCTCTACAAATGTCTGTCAGCGAGGCGCCACGAGCCAGCGCCCAGGAAGAAGCTACACCCCTGGTGGAGTGAGCTCTAACCCCGAGCGGGCAGGGCACGTCTTGGGATTCATACGCCAAGACGATGGCATCCACTATCCAGTGGGCCATCCTCTGCTTGGAGACAGCCTTTCCCTTCTGCTGTCCTCCGTAACAGACGAAGAGCTGCTCTGAGGTCCTAAAGCTTTGCGTTCTGTCAACATAGACGCGCAGAGCGCGAACTGGACAGAGAAAAGCCAGGGCTGGGTCTGCCTCCTCCGAAGGCAGCGCTTGCAGGCTCACCACTTGGTCCCGGAAGGGAGTAGTGGGAACCTTGGGCACGTATCCAGGCCGGGGTCTCAAGGTCACCTGAGAGTCACCCGGCCCGAATTCCAGGCACGATTCGTCGACCGAAAATGCCTGCAGGTCCCCTACCCTCTTAACTGAGGCCAACGCAATCAGGAGTATTGTCTTTAGAGACAAGATCTTAAGTTCTACTGACTGTAAAGGCTCGAAGGGTGCCCTCTGCAGTGCGGTCAGCACCAGAGTCAAGTCCCAAGAGGGTATAGAGGAGGGGCGAGGAGGATTTAGTCTCCTCGCTCCCCTCAGGAACCTGACGATCAGATCATGCTTGCCTCAGGACTCACCATTAATGAGGTCATGGCTTACGGCGATAGCGGCAACATATACCTTGAGGGTGGAGGGAGACAGCCTTCGCTCCAACCCGTCTTGAAGGAAAGATAGCACAGATCCGATCGAACACTTCCGGGGGTCTTCTCGGCGAGAAGAGCACCAGTCGACGAACAGGTTCCACTTCAACGCATATAGCCGTCTCGTAGAGGGGGCTCTGGTGGAAGCGATGGTGTCGACTACCGCTTGCGGTAGGTCACCTAGAACCTCCGCGTCCCGTCCAGGGACCAGACATGGAGTTTCCAGAGGTCTGGACGCGGGTGCCATAGGGTGCCCCGTCTCTGAGACAGGAGGTCCTGCCTCAGAGGAATGGGCCAAGGAGGTGCTGTCGCGAGGAGCACTAGTTCCGGGAACCACGTCCTGTTGGGCCAGTACGGAGCTACCAAGAGGAGTTGCTCCTCATCCTCCCTGACCATGCACAGTGTCTGTGCAAGAAGGCTCACTGGGGGAAACGCATATTTGCGCAGAGCCCGGGGCCAGCTGTGTGCCAGCGCATCCGTGCCGAGGGTCCCCTCGGACAGGGAATAAAACAACTGGCAGTGGGTCGTGTCGTGGGCGGCAAACAGATCGATCTGTGCGGCCCCAAAGCGACTCCAAATCAGCTGGACCACCTGGGGGTGGAGTCGCCACTCTCCGGGGAGCACTGGCAACCGTGACAGCTCGTCGGCCGCACGATTGAGCAGGCCCGGAATGTGAATAGCACGAAGGGACCTCAGATGCTTCTGACTCCACAGGAGGAGATGGCGGGCGAGTTGGGACAAACGGCGGGAGCGTAGACCACCTTGTTTGTTGATGTACGCAACGGCCGTCGTGCTGTCCGTCCGGACCAGAACGTGCTAGTCTTTGAGCGACCCTTTGAGGCGGCTGAGAGCAAGACGAACTGCCAGCAACTCTAGGCAATTGATATGCCATTGCAGTTGGGGCCCCGTCCACAGACCCGATACTGCAAGCCCGTTGTACGTGGCACCCCAACCCGTGGGTGAGGCATCCGTGGAGACAACATGATGCCTGGACACTTGTTCTAGAGGCACTCCTGCCCGTAGAAATGAAGGGTCCGACCACGGAGTGAGGGTTTGGCGGCATCTCGGCGTCACTTGGACACGGAGGGACCCGCTGTGCCACGCCCATCTCGGGACTCGATCGTGTAGCCAGTGCTGAAGCAGTCTCATGGAACGTCATCAAAACGATGTAGTGCACATGCCAGACCAGGATGTGGCGCTGCAATTCTGCCACAGAAATACTCTAAAAAATGTAGAAGAAGACTTGGAGCATGTGCGAGACGTGGGATGGTGACACTACCGTTCACAGAATATATGGATTGGCTGAACACACCATGTACACCATGTCGTTTTCAGATTTATCCACTCTGGGATACGGTTACAAAAAATTGCGGTTTCCATCTCCCTTAGAGTTAAAACAGTTGAGTTTTACCGTTTTCGAATCCATTCAGGATGGCGGTAGCACTTTTAGCATAGCTTAGCATAGATCATTGAATCTGATTTGAACGTTAGCATCTCGCTCAAAAAAATGATCAAAGAGTTTCGATATTTTTCCTATTTAAAACTTGACTCTTCTGTAGTTACATCGTGTACTAAGACCGACGGAAAATTAAAAGTTGCGATTTTCTAGGCCGATATGGCTAGGAACTATACTCTCATTCCTGCGTAATAATCAAGATTACGGAATGCTGTATTTCAAAGCGATATGGAGGCGATTATGATGAGAAACGGTTAGAGATTAGGAGGAAACTGGCTTTACCAAACAGAAAGGCTCTAGTCAAACTGATATTAAGGAAACGCTATTGGCTGTTTTAAAAAAGAGGAGGAGCTGCTAACAGCTGGAGCGGTTTCAGGGGAAATGACGTCAACACACTGAATAATGCTGCGCATTTCAAGGCACTTCAGTGGGCCTTTAAAGAGTGTAATGAGACCAGTACAAAGGTTGCACCCGTACAGTAAAATACTGTTAAAGGTGGTGGGTTTGAATTGGTACCGACTACTGAAATTTTGGTATTTCTGACAACACTAATTGGTTCTCACGTTTTTTTGGCCACCTATTGCAACAAGTAGGGATGCTCATATTGACCGTTTAACCGTTAACCGATAGTAAGAATTTTAACTGATTAATACTATCAGATAAACGGTTTAAACGGGGGGTAGAGAACATTTTCTTGTGGTGCCCCCCTGAGCACTTGGTGCCCTATGCGCAGCGCGTGATGCTCGTAATGGGAGCGGCGGCACTGATGCATAAAATGTTTATTACAAATAAATTATAGAATTTTAAAAATGAATAAAATGAACAAAAATTTTCATTGCATTTGCAATCCTTTGAAATCCTTTGCAGCACCCCCACTTCCCGCGCCCCTGCACCACTTAGACATGCTACTTTAAAAAAAAAAAATGAAAACCAGTCAAGGTGTGGATTGAGGTAGGCCTGCTATTTTTATATGATGAAAAAAACTTAGTTTGACGGGGGGAAAAACTATTCCGGTTCTTCAAACGCTTCAAACAAAAAGCTTCATCTTAATTTGTTAATTATTTAAGTGAAAAATATTTAGTGTAGGCCTATTTATTTTATGCTTTTTATTTATATTTTATTCAGTTTTTCTCTATTGTCAGAAACGCTGCAGGTGTGTGAACATTTGACAATGTGAATCCAGGTTCTGATGTTGTTGTTGATCTGTTCTGTATGCTGCAGTTTGCACAGTAAAATAAACCCGTGGAAAAAAGTGTCTTTTTAACGGGTCACAGACACTCTTCAATTGTATATTTATTTAATGCCAATTCAATATTATAATCTTATCAGTTAACGGATAATGAGCTGCGGTTGTCGGTCGGGAAAATGAACCGTTTTGAGCATCCCTTGCAACAAGGCATGTTTAATCATGTTAAAGAATTTGAGAGCTGCAGTATAGCACAACATTTTCATTGAATGATGCATTAAACGTAAGCATACATTTTTTTTTTCAAATCTTAGAAAGACGATTCAGATTTGGGGTGAGAAAATGACTATTGTCATGTTTGGGTGACATATTCTTTCAGCATGAACACTGGTTTGTGTGAGTGTTGACACTCTGGAGTGTGACATTGATGTCTTGATTACATAAACACACATACGCACACTCAGTTCCCGTACAAAAGCCTCGATTTACCTTCTGCTCTGCCTGTAAGTTTATCTTCTCTGCATCAGAATATTCTCTTTCATACTCCATTGATCAAAAGCCCTGGAAGCCAGAGGGTTCACGCTGTCCTTGTGCGGTATACCGCATTATACCGGACCTCTCCTCCCATAAGGAGCTTTGTCTTATCTGTTCACTCGAGCACATTGAAAATGAAACGTCTTGAAAATTCCACAGATGTCGACTTTTAGCCTTGGCCATGGAGCTTCTTTGAAGTGAGCGCAAATCAGCATCTCTTGAAAGTTTGCCGTAAAAGATGCGAGTGAGAGCGGCTGGTTCCCTGAACCCCGGCTTCTGTTTCATCTTTTCTATCTTTCGCCTTCAATGGATTTCAGTAATTTTGGAAAAACTGAATTGTCCCAGCCATTATTAGATCATTCGCTGCACATGTTTAGGCTTTGCCTTATTAGCATTCCGGGTTGCATTTTCCGCCTGTAGCATTTTAAATGTTTAATTGGCGGTAGTGGTGTTAAGTCGAGTGATGAGGTTTTGATGATTGAGGTTAAACATTATTAAAAGATTGAATGATCAGCCACAGCTGTAGTGCCGTCCTCTCATCCGAATTTGTAGCTTTTAGCGTAGAGCTGTTTCTCTGTAGAGCGTCCACTTCTTGCGAAACTCACAGGCAGCAGTTGCTGAAGTGTCGGATTGGTTACTGATTTCAACAACTTGATATGCGGGATTGCAGAAAGCCAGAGGCAGGTGCTAAATGACTGTGTGTTTGTGTGTGTGTGTGTGTGTGTTTTGTACCATCCAGTCATTCACTAATAGTGCATGTGCACCACATGATTTGTGTGTGAAATCAGTTTACGATTCATCTATAAATGTATCTATAAATTAATCTATAGATAGAACACCTTTGGGATAAATTTGAGCGGATACTGCCAACCAGGCCTTCCTGTCCAACATTAGTGCCTGACCTCATAAATGCGCTTCTAGAAGAATCCCATAAACACACTCCTAAGCCAATTCCTTATTAAACCCTACGGATTAAGAATGGGATGTCATTAAAATTCATGTGCATGTAAAGGCAGGCGTCCCAAAACTTTTGGCAATATAGTGTATGTTATTATATACAGGAAAAGAGTTGGAAAAGCTGCATTTTAGCTCAAGTTGTGAGGTTCCTCTGCATAAACAATGTAGATGTATATGTACAGTGTATGTGCAGATGCATATGTACAGCTGGTCTGTAATCTGTTGGGTCTGTAAAAGTTTCACAGCAACAGACACTTTGTCAGGTTTTGTTGGAGCAGTATGTTCTCCTTGTCGGCGTCTGTCTGCATAGGTCAGCTCTCGTTTTCGCCATCTGAACATGTTGAATCATTGTCTGTCAGGTCTGTAGTGATGTACTGTAATCTGTTGACTGTCAGCGGCTCTCAGTTTCCTGTCGGCATCTCTGTTGCTTTACTTTTTCTCATCTGGGCTGGACTTGCTTCTTTTTTTAAACAAAAAAGTAATATTTTTACAAAATGTAAAGGCACTTCCACTCCAAAAGTGAAATGAATACGCCTGAGGTTAAAGGAAATGCAAATTTACTTCTGAACAGTAGAGGGCGCAGCTCAAACAAAGCTTTTTAGCTATGCTGCCATTCTGGATTGAAGAAGATTTGGACACAGGTTACTTCAGCAATTGAAACAAAAATAACACACAAATGTTATGTTTATCTAAAGTCCTTTTTGCTTATTAGTATGGTGTATAGAATTGGACCATCGAAGGTCAGCAGCAAAGACACTGGTTAATAAAGTGAGATTAAATACATAAATGCATATTTAATTAATTTAAAGTCTTTAACACGTTCAAATAATTTAACGCAATTAACGCAAATAAATTACAGAAGTACGGGAAGCTGCGCCATTAACGTAATTTTCGTCACGCATTGAGATGATGTTAGAAGTCGTGAGTTTATCACAATCACACTGAGCATCTACAGCACCTGTAACCCTGGGGAAATGTCCATTCTAACTCTTTAACCTGATTCTGCTTCTCTGTTTGTGATTAGGCCATTTAAAGCCGTTAAACTCTGGGAAAGTGTTCAGTGATCCAACAAAACGTGTATGTGCACGCTCTCAATCACTGATCTCACGCTGCATTCATGTACAGACTCACAGTACATTTGCGTTGTTTTCACACACACTCAGGAAGGATAATGTTTGATTTGTCATATGTACGTTGTTGTGATTAGTAATCGTAGGTTTATTCAGTCAAAGTGGTTGATTTAGGAGTTGTTTTGGCGACTCTGTGTGATTCTGTTCGGTATCTCAGCTTGACGTCTAAAATGAAAGCAATCTTGTTGTTGCGCTGTAGACATACTATACACTGTGAATTCAGTAAAGTTTTTTATGTAATGTTTTTTTTCATGGGTGCTTAGGTGTGTACAAATGTATTATATAATACAAGTATATGGACTTATATTTGGTTATTTGGTGTCATTTTGGAGTCCCCAATGATCCTTGAAGCTTGCAGAAAATACAGTTTTGTGAGAATCACCCTTCAATCTGATTGTGTACTTTGGATATAGCAAATTATAACAAAATGAATGTGTTTAATGATATAAATGGCGTATGCTTAATTTCCCGATAAGTGCGACAACAAAGGTGCGATTAACCACGATAAAAAAAAGTTATCTATTAAAAAAAAATGTATATATATATATATATATATATATATATATATATATATATATATATATATATATATATATATATATATATATATATATATATATATATATATATATATATATATATATATATATATATATATATATATATATACATATATATTCCAAGGGCTTAGTGCATTTAATTTCAACCCTATGCATAAGTTCCGCAGTAGTGGGCACTCGTGCAGTGAAAGCAATGACACACATCCGAGTCCACGAGACGGAGGGAAGTTAGCGAGTGAAGGGCATCAAAATTTGGAGTGGAACGAACCCATCCTAGAACTACAATAAGCATCATGTTTACACAGTGCACACAATGCCTCTGCATTTACTTCCAATTTCTCTCAACATGGGGACAAGAGAGCTGTCAGTCCATAAATGTGGGGAAAAAAGTCAATTGTGTTACTTATTTGAACTTAAAGGGATAGTTCACCCAAAAATGAAAATTCTGTCATCATTTACTCACCTTCACATTGTTCCAAACCTGTATGAGTTTCTTTTTTCTGCTGAACACGAAAGAAGATATTTTGAAGAATGTTTGTAACAAAGCAGATAGAGCAACCATTGACTACCATAGTATTTTTTTCCCCTACTATGGTAGTAAGTGGTTGCTCTATCTGCTGGGTTACAAACATTGTTCAAAATATCTTCTTTTGTGTTCAGCAGAAAAAAGAAACTCATACAAGTTTGGAACAACGTGAGGGTGAGTAAATGATGACAGAATTTTCATTTTGGGGTGAACTATCCCTTTAATGCATTACTTCACTAAATAATCTGATTATGTAACTCGCGTTAATAGTAATGTGTTACCCCCACATTTCATTGGCTAGCCGAATAATGCTGATTAGCAAGCAAAATAGCTTTCTAAATGTTAATTGTGTCAGTATCTTTTAGGATTTTGACAGGTTTAACAATATGCTAGCTGCATCTGACTGTTAATGTTGTTTTGTTTCTGCAGGCAATGGTGGAAACAGTGAACAACCTGCTGCAGCCGCAGGCGCGGGCGGCGTGGATGAACCTCTCGACCGGCGAACAGCTCCGGGCCGCCACCATGCTGCTGGACACCGTAGAGCAGGGCGCTTTTGTGCTCGCAGACAACCTGCTCAAAACTGACGTTGTGCAAGAAAACACAGAAAACATCCGTAAGTCATTTATGCATTTGGCAGATGATTCTATACAGTGCATTCAAGGTTTGCATTTTATAAGTTCATGCATTCAATCCAACACATGACCTTGCCATTGATAACGTCATGCTTTGCTGTTTGAGCTACAGCAATGTTAATTCAGCATTCTGTATCTCTAGAATACCATAATCATACATACGAAATGGCATCTCTTTTATTATTCTGTTGGAGCGAGGATGTTTTGTGGTCCGTTGGTGGCACTTTTAAAGAGAAAGGTACAAAGAAAGGTCTTAAACTGTTTTTTTTTTCTTTATTTTAACCTTCAGAACATGTTAATTGTCAACAGCAGTAGGTCAAACGAAAGATTATAAGCGCTTGTTTTTACATATATATTACATTAAAAAATTGCTTGATCAATCCGTCATTTATATTTCTCATAATTTACTGAAGAAAAACATATTTGCTTGATTATTTTTGTCATTTCTTATGAATTACAGCAAAATATTTGCTTTTGTCAATTATATCTCTCATAATTTACTGAGAAACGTATGTGCTTGAACATTTTGTTATTTGTTTCTCATAAATTATAGGGGGGAAAAAACGTTTTCCTTGCAAATGTTGTCATTTATATTTCTCATAAATTACTGAAAAATATGAGCTTGAACATTTTGTCATTTATATCTCATAATTTACAGAAAAATATTAGCTTGAACATTTTGTCTTTTATATCTCTCATAAATTACAGAAAAAACATGTGCTTGATCATTTTGTTATTTGTTTCTCATAAATTACAGAGAAAGAAAATCTTGATTTTTTTTTTGTCAGTGATATTTCTTTTAAATTGCAGAAAATATATTTGCTTGATCATTTTGACGTTTATATTTTTCATAAATTATAGGGGAAAAAACATTTTCCTTGATAATTTTGTCATTTATATTTCTCATAAATTACAGAAAAATATTTGCTTGAACATTTTGTCATTTATATCTCATAAATTACAGAAAAACATGTGCTCGGTCATTTTGTTATTTGTTTCTCATCAATTACAGAGAAAGAAAATCTTGATTATTTTGTCAGATATACTTCTTATAAATTGCAGAAAATATATTTGCTTGATCATTTTGACATTTATATTTTTCTTAAATTATAGGGGGGAAACATTTTCCTTGATAATGTTGTCATTTATATCTCTCATAAATTACAGAAAAAAACATGTGCTCGATCATTTTGTTATTTGTTTCTCATAGATTGCAGAGAAAGAAAATCTTGATTATTTTGTCAGTGATATTTAAATTGCAGAAAATATATTTGCTTGATCATTTTGACATTTATATTTTCTCATAAAGTATAAGTGGGAAAAACATTTCCTTGATAATGTTGTCATTATTGTCAACCCTGTAACAGGTTTGAATGATTGAGCTTTGAATGCAGTAACCAAAAGTGAAATTAGATTGTTTCTTGTCTTTGAAATGGTCTTTTACAGGGTGTTGCAACAAAAATCATGGGATTTGTACCTCTAATGCGTTAAAAAAAAAAGTAATGTGACACCAAAGCGGGCCTTATGCATGGAACGTGTCAGAGCGTCTGTTTTTGATTGTGATCGAGGTTGCCAGTGCCAGAAATCAGCGCAGCCCAGCTATCAGCTGTGTCCATGGACCCCGTCAGCCCTGATACACACTGATAAACCTGTTTTTCTCAGAGATAACCTCATGCCACTCTCTGAATACACCATTAGCAGATGGATTTGACTACTTTATGTTTATAAATCGTTTTATTTTCTTTACTGGAAGGCATAATTAAGCATTTTTAAATGAAAGGCTGAGTGAGCATATGCCACGAGTGATAATTTAGTGTCGTTTACGATGCGTTTCTCAGCCCGGGGAGGAATCGGACGAGACGTTTTGAGGACGCCCACGTTTTTCTGTGCCGCCTGCATCTGTTTGTGAATATCACAGTGTGAATGTCAGCATTCCCCAGATCATGATGTTGTGCGTGTGCGTATATTCCTCTGGGATAAAAGCGGATGTATCTCCCCTTCCTAAAGACAGGGATTTAAGGCAATCTGGCTGCCATGGAAACTCCAGAATTTAGGTCTGCCGCCTCTCTGTGGAAATGGTCGCATTTTGGGAATTAATAAAACAGAATTTATCGTGTCTGGCATGCGATTTATCCTGATATTAAGGGATCCGGAGCTTGGCTCTGCTGGGGGAGAGAGTCTCTCCCGACAAACTTTTTACGAGGGTTATTTTATATCCTTTGTGCTGCACGGCGATTAATCTGCGGGCTGTGACACCTTTAGCAGACCTTCAGGCCCTGTTTGATGGGGTTAGTTTGCGGCGTTATAAGGTTTGTTTGGCCCTCGGGGCCGCAGAGTCCGTCACTGGCTCCGTAGAGCTGAAAAGCAGCCTTCAGTTAAAGAATTAGATGGCCCGAAATTGAAAATTCAGTCTTTTACACACTCTCATGTCACTTCAAACCCATATTATGTTGTTTCTGAGGTGGAACACACAAGGAGATGCGGTTTTCCATACATTGAAAAAAGTCAAATAATTTACAAAGAATTACAAACAAAACAGCAAGAAATACATTGAATTTGGAAGTAGAAAGGCTGCAGTTGTATTCTCTTGTAAAACATATTCCAGTAATCTTTGTTTTATTTAGATCTTTAAACAAGTGCACAGTCAAGCTCCTAAGAACATCAATTCATAAATTCTCCAATGTGTCGTCTATGCAAGTTTTGCACTCTTTTCCAAGCCTTCTGAAGACATTCAGTAGAATGTTGTGTGAGGGATATACTGAAATGTAAGATTTATTCATCAGAAACGCAAAAAACAATAATGTTTGACAGTAAACCTGGCACAATGTATCTAAAGGTGTTTGCAAACCAGGCTCGCTGGACAAATGTGCCTCCAAAACTTAACTCCAAAATGTTCTCACATTATCACAATTTATACGCTATAGTTAAGACAATGGTAATAAATCATGAGTTAAACTGTGTCAGAACAAATTCATTTTGATAATGTCAGATAACTTTGATAGAAAGGTATGTAATGGATTAATCAACCAATCAGCTGTTAAATTTAAGTACACAATTAGATAATACCAATTTAGGTCAACAAATTACCAAGCAATGCTTAATTTTGTTCACTCTGTGGTGTAAAAAGTCACATTAGCAATAGACAGGAAAAAACACTTACGCAAAACATGGTCAGGTCAAAGTGTCTGAATTTTTAATATGTCACAGTTTACTTTATTTTGCTATCCTCACTTATGCAAATTAACTATAATGTCCCTTATATCTGGTGTCTGAGTAATTTTAGATTTTTAATGAAGTGGCAGTAAAACAACTTGTGGTTAGCCTACAGGTGAAGATTATTGATAAATAAAGGTTTATTTTCGTGTGGTTCATTGTTGAATAATCTGTTATGACCTGAAAACACTTTTATCATAGTGCATGACTTGTAAACTAATGCATTTCGATGTCTGCATCTCATAAATGACATGAGGGTTAGAACGATGACAGCATTTTCATTTTTGAGCGAACTATCCCTTTAAGACGACACAGAGCGCCAGCGTCGCGCCATGTGGAGAATCGGGAGAAGATTAGCGGCGTTGCCATCTGATGATAGTGTTGATGACACAGTTGTTCAGGGAAATAAAAGCCTGTTTGTGTGTGAGAATGGATGCTCGTCTTTTGCCAACTTACCCTGAAGTGGTTGTTATCCTCCTCTTTCGGTTTAATATAATGCGCTTTAAAAAACAGTGTGCCATTTTATTTAGATTTTCCTTTTTGATGGAGAGTGTGTTTGTTTGTTGGAGTGTCTGTGCTCACACTCATAATCTGGTGAGCAGATTTTGGGTGATTAACATGTTATTTAAACCGGCTTTTGATTTCTCTTGAGGCACAACAGCCTCTCAGCCCGCTGTTTGCAGTCTTAAGCTTTTCACAGCGACGGTAGAAGAATGAAAAAGTATTTCCGGCATGCATTAGTCGACTCTTTCTGCCCACAGCTCTTTATCGCTCTCTTTTGTCCTGTTGGCGGCAAATACCTGCAGCGGTGGTAAGCGGGCTCGCGCCACCCCTCAGCAGAATCCACGTCTCCGTTGGGATTTTTAATGTTAATATTGGTGCGATAAGTGTTTGTGTGTATGCTCTGGGATTTTGCGGCCGGCTTCTTTTCAGGTTCTGTGAAAGGATGTTTATGAATGCCCAAAAATGCTGCTGCAAAATCAGGCCTGGTGGTGATGCAGCGAGTCAGTGTATTCATGCTTTGTTTAGAAAGCTGTGCTGAATCAGAGTTGAAATCTCAAACAGCACATGATGCTTTGATTTGTGCAAACGGCACTGCAAGAGTTGCATTCTCCATTTGAACCTTTTTTTAACTGCCGATTCTACGCAAGTTTGTGACGCAAACGTGTCTACGCAAGCTTGATGTCATGCATCGTTTCATTTTAAAGGGATAGTTAACCCTGAAATTAAAGTTAAGTCATAATTTACTCACCCTGGTGTTGTTCTAATGTAGTATACCCTTCTTTTTTATGGACCACAATAGGAGAATTTCCCGCTCATGCTTGTCCATATAATCATCAGCATCAAGCTTTTTAAAAAAAGATGCAAAATAATTAAATAATTAACACTGTATTGTCAACTGCTGGATATCAATAAATTGTATATTAAGCGAGATGATAATAGTGATCATTCATGTCTAGCTAAATTGATTCTTCAAAGGAATTTGCAGATTTGATTAAAATATCTGGATTAATTTGTCTCAGGCCTCATCCACACAAAGCCAGAGCTTTCCCTATCCAATCAAATTTTTTTCCCCTTGTTTCAAGAAATTTCTGCGTACACACGAGAGCACTGAAAATGACTCAAACGATGTAGATACATGTCAGGCCAGTATGTGGCGCTGTAATTCTGCCACAGAAATACACTAAAAACGGAGAAGAAGAGTTGTGGCTAGAAGGGGTACAGCAATGGTAGGAAGTGAGGCAAAATCTCACAATAAAATAACAATAAATAAATTTGCTACTTACCAGATTGTGTTTTATTAACGCCTACCCCAACCCTAAACCTACCCTTACAATAATGCAAATACAGTAATAAAATGACGCAAAATATTGATGAAATTTGCAAAAAATGTACGTATATAGCTTAAACGCGTCTCTGTGTTGACAGGGCCTTAGATTACTGCTCGTTCTTGTTTTTTTTTTTGTGTTTTTTGGATGCCAGCCGAACTTAGCCCCGCCCACAACATTTGAGCTCGGGAAGTTCGGTCTGGACTTGATCCGTTGTGGAGCAACTGTGCTCGAACCAGAGCTGTTCGGACCAATCAAATTGTCAGGACGGGCTTTATATACGATGATGGATAGATGATCAACAGTAACATAATCATTCACGTCACCAAAGATCCCTTGCGTTGAATTCGTTTACTAAACGGAGAACTTGTTTGTATATGCATTCACCTTTACTATTTCTCTCAAAAATGATGATCGTGTTGGTAAGTCCTCCGTGTATCCTTAAATTCTTTTTACAATACCGACAAAGATTGTTTACACTCATCTTCTTCTTCTACTTCTTCCAGCGTGCGTGCAGTTGAGTTCTGTTGACAGCTATGCGTCGCTCAACATACGTCACTTACTCCGTAGCTCTGATTGGTTGTAGGTCTATCCAATTGAGTGCAGAGGCATTTTCGCCCTATAATCACAGCCTAATGGAGCAGGATCAGACTCATATTCTGACTAGAATCGTCACATTTCGGTATGTGCTATGTTCAGGGAAATTAGTTATTAGCTATATTCAACTGTCAAAAAAAATAAAGAAAATAAGAACATATAATCAAACTACAAGCAACAAACAAAAGTACATACAATAGAGCAAAGATGCTTATAAAATAAACAGTGCTTTTCAGGTTTTTCATGTATCTAACAGTAGTTTTCAGATACAGAAACTGAATGAAGTAATCAAATATAAAATAACAACATTGCAAAAATATAATCTTCACTGTATATAAATTAAATAAAGATGAATCATTATTGAAGTTACAAAAGCTATTCAGTCAAGAGCAGTGAGTGATTTCTTTGTCATTTGTTGTTTGATTAACATTAAAAACACAGACAGCAGGAATAGGCTTCAGTACATACTGTTACACATGAACACACGTCTTTCTCGACTGTTTACATTTTACTTAAGACATAACCTACTGTGTTTGCTAGGATACTCGCCAAGACGGGCATGTTGACATATTTTTTGTGTGATTTTAGAAAGAGTGCACACACACACACACAAATCTTATCTCAGTGCTCACAAGTTCTCTTTTGCGTCTTGTGCTTGAATGCTTAAATTGGCAAGTCTCAGATTAGTTTAGTTTAAACACAGTTATCAACATGTGCTGTCCAGGTCTCACCTGCGCTTTCGCGCTATCAACACCCGGGTGATGACGTCACGTTCAAGCAGACGTCACTCGCTTACAAGAGTGACTGTTTTGTCCACGCTTTTTGATCATCGCTGTTGTAATGTATTTGGAAGCCAGAATATGTATCCATCGACATAAACATACATCAGCCGAACTCTGTTTGTCTGTTTTACACGTTGTTATTTTCAACAAACCATATTATAGATGCATTGTCTGATTTGAGATGAACCGCAGTGCAAGTGCGTACCGAACCGTGGGTGCATGGAGAACGTATTTTTTACCAAGAAATCTCCTATAAACACATACACACATTTATAGATAGATTTATTTTAAATATTGTTAAAAGCCTGAAACGAATAATGGAAAGTTGGCATATTTTAATGCCAATATATTTGAATTTGGGTGTTCGCGGGTTCATTCCGATAAAAAAAAAAACACACATTTAATATATTAATTTAAAATGACCACATTTCATTAATTTATTTAAAAACTGCTACATTTCTTTTAAACTCCCAATAGAGATTGTGAGTGAATGTCAAGATTTTCAGTAATTTACATTTTGACCTATTCATCACACAAAGCCATTGTATGACTTCAAAAGACTTGGAAAATAGCACACAAGTGGGATGGACCACTTGTATTAAATACATTGTTGTTTCTTTCCTCAGCCCTCATTCACTTTCATTACACTGTCATGTGTGTCTTTGTTCAGAGCTGGAGGTGGCGAGGATGAGCACAGATGGAAATCTGCCCGATCTGAAGTTCCCACAGACAGGAGGACAAGGGAACGCCATCCACCTGTCAGCCAACACTCTCAAACAACACGGCAGAAACGGTACGCTCACATTATTATGGGGTGGTTATATGTAATGTTAACTGGGTTATTATAGTTAACTAAAACTAAAGCCATAATAAAAAATCCCTGAACATTAAAGCAGCACTAGATAACTTTTCAACCTTTATAATATATTTTCAAGACTCTTGTGATGATACATCGACTTACAATAGGTTGAATGACACCTCTGCCATAGCCTGACGGGGTCTGTATCGTTTTTAATCGTACTTTTAAACTTCGGGTTTCGGGTAGTAACCCGAGAAAAAAAATAACTACAAAATTCGACTGCTTTACGGCATATACTTCACTTCCACCACCACCCCCACTTCCTTAAATTCGGACGTGCGAGCCCAACTATCATTTGTTTGCCGAATGTTATAGTCATGGCCGAAGCAGCACAGAAAAATAAGAAAGCAAAGGTTTTGTCGGAGGAAAGCAAAAAGAGGAAACGAGAAAGTGATCGGATTAAAGGCAGGACGAGGATCAACATTGGGCCAGCGTTTGCTCGTTGGCGTGAGCTGAAGGAGGAGGGGCTACATTCTTGCAAGTAAATACGTAAGACGTACAAAATCATATTTTAGGATACCTAACATGTCTTTGATATTGGTTTATTTGTCTTGCCTCAAGCTATAATGCAAATCGATTTTTCAAATTTGCAGATTCATCTATGGTAGCTTGATATTATAATATTGACGATATATGGTTATTACCTACCACTCAAACATTGAATTGAAGTATCATATAGATTCTGTAAAACGGGAACCAATAGACTAGGCTACTATAATGAAGCTGGCTTGTAAACGTGAGCATCGCGATCATTTGGCGTTTGAAAAAAATAAAACCCATGAAATTATATTCATATGACATGCTGAAACATATGCCACTGTAACGTTACCTGGGATGAAGACATTTCACACGCGACGCAAGCAGAACACCTGCATGTGAACTCCTGCAGTGTTCAGGGCTATCATGGTTGTCATGTCAATAAATGCACGTGCGATGCATCCCCTGATGTAGAATGACAGAGTTTACGACAGTAGTAGAGGACAATACTGTTTCCCAACTGTAGGGGGAGCCCGAGAGCAAAACCTACCTAGTGCTGCTTTAACTAAAATAAAATATAAAAAAAAAAAACTAATTCAACTAATTGCCAGGCATCATTTCTCATTTTCATTTATTTTAAGTTAAAGTACTAAAATAATTCAAATGAAATAAACTAAAATGAAAAACTAACTGAGCATTCAATGAAATAAAATAAAATAAATTTAGAAAATCTTAAACTTATTTTATTATAGCTATTTCAAAATGGTAACTTTAGTTTAGGGTCCAATTCTCACTATTAACTAGTTGCTTATTAGCATGCATATTACTAGGATATTGACTGTTTATTAGTACTTATAAACTACTTATTAATGCCTTATTCTGCCTGACCATATTCCTAGAAGAAAATTTTGAATAAAATCGTCATTTTGTTTGAGTTTTGCGCTCAAAAAGTATTCTCGTCGCATCATTAAATTAAGGTTAAACCACTGGAGTTACAGGGACTATTTTAACAATGTCTTTACTACCTTTCTGGACCTTGAAAGTGTTCATTAAATTGCTGTCTATGGAGGGGTCAGAGAGCTCTCGGATTTCATCAAAAATATCTTAATGTGTTCCGAAGATGAACGAAGGTCTTACGGATATGGAATGATATGAGGGTGAGTAATTAAAGGGTAACTTCAGTGATTTAGCATTAGGCTTTGTATCAGTAGAAACCCGGTAGTATATTCAAATTATGGTACTTTCCTCCCTCATATCCCCCTGAGATGAGAGAATTATGCATTTTATTTCTGGAAAAAATCCTCCGATGACACAAATATTGTCATTTTGCGTCATCAGAGGATTTTTTGGCCAGAGGCTAAAGACTACAGCCACTAGATGGAGCTGTTCCACATGTTATCAACCCGCCCATAGCGGAGGGATCTCACTCACAGAATGTAAGACACAGACGGCCGCACGGACAATCATAACGGTGCAATGCAGAGTAAAGTGAGTGTTTTTTATTGAAAAGACACGTTCAGTTTTTAATTGTAGTGTTTATTCTGATCAAAAGGATTGTATTACTATGAAGATCAAAACGATGGTGTATGGAGTGGCCTCGTAGGGCAGCGAAGCAAGTGCATTCTGGGAGTTGTTGTCTTTCATCCACATGAGACAAAAATACATTTTCTGTCTTTTCTCAGTCTAGAAGGCACCAAATTCAAAAATAATTTCACATTTCTACTACATAAATGACCCAGTTTAAATACAAAGCTTAATTCTAAATCACTAAAGTAACCCTTTAATGACATAATTTTTATTTTTGGGTGAACTAACCCTTTAATAGTTAGTTTATAGTGAGAACTGGACCCTAAACTAAAGTGTGACGGTCACAATTTCTCATATTCGTTTAGTTTAAGGGCCCTTTCACACCTACCTTGTTTGGTCCGTATTTTCTGACTTTTCAGTTTGATCCGAATAAAAATTAAAGGTGTGAAACCTCAAAACCACGGTTCGGGCCAAACAGGCGAAATTTGGTCAGACGAAAAGAGGTAGTCTCGGTCCGGATCAAACTCAACAAAGGTTTGGTTCGTTGCTAGTGTGAAAGCATTTTCTGTATGGTTCGGACTTTCAGACCATTTACAGGAAGTTCCGGTGGTTCCCGTGTAGCCTAAACAACTGTATGGAAACAAATTGCCACTCACCTTGGTCTCTCCCCAAATGGAGGTGCCAGGGCTCGCAGGATTGCTTGCAGTCTTCTCCTCCTTTCCTGCCGGCGACGATAGAAATGTTCGCACAAGGACATTCAATTGGCGAATTTGATCTAGCCTCGAGTATAGTTGGTGCTGCAGGTAGTAATGCCATAATAATAACAACAGTATAGTGGCAACAATATGCATCTGTTCCGTTTACGAACAGATCAGTGTCAAGATGCAGCCCACATAGATGATGAAGACAGGACTCAAGTAAAGTTATTTAGTGTGCTTGCATAATTGCAATGTGAAACCAAACCAAAACTAACCGAATGTATAAAATGTATCAAAACATGAACTTTGGTTCTGACCTTTGTGCGGACTTTCAGGTGTGAAAACACCCTTAGTTGAAGTACTGAAATAACTAAGAGCCCTTTCACACCTACCTTGTTTGGTCCGGATTTTCAGACTTTTGATCCTAATCAAAATTACAGGTGTGAAACCTCCCACGGACCACTGTCCGGACCAAACTGAACAAAGGTTTGGTTCGTTTCTAGTGTGAAAGCATTTTCTGTATGGTTCGGACTTTCCGACCATTTACAGGAAGTTCCTGTTAATGTTTAAATATTATAATGTTATTTTTAAATTTCATCTAGGCTATTTTAATTATGAAAAGTGTAAAGATGTGCAATTTGTCAGAAGATTTTGACCACATTAAGTTTTGTTTTGTAGAAAGCCTTTCTTTTAAAGTGAATTTCGTTTTGTATGAATTTTATCTTAATTTTAATCAATGTTTCATCAGCCAATTGCCGGGATTTAATAAATAAGAAGTAAATAGGCTATAGCAGACAACAATCGTGACATGGAGGCGTCGGAGCGATCACTTGCATTGCTCTTGAACATGTCACAGTCTCATAAATAAACGGAAACTCAGCAGACTACTTGCCTCACAGACATGAGAATATGTGTATAGAAAGCTTGAAATGTCCACTTTTAAACAAAACAACTCGAAACGAAAAGAAATAGTCAAGCAATGCGCACTGTTCACTAGTGGCAACGATATGCGTCTGTTCATTCATTCTTCATTCAGACGCGCGTCCGTTTACAAACCAATCAGTGTCAAGATGCAGCCCACATAGATGATGACGACAGGATGCAAGTATGTCATGTAACGTTCTTTAGTGCGCCCGCACTTTGGTGCGGACTTTCAGGTGTGAAAACGGCCTAAAAGTAAATAAATAAATAAAAACTATATAGGCATATTTAAAAAATAAAAATGACAAAAGACACAACAAAACAAAACTTTAACTAAAATTAAAATGAAAAAGAAAATATAAAAAGAAAGTCTAATTCAGACCAAAAATTTTTTATACATGATACTAAAATTGAACTGAACACTAATGCCACATCCATTCTCTGAAACTCTGAAATGTCCAATATCCTTCTTGCCAAAATATAATAGAGGGCTAATAAGATCCTCAGTGCTTATTCTCTTTTAATGAACAAGATGCCATCAAACTGGTTTCCTTCATCAGAGGTTTTCCTCCCATCACCAAACGCTTGTTACTGAATGGCCCATCAACAGGAATTGCGAAAAATTGTTGTCTGTTCTTGTGAGTCAGTGATCCCAGACTCTGCGGGGAGGTGGCGGGGGGGTGTTTTTTAATTTCTTTTCATGAAAAAAGCAAGTGAGAGACGCGAAAATAACGAGCAGAACTGTAGCTCTGTCAAAGGAGGCAGTAAAGCGCTAATAACATTTCAATAAAGCTGAATCAAATCGACTAGATTTTTTTTCCTCCCTTTTTTCTCGCTCACTCGAAACCTTTGTGGCTTTCAGTAAAGGCTGCCGAAAGGAACAAAGCAATATGGGTGTTATGTATTCATTACGTGATCTTCTGAATCCCATCTAATCAAAGCTCAAATTATTTCACTTCATTGCTCTTTTCCTCTAATATAACGACTAAAACAGTATTTCGATCAGCTTGAGACTCGCTATGATGTGGTAATGAAGAAGCTTTTTTTAGTGAGCTCTAAAGAAATGTGCCGCAGAACTTCAGTACGCCCCATCAGGACATGTTCAACAGCAGATTTAACACGTTTTGCTTTGTTACACTGTCGCTTTGGATTTTTAAAGCTTTAGAAGGGGCTGATCTCCTAAACCAGCTCCCCTTGAATCTCTCACACAGTGAAATAAATTCACTTTTCCATTAAGGGCCGATGTTTGCCCACTTAAATTGATTTCCAGAGGTGTTTTTTACCTTTATAATGGCTATTTAAATATATATATGGCTATATAAAGCTTTTTATTTCGGTTTCCACAAAAATATGAAGCAGCACAACTGTTTCAACATTGATCATAATAAGAAATATTTCTTAAGCAGCACATCATGTTAGAATGATTTATGAAGCATCATGTGGAGACTGGAATAATTATGCAGAAAATTCATCTTTGCAATCATAGGAATACATTACATGTTAAAATATATTACAATAGAATTAGCGTTGTTCAGATTCCGATACTAGTATCGGAAATATTACTGATACCACAACAACTTCTGGCATCGGTATCGGCACGTACTTGAACCCATATACCGATCCGATACCATTTTCTTAAACAAGACCTAGTTATTATGACCGCTTTTTTACAGTCTATGGTCACTATATGAGGACACGAACGCATAACTTCATCGCTTCATGAGAATATACTGTTTCATTTGAGAAAACTGTCATATCATGAACACAGACAATCAAACGGTGTTCACGGCAACCCGTCAAAATAAAAGTTTGGTTTAACGTGACAGAAATTGACAGAATATATTAGGCTAATATTGTAGCCTACAGTAGATTTAGCTACGTCTCTATGTAATAATAATTATTCTCTACTAATAATAATAATTATGCCTACATGGTTGTAAAGAGATTATTTTCTGATTAATATATAATTTTTTATATTCTTACATTTATTTGTTGCACTGTTTTTTTATACAGTTATATAGTAAAACTAAAATACCTTTTTCAGTTTGCAGTGTTAGATTTGTGGCTGCATTTGAAGTTCTTTTTCACTTAAGAAAAATAAATAATATTACTGTCAAATGCACGTCATATAATAAAAATACTGTAATATATACAGTAGTTCACTGTATGTTTTTGTTCATGTTTTATTAAGGGATAAGTCTGAAGCACACCATAAAATAATTCTAGCAATTCATACAGGGCTAAAAGTATATACAGCTGTGTAGAGATACACACCCAGATTTCAGATCAGTACTCTGTATTGGCCAAAACCCTGAGCCCAGGTATCGGAATCAGTATCGGGAAGGGAAAAAGGGTATCGGAACATCTCTAAATAGAATACAGTTATTTTTACCCTAAAATGGGCGACGTATCCTGGGGGATACAAACATTTTTGTCTCAAGTAAAAATATATATTTTTTATCAGTAAAGTCTTTTTTGCTCATAAATCTTTAATGATTTTAATAAAGTAAATGTAAGATAAACATTTACGGGACTGGAGCAACTTGGGTTTACTTGATTATTCATACACCAATTTTTTATGTTAAAAATTAAAAATTATTTTTACATTTATTCATGTAAATGTCAAATATGACACAGGCTTTTGGGGAACATTTATTTGTCCATCTCCCAATTATCATTGATTTGCAATGAATTACATTTATGTGCCATAAAAGCCTGATGAGTGTAAAGTTATGAGAGAAGAGATGTTTTAAAAAAAAATGGCTAAAATGTTGTAATAAGCATTGCCAAACAAGCATTCTTTTTTTCAATGAATTTATGTCCCCAAAGAGGCGATGTGTCCTGGGGGATACAAACATTAAAATCAAAAATAAAAGTCATGTTTAAAAAAATCAGGATATTGTATTATCTGTGTCCTAAGAAGATGGAAAATAGCAATAAATTAAATGTTCTGATTTCTCTTTATGGTCTTGCCATTTTCAGGGTTAAATTGTAATTCACAATTAAATAAAATTCAAAATTTTACTGTATATCTGATCAAATAAATACAGCCTTGGTGAACCTAAGAGAAAAAAAAACAGAATCTGGCAGTACGTTTTGGGAGTTCATTTTAGTCCATCCTGAAGTCCGTTTTGCAGAGATGGACTAAAAATGAACTCCCAAAACGTACTGCCAGATTCTGGAAGATGAATTCTTCAAACAGTGGTACTAGAGGATGTGGTGCTGGTCCTTCAAGAGTCATTCTCAACCTATCTGTCCATAAAGCCTATAAAAAAACCTTCTTGATGTATTTTACAACACTTCAGCTTGTGATTCTTATCTAGTGGGGGTCATTTTTTAGGATTCTTTACCCAACTGAAGTCTCTGAGATCCTGACACCTTGCACTTCTGGAGACTCCAGGTAGGTTGCAGCTTTGGAAAATGGTGGCGCTGGAGACTAAAGGGTTCCTGATGGTTTCACCCTTAATTCTTCACCTTAATTCTTAATTCTTTTGCAGTTAACAGGTGTCTTTTCTTCACCACCTGTTTTTGTCAGATCCTGCTGACCCAACGAGCATTTCACTGTCCAATGGTCACGCCTTAACTGCAATGTCTAGTATTGCATTAGTATTGCATCCTTCTCATGGGCATTTAATACTTTTTGACTTTTCAGTCTGAGTTAAATCTCTTTTTTGGCTCAATTTATCTGTAAAAGAAAACATGCCTAATAATTCTGCACACCTGAATATAAAGTGATTTTCATTTCCAGCCTTCATGAACAATTATATATCACTTATACATTATTAAATACTAAATCAATAGTAGTTGTTAGGATTACTGTGGTTTGGAATTGGTCAAATGTGCCTGGAAAAAAAATATGATCAGAAAATCAACGTGCCTAATAATTCTGCACTCCCTGTATGTATGCATGTATGTATATATATATATATATATACATACATACATACATACATACATACATACATACATACATACATACATATATATATATATATATATACACACCAATTTATTTGAGTCCCTCAAATGTAAAACTTTTTACAGCTTATTTTGAGTAGCAAAATAATACTTCTGATTTCACAGAATCACTGAAACGACTCATGTGAACTTTGTCATAATATTGAATAAATTCATTATAAAACTAACAGCCACTCTCTTTATGTCTGTCTCTCTCAGGTGAGATCCGGATGGCGTTTGTCCTGTATAAGCATCTGGGTTCGTACCTGTCCACAGAAAATGCCAGCATGAAGTTCAGCAGCGAGACGTTAAACACCAACTACTCGGTCATTGTCAACTCTCCCATTATAACGGCGGCCATCAACAAAGACAGTAATAAAGTTTACCTGTCCGACCCAGTCATATTCACAGTGCGACATATTCAGGTACGGACCCTTACGGACCCGTTTGTGTTGTGTTCACTGTGAGATTTGTCGGAATAGAAAAATTCCATGTGTGCTGGACCATATAGTGTGTGTGTGTGTGTGTGTGTGTGTGTGTGTGTGTGTGTGTGTGTGTGTGTGTGTGTGTGTGTGTGTGTGTGTGTGTGTGTGTGTGTGTGTGTGTGTGTGTGTGTGTGTGTGTGTGTGTGTGTGTGTGTGTGTGTGTGTGTGTGTGTGTGTGTGTGTGTGTGTGTGTGTGTGTGTGTGTGTGTTTGTGTGTGATTGGTTGGGTAACTTAGATGAGGAGGTGATGAATAAATGGTCGCTTTAATAGTGGGTCCTGCAGTCACACCACCAGCATTTATGCCTGATTTATTTTTCATCCAACCACTTTATTGAAACGTACCCAAAAAATTACACACACAGAAACTCTGCCTCCAGCTGTGATTAAACAGGTTGAAAGACCAGGGATCTTGATTTCCTGTTTGTGTGTGTGGGAGGATGTTCACGGGAGAGCGATAACCACAGAACTCTGCAGATTTCCACAGAAATGAATCGGCTAGAGCTCTGCATGTCCTAACGCCCTGTGTCTCTGTTTATGAAAGATTTTTGGCATATTTGATCATGCTTTCTGCCACCAGTAAGAGTGATTTACTCTTTGCTCATTTTAACGCATTATACAGAGTTAAATCCGCTCCACAAATTTCCCCCTCAAAATTCAGAATTTTTCATTTATATTCTATGGAATTAGCTGAACTTTTTGACCCACTTAGGTACACCTTTATATATAATGTATTCTATTGTAATGATTACTTCTATTGTCTTTTGAAATATGGTTAAAGTGTACTTCCGAACGTACTGACAAACATTTATGGTAAACTAAAATATACTTTAATGTATTTTCCATTGGAACTTGCATTCAAAAAAAAAAAATAATTACACATTTGTGATGATTTTGCAATTTTAACATTTAAAATATAATGTACATATAGTGTACAAATATAATGTACATTAAATGTATTGAATTGTGTACTGACTAACACACTACAGTTAAAATTATAATCAAGTTTACATAGTATGATTTATGATTATCATACAGTAGTATGATAGGCATCAAAATAAGTGTACTTTAAAACATGACAAAATATTATTAAAACAATTATTTAAAATATACTTTAAGGTAAAACTTAATTTTACAGTATTACAAAGGGCATTTTTAAGTCTACTTAAGTGTGTTAAGAAACAGTCATTAAAGTGTACTCTCTTTAAGTACACTTAGGTGTCCTTTTATTTAATTAATATTATATTATCTTCAAGTGCAATTTTTTAAAAATACATTTAAGATTTTAATAATATTACATGTGCACATTCAATACAACTAAGCACACATTGATTCATGTAAAAAAAACAACAAAAGAAAACAATTGTCAACATAATATTTTATCAAAATATAATGACTTGTGCCACCTTTAAAACAAATGACAATAAACCTTGTTCACATAACTAACGTTAACCATTAGTTCTCCTTGTGTGTGTGTGTGTGTGTGTGTGTGTGTGTGTGTGTGTGTGTGTGTGTGTGTGTGTGTGTGTGTGTGTGTGTGTGTGTGTGTGTGTGTGTGTGTGTGTGTGTGTGTGTGTGTGTGTGTGTGTGTTAAATTGAGGTCCCCATGAGGAAACAAGCTTAAAAATCATACAGAATGAGTTTTTTTTTTGTTTTCTATGATGGGTAGGTTTAGGGGTAGGGTTAGTGTAAGTGGATAGAATTTACAGTTTGTACAGTATAAAAACCATTACGTCTATGGAGACTCCCCACAAAGATAGTAAACCAGACTTGTGTGTGTCTGTGTCTGTGCGTTGGTGTGTGTGAACGGCTTTGTGATATTAAAGTCTTCCTGCCGCTTGCCACCTGATGGCCCACATCTAGATTAGTATAATTTCAGCGTGGGTGAAGATCAGCAAGCTCATATAACTCAGAAACATCTCATTTACCCGGAGCTGCTGGTCTGAAGGACGTCTGGAACTGGTATCAAAATCGCTCAAAGGAAGCAAATTAAGTCTTTGAACGCATCTGACCAGACTGAGATATGAGAATGTTTTCTCCTGGGTTTACCTTGTGTGATGATAAACACATGAGATAAAACATTTAGTCGTTTCCAGTGTGAACAGGGTCCAAAGTCAATGCCCACCATGCACCAAATGCAACTAGAAACTGCAAATAAATAACATGCAGTTACCTGGTATTTTTTTTATGAATCGCATAAAACACAATAATCATTTGACATGTGCAAATTGACCGAATCAAGTTCAAGACATTAAACCTCTGTCGGATGTCCTGTTATCTCAGTGTAAAATGTTTTACAATTTGAAAATATACATATGGTAGTCAAATTAAATGTATTAGAATTGATTCAGCAAAGCTGCATTTGTTTGATAAAAATATAGTAAAGGCCTGTTCACACCAAGAATGATAACTGTAAAGCTAGATACGATAACCGTATTAGCGTTCACACCAACGAACGATAATGCTTCGTTTATTCTACACTCTAAAAAAAAAGGCTCGTAATCATAGGGGAACCTTTTTTAGTGCTATATAGCACCAATTTTGGTGCTTCAGTAGTTCTTCAGCGGTTCTTCAGAGGTGCTATATAGCACCTTAGTCAAAGAACCGGTGAAGAACCTCTGAAGAACCGCTGAAGAACCACTGAAGCACCAAAATTGGTGTTATATAGCACTAAAAAAGGTTCCCCTATGATTACGAGCCAAGAACCATTTTTGGTGCAATATAGAACCTTTTTTTTTTTTTAGAGTGTATGTGTGCGCTGTAGGTTTGTCGTCTGTCACTTTAAATGTTCGGCTTAGATTCTGATTGGCTGTCAATGTTCTGCTGGGGGAAGAAAACGTTCTGAAAGTGATTCCAGTGGTATCCCCCCAAATCCCTTCTCGGTGCCATTATTGTTATAGGTGTTGTGAACTCTGCTACTCGTTTATATTTCAAATGATTTTTAGAACTATATCTTTATCATTATCTTTATAGTTATTGCCATTGATGTGAACGGGTTTTAAAACAGTAGGGAAAAAAATAACAGGTTTTTTGGGGAATATATTGTAAAATGTAAATTATTCTTGTGATGGTGATTACTCCAGTCTTCAGTGTCACATGATCCTTCAGAAATAATTCTCAATTTTTATTTTTTTTTGCTCTTATTTCTTATTATTATAAATGTTGAAGACAGATGTGCTGCTTCATATTTCTTGTGCAAACCGTGGTACTTTTTTCAGGATTCTTTGATGAATTGAAAGTTCAAAAGTTCAGCATTTATTTTAAATAGAAATATTTTGTAACATCTTGCATGCTTTTACTGACATTTTTGGTCAATTTAAAGCATCCTTGCATTAATTGTCTCAAAAAAACCAAAAACGTTTGGATGACAGTGTAGGATGTGCGCTCACAAGTGTGTGTTTATGCAGCTCATCCAATTTCATCGCCATCCATCCTTAAGTTTCACAATCAGTGGTGGTTAAATTCTTTGGCCATTGGCTGGTGTTGCAAAAAGTTCATTTTGTACCCTGAGTGTAACTCTTGTTATTGCTCGTGTTGTGTGTTCTGCTCGTTTCCTCTCTGATACAGTGTGCTGTTCTTCCTCCTTCAGCAGTCAGAGGAGAATTTCAACCCCAACTGTTCATTCTGGAGCTACTCGAAGCGCAGTATGGCGGGCTTCTGGTCCACTCAGGACTGCCGGCTGCTGGGAACCAACCGAACACACACCACCTGCTCCTGCACACACCTGACCAACTTTGCTGTGCTTATGGCTCACGTGGACGTGAAGGTAGTGACACTTTAAACACATCTGTCTGAGATATAAACATCAGCATTGTTCTGAACTAAGATGTTTCCAGAGACAAATGATCTGTCCGCACATGAAAACATTGCATGATGTAGCACAGCCCATCAGATTTTCAATGCAACAATTTACACATTGCAACAATGCGTTTTTTGACAAATGAATAACATTATTACGAACACCCCCAGATATGTAAATATATATTGTTAAAGTGTTTCTTCTTACAAGACTACGATTTTCACACAGAGGAAACCAGCAATCCACTCGAAGAAAATGTAAACTATATGATCTAAATCATCCCGAGATGTTTAGAGGTGCTGAATGGATTTAGCTGTGAAGAAATCAGAAGAAGCATGTGAAGTGTGTTTGTTTGAGGCAATGATCCGGCACAGCCGATCAGAGTGTAAATTGTTTGTAAAACCATTTTCAATGCAACAATTTACATATTACAACAATTATGCATGGTTTTACAAATGAATACTGTATTAGGAACACCCCTCAAATATGTAAATATAGATTATTATCCTGTTAAAGGAATAGTTCACCCCAAAAATTCTGTCATTAATTACTCACTCTCATATTGTTCCAAACCCGTAAGATCTTTCGGAACACAAATTTGACCACTTTGATGCTTCAAAAAGTTCATAAAGAGATCATAAAACAAATCCGTTTAATCCAAATGTTCTCACTTTATCACTTTATATGATGAACAGATGGAGTTTAGGCTTTTATTCACATATAAACATTCATCAACTCATACATCAGTTGTGGTAAACGGAATCTCAAGCATGTTTGCTTGACGTGTGAGAACCAATGAGGTTCATTCTCGTGTGTTAGGCAGCACGTTTGAGCTTCAGCAAGAACCAATGAGGTTCATTCTCATATGTTAGGCAGCACGTTTGAGCTTCAGCAAGAACCAATGAGGTTCATTCTCATGTTATGCAGCCCGTTTGAGCTTCTGCAAGAACCAGTGAGGCTCGTTCTCATATTACACAGCACGTTTGAGCTTCAGCAGGAACCAATTAAGTTTATTCTCGTGTTACGCAGCACGTTTGAGCTTCAGCAGGAACCAATGAGGTTCATTCTCGTGTTACGCAGCACATTTGAGCTTCAGCAAGAAATAATGAGGTTAATTCTCGTGTGTTACGCAGCACAGTTGAGCTTCAGTAAGAACCAATGAGGTTTGTTCTTGCGCATCAAGCATGTTTGGCTGAGCTTCTGTTTATGTTCGCTGATAAATGTTATATGTGAATAAAAACCTAAATTAAATCTGATCTGAACTTAAATGGTTGTAATTCATGAACACTTTGGAATACAAAACTAAGGTTGGTCTCTTTTTAAAGAATACATTATTGAAGTTAAAGTGTAAAAAAGTTGTAGAAGTTTTAAGTTCACTGTAAAGCAATTGTACTGAACTAAACATTTTCTATTTTATACAAAATGTATATTTTGTGTTCCAAATTTGAAGTTGAATGGATTGAATGGATTTTGCTCTGAAAAATCAGAAGAAAGACGAGAGGTGTGTTTGTTTGAGGCAGGTAGATGTGGAGCAGATCTCTGTGGAGACTGTTTATTGTTTGTTGATGACTCCAGGCTGTGAGGTGCATTGTGGGAGATCAGCAGGTGGGCGGTCTTTATCTCTCCATATGATCCATGATCAACGACGATTCCCAGCTGAGCGACTTAATACACGCCGAACAAACACACACACACACTGGTGTTTTTTTAAAGAACGCATTGTTATTGTTGCTTTTTGTTTATTTTGAGCATGTTTTTAAAGGCCAACATGATAAGTCTGACATACAGCTTGATGCCTTCTGAGTTTTTGTGAGTTGCTGCCATGCATTATTTTCGAAATGATCACCTATTAGTGCCATTTGACTCTTTTCGTTTTGTTGTTTCTCTATTGAAGTCTGTTGTTCTCTGTGTTGTCGAGAGCAACATTTGCCGGCAGGATTTTTTTTCCTTCGTCTGGCAGGCGTGGGGTCGCATGGGATGGAGCCTCAGCCAGGTGCATTTAGTATAAAAGCTTCATTTACATTTTACATTCAGATCCGAAGTTCGGCTTTACCTGGAGAGAAACTGAAAAGCAAGAAAAGAACAATTGACAGGAGTGAAAAACAGGGAAAAATACATTTTGACGAATGAAACAATGGCCTCCTCGCTCAGTGGCCCTGTGGCACGCCGTCAACAGCCACGACTCTCGAGAGAACAAGAGAGAGGAGTAGATCGCTGACAGACGTTTTGATTAGCAAGTGAGAAGGGAAAACTGCATATCTACTTCAGGTCCTGCTATTTAAAATGAAATATCCCCACTTAATTTACACTGTGTGAGTCACTTCATGAAGTAGCCATCAATGAATTGTGCAGATGGAGACACCCATTTAGGAGAGTACCGCTGGGACCGGGGCTGGGGGGTTGGTGCAGAAGTTTATATGCTTTGAGGTCAAACATGTATATGAAAAACCTTTTCATAAGTATAGTTTTTACAAATGCTCCAAAAGATCGGCCACTGATCAGAACCATTTGATAATTACTTCCTTTGATTCTATACATGGTCTCTCAGCTTGCCGGTCACATAAACCGTTCACATTTTCATGACACAAAAGATGCAAGCTTGTTCACACCAGCTGTGAGAGATGCGGCAAAAATGAAAAGAGTACAATAATAACGCAGTGAAAAGGTGTGTACAGTTCAAACTACTTTATTTAAAAAATCCAGAATTCTTCCACTCTCTTCTGAACTCTTTCCCTCAGGTTTTCTCATGTAAGTAGGGGGGGCTTCATAGACAAAAGTTTAGGAACCACTGGCATATAATATGCCACCGCTACATTTACATTACATTACGGTACACACCGTGCCACCGCCTCTGTCGTTTGGCTTTTTTTTATAGAATTAAAAAACATTTAATTCAGTTGGATAACGGTCACTTCAATTGTAAACTAGTGTAAACGTCTGCTCTGTAGCTGCAGTCACACACAATGCAGCAGGAATCACAGTTCCCTGATCACATGACGAGAGCAAGGCGAGACAAGACCCCTGATCCCTGATGCGCACAATTTAGGCTACAAACAATAGCGTGTCTCCCAATATCAAAGCTATCTATGGCTAGGCTGTGTAGTTCTAACCACCTCTTAGCTCTGCTCTCTCTTTCCACTTTGAATATTGAGAGACATTTGCACCAAAAAAATTTCACAGATTTTGCATTGTTGTCCAGATCAGGCACCGAAATTTGCAATAAGATGATATTATACAGCAGAACTTTTAAGCCACACTTATTTCAGCAGGGTTGCCAACTCTCAAGCATTTTGCGTGAGACACGCTTTCAGGCTCTGTCTCACGCTCTCACTCTACCCAAGTAAATCTCACGCCAAATTGCCAAACCTGCTTTTGATATGAAACAAAGTCTAAGCTTTTAATTTTTTTTTACTTTTAATATGAAATTCAAACAATAAATACAGTTTTGCCTCACTTAATGGGGCATAACAGTTAAAGCCAGAGCCGTTGAAAAACAGAGTTGCGACATGCTTTCATCTTGCAGCGGCACGCGCGCGCGGTCACATGGTTCATGGAGCTTTCAATAGTTCTAAACAAACCAGCGCTGTCAATACATTTGAATGGCTTAAGCGGAAAGACAACAGTTTCACTTTACAGGTATTTGCAGCAATTTTTGGTAAACAGTACAGCATATTGTTCATTGATTATTATGTCAACCATATTTACAGGATCATTTTGTTATGGAGCGTGATGGAGATGCAACATTGTTAACATTAATGTTAATGTTTTTCTTGTATTTAGCCCTCATGTATTCCTTACTAATTGGTCACACTCTTACTCATTGGTGGTCAAATGTGACCATACACCTTAACTATTTTTCAATTAAATAAATGTTCTATAGCCTATTTTGGTTCAATAATATTTATTGAATGTTTTGAGGAGATCTTTTGGTACTAAATACTATTTGTGCAATAATTATGGTCTATTAATGACCACTTAAAAAAAAAATTTCTCTAATATTTTGTATTATTTATATTAATAGAGAATTCCAATGCAAAGAGGCAAATTAGAGTCATTTTGTGGCTGGAAAAATAATAATTTTCATTTGTAATCCCATTACCCACTAGGTGCCTGTATGGCTCTTTAATAAATATACATGTTTCTAGTCCAGTTGCTCAAAAAAGTATTGCAGATCATAACTGCTTACTTAATTTTAGGTTTTGCATTTGAATACATATTTAGACATGATCACACACTAGATTTCTTTAAATGTGAAATTTTAAAACGTTAATAACTTAAATCCTAATATTTTTAATGATACTTATATAAGCACACACAAGTGAATATTAATGAATGCGAGCAAATATAATTTAACCCAAGAAAAGTTTAAAATAGTGCAAAAAAAAGGCAAACTTATTTTTCCTTATATGTACGGCAGGCTATATACATATGAATTGATACTGAATCAAGATCGAAATCGATATTTGTGCCAATCAATCGTCATCGCCCCATTTCAGGCGTAGACACACTCACTTATTCAGCATTGCATGGCCTTATAAATGGGGTTCATTCAGTCATGCATTTATCCATCTGTCCGCTCCGTTTCACCCTCATATTGCTGGTGAACGAGAGAGAGATTTAATGGGTAAATCCGTACAGGTGAGTGTTTTGTTGTTGCCATGGCTGCAGCAGTGCCAGTGATGGCGTGAGGTGTATTAATGGACACGTTGAGACCACTGGAGTGGCCGTGTGATGCAGTGATGCTGAGTCTGGGGACAATGTCAGGCAATTGTCATCCAATCTTCAATCTTAAAGGAGGGCCGCTGGTTGTCATGGATATCTCATGCTCTCATCACAGAGGTGTGTGTGAAATATAACAGAATTATGACTCATTAGATTGAGAAAGAGAGGACTGTTGGAATTCTGACACACTGACTGCTGCAAAGCTGAAACGTGTGCATGAATGTGTTTTTAATGAGGCTTTGCACAGATGTGTGCTCGTGTTTACTGTTCTGAAGGCCTTTTATGAAAGACCCAGTGTCACTGAAATGCATTCAACTCATTCATTCTGCTCCGAAACTAAAGCAAAGTTAACATTCCTCTAGAAGTGCAGCTGTTGACAGATGAAATTCTTCCTCCTGCTACTTTTTACATGACTAGACTGATATAGTATATAAGTATATAAAATCACAGTAGAAGCAGTGCAAGAGGGCTTTAAGATATGTTAATATTTTTGAAAGACGTCTCTTCTGCTCACCAAGGCTGCATTTATTTGATCAAAAGTACAGTAAAATCAGTACTGTGAAATATTATTGCTTTCTATAATAACTGTTTTCTATTTGAATATCATCATTACTCCAGTCTTCAGTGTCACATGATCCTCCAGAAATCATTCTAATATGATGATTTTCTGCTCAGGAAACATTTCTTCTTACTATCGATGTTGAAAACAGTTGTGCTGCTTCATATTGTTGTGTAAACCGTGAAACTTTTTTCAGGATTCTTTGATGAATAGAAAGTTAAAAAGAACAGCATTAATTTAAAATAGAAATATTTTGTAATGTTATAAATGTCTTTACTGTCACTTTGGATCAATTTACTGCACCCTTGCTGAATAAATACATTCATTTCTTAACCAAAAAAATCTTACTGACGGTACCAAGTGTATTTTAATGTTTATGTGCTTTGAACACTGGCTAAAACATGATATAAAGTAAACGTTTTAATATTAGTAGTTTTAGTATTAGTAAACCCTTCTCTGCATGACACAGCAGGCCATGTGATCTCGACTTTCTTCATGTAGAATAAAATGTGCTAACATTATTTTACAGTGTTCTTGTTACACATGTAGTTACTGTACTGTAAAAAATACATGCAACTAAACCTAAAACCAAACCCAAATCCTAACCCTGAACCAATAGAGAGTATATGTAGTAAAAGGGATAGTTCACCCAAAAATGAATTTTTCTTTCATCATTTTATTCACCCTCTACCATAGTATCCCCCCCCCCCCCACTATGGTAGTCCATGGCTGCCGAGATCTGCTTGGTTACAAACATTCTAACAATATCTTCCTTTATGTTCAGCCGAACAAAGAAATGTATACAGGTTTGGAACAACTTGAGCGTGACTAAATGATGACAGAATTAGACAGAATTTGGGGTGAACTATCCCTTTAATTGATATTTCTCAGTACTTAAATGTATAGTTACATTTAACAAGGACACCTTAAAATAAAGTATAGCCACAAAAAAAAATCTAGATTACGGAATTATGTGGATTTTTTTTTAATTAAGTGCACTTTTAGAGCACATTTAGACTGTGAAATGTCAGTACATGAGTATAAACAAGTGAATTGCTTGTGGTGGTTGTTGTTGATGTTTTAACTGGTTCATTGAAACTTTAATTTCCACTGATTTGTAGAAACTTCTCAGCACTAGACTGAACAGCTCTGTTGTTGAACTGGTATGTTTTCTGAGTGACGTGAACTGATACTGAGGAGATGAAGAATCCAGACGGGTTATAAATCTACCAGATCTTGAATCTGGAAGTACACACACACACATACACACACTGATCTCTTTTCCTTTTTGTCTCGGTGTGTTTGATGGAGAGCAGAGCGCTATTAATCACACACCTGCTCCATCACCTCTGTGTGTGTGTGCGCGTGTGTGTTTCATGATTGTTCATCTGTGTCTCTGTGCTAGAGCTGGATGATATATAGCAAATGCTTACTATATATATCTGCTATTATTTTGTTGACAATATAAACTTAATCAGTATTGTGATGAATAATGTGTTTTTTAATTGCTTTTAAGCTTGGTGAAGATCGCAACAGTAGAACTCTTCTCGCTCCTCCTTTTATTATCATTTCTGATTGAAAATTAAGCAAAAATGCTGTTATTGATCACAAGATCTTAGTGAATCAATTCAAAACTCTGATTCAGTGACTCATTTACATCATCTCTCCGAAATAATCATATCTCCATGTGGCAAATAAAATATAAATGTAAAGTTATAGTTGTGCATATTGTCATTCCTTGTGTTTGTTTATTGAAAAACAGACCAGACATTTTTAACTACATTCATTGTTTTGAAACAACAACAACAGCATTTTAAAGCATTTCAGAGCAGAAAAAGAGAAATTGAGATATACAAACAAAATGTTTGTAAGGTTTAGGCTTAACCACATACAAAAAAATGCTAAAGTAGAAAAAATAAACCTAATATAAAAAACAGCAGTATTACTTTATAATTATTTGTATTAACGAATTATTAATATTTTTAATTCATTTTTTTCTTTCAATTTGAATATTTTATATAACTTTTAATATTAATATTAAACTTTTTGTTTGTTTTAAGGTCCAAGCAATTTCAGACCAAAAACATAGAAATTAATATATATAAAATTCTGTTTAGGCTTAACCCAAACAGATAAAAAATGCTAGTAGTAAGAAAGCAGTACCAAAAATATTATTAATATAAACAACATTCTGCGGCAGTGTTATTTTAGTATTATTTATATATTTTTTTCACACCACAAAAAATAGCGACCTACATTTGTCTTCCACATTTTTAAATGTTCAGTTTTCATATTGTTTCATTATATATCAAGATTCTTATCTTGTCAAGAAGTCCTACTCTACATGTACATGTGTGTGAGTGTGTATGTGGGTGTTTATAGACACATAGATTTACTTTAGCTCAGCGTTGACTCTATAAAGTCTGAGGCCTTACTGTGGATTCTGCTGAGCAGGCTTGAGCTGTTGATTTACTTACAGCACTGACACACACACACACACACACACACACCCACACACAAACACTGTGTGTTGAATGTAGAGGAGATATAGCGCTCAAGGGTGAGTGGGCCTCAGGAAGAGTGATGTGTTATGTGCTCAACGGCCCTCTGGGGCACACACACACAGGCACATATAAGCTGTGTACTGTTACCTATGCAGCGCTCATAAATATTCATGTGCTGTGTTCTTCAGAAGTGCTGACATCCGGTCTTCCAGACTCAAAGTCTTCTGGGATGCGTCCCATATCAGCTGTGCTCTTTTCCCCTGGCTGTGCGGCCTCCATAGGGACCCTACAGAGAGAGTACAATGGGGAATCAATGACGGGCATCTGCAGGATCTGAGAGCTTAAACTGCGGCTGGCTAATAAATCAAACTCAGTCACACACGGTTACTGCCTTAAAAAACAGATAAAAATACACAATAGATGTTTGTGCAGGATTATTAACAGTGTTGGGAGCTACTTTGCAACTGTGCAGAGATATTTCTTTTTTATAGATATTTTTATTAAGATATTAACAAAAACCCACCTATAGGCGCATATTACTAACACAGCCTTTAAATAACACCAAAAATACTGTGCTTTTGTCTTTAGTCCAGGTTTGTGGACCTGGTGGACCTGGACCCGCTTTTGTTGGTCAATGGCGCAGTCGTTTTCAGTTGCCTTAAAAATAGCAATGCTCCAACAATGTGCCTTTTCTGTGAATTTTATATTTCAAAAATGTGGGGCTGGACGTGAAAATGATAACTACGTTGGGCGGAAACTAGCAAAAAAACACTTGCGTCGCGACACCTGTGGTCGCATTGTGCCGGGTGTATGATAGGGCCCCTAGTTATCATAATACATGCCATGCCTGCTCACTATACAGCTTAAAATAGTGTAAATCTGGAAAATATTTGTTGCACAATGCTGAACACATTAACAATTTATTATTGATTCAGTTTATGTAGAGGTCTGTATTTGGATGCATATTTTGACCCCACCTGCTCTTACAGACGAGCCACGGTCAGAAGTGAAGGTGAATTTTGACAACTTATTGAAATAAAGTATTTGAGTGGCCTTGGAATTGTGCCTTGCACCACAAAAGCAATGTTCTTAATCAGTATTGTTGTCTTGTTTTCCAGTTAAAACATCTAAACAGTATCTTACAACAAAATAAACATACTTGAGAAGCACATTTTCAAGTGAACTCACATAATATCTATCCTGAAAAAAGTAGCCTGAAAGAAAATTGTGATTTAAAAATGTCTTTGCAATATTATGGACTGCCCACCCTGGCGTAAATGTCGGAAATCATTTCTCTGATGTGCTCTCATACTTTGTATCAGACACTTTGATGGTGTCACTGTGTATCTGCTGTTTGAGTCCTGTAATTGCTGCTTGCAGCGATATTTTTATATCCAGTTGTAATATTCATGTTCAAAGGAATGTGAAAACATTCTAATCTCTGTCTCTCTCTGTAGCCGGCAGACCCTGTGCATGATCTGTTGCTGGACGTCATCACGTGGGTGGGCATCCTGCTGTCTCTGGTCTGTCTGCTCGTCTGCATCTTCACCTTCTGCTTCTTCCGCGGCCTCCAGAGCGACAGGAACACCATTCACAAGAACCTCTGCATCTCGCTCTTCATCGCTGAAACGCTCTTCCTCACCGGCATCAACCGTGCAGACCAGCCTGTACGACAAACACACACACACTCACACACAAATCATCTTTTCATTGTATTTGTATGAGTGCTCTGATTGATCGGCTAACAATCGTTTTTGGAAGATTGATTGTTAAGAATGATTGATAAAGGCCGATCTCATAAACCGATCTCATGCTGACGACACATAAAGATCCGCGCCTGCCGAGAGAGGTATGGCATGACATGCAGTGGCACGTCCCAATCTCTGTCCAGTGCGGGTACAGGTACAATTCATATTTCTTTATTAAATAACACACAAAGTAATTCGAAAATTTCACAAACAGCGAGAGTGAAACACCGCACGCTCCCTCTCTTTCCCTCTTAAAATGTACAAATGGCTTCACATCACCACGTCGAGTGTCAAGTGCACAATTGAGGCAGTGTTGTGCATTTATTTTTAAGGCTACGTCTAGCCTTAACATTATATTTTTAGAAAAATGTAAAAAAAAACAGCCCCTCCCCCTTCAAATTATAAAATCCCCCCTCAAGAGTCATCCAATGGGGGCTCCCCCCATTTCCAAAAATAAAATTCAGGCCCTGAATGGATGTCCGCAAAAATCCTGATTGGAGCATCCATAAATTATTCTACATGATAATAGAATCGGATTATCGGATTATCGGTTATCGATCGTATCGGCAGATTGACGATCAGTGATCGGCTCCAAAAAATCCTGATCGGAGCACCCTTAATTTCTATTATTTTTTTTATCACATAAAAATCCTACTTTTTTGAAGTACTGCTCTTTCTGTACTGTGCAACTGGGAAGATTGCATATTAGGACATGTGATGTTTAAATTGGCTGACTGCATGTTTTTATTAGTTCATGAGAGGGTGAAATAGCACAAGAGTGCGTGTGTGTGTCATAAAGATTTAATGTGAGAGCCTTCAGTGTGTGTGACTAATGCAGGAACATCATACATGATTCATAATCTTTAAACCCTATTATTTAATATTTTTCAATTATCTGAGCAGGTTTGTGAGGTCGCTGAACAGCATCCATCAATGTCCACATAACACACCTCCTCACAGGACCGTTTGTGTGCGTGTTTCAGATCGCCTGCGCTGTCTTTGCGGCACTACTGCATTTCTTCTTCCTGTCTGCATTCACGTGGATGTTCCTGGAAGGCGTTCAGCTCTACATCATGCTGGTGGAGGTGTTTGAGAGCGAACATTCACGCAGGAGATATTTCTACCTGGCCGGATATGGCATTCCTGCCCTCATTGTTGCCGTTTCTGCTGCAGTCGATTACCGCAGTTACGGGACTGACAGAGTGTGAGTCTCACACACACACTCAAATGATCTGAATGTGTCTCAATGAGTGTGTGTGGTCACAGGAGGCTTGAAGTTTAGTCTAATGATTCGGAAATTAAAGTCTGAATAATTGAAAGAACTCTCATGTATCAGCCAAAAGACATAAGAACCTCTGAGACAACCTGCAGTACTACTACTTTTGTGTGTGTGTGTGTGTGTGTGTGTGTGTGTGTGTGTGTGTGTGTGTGTGTCTATGAAACTTGATTGACGTCTCTTTCTCGCATTTTCAGATGCTGGTTGCGGTTGGATACTTATTTCATCTGGAGTTTTATAGGCCCCGCCACACTCATCATCATGGTAACCAGCTCTGATACTTTCTAAAAACGACATTCAAAACATTCAATGTTACACAATCTAGTGCTCTCACGTGTGAACCCTCAACCAATCCTGTGCTTCTGATCTTTCTAGCTGAATGTGATCTTCCTGGGAATTGCTCTGTACAAGATGTTCCACCACACTGCTATCCTGAAGCCAGATTCTGGTTGCCTTGACAACATCAAGTAAGCTTGACAGTGAGGCGTGGAGCCTGTGGGATGGGCTCTTTGGAGGGAGGGGCCTTTTAAGGGTGGGGCCTATGGTGGGTGGAGTCTGAAAGGTGGATCTTGCAGAGGGGTGGAGCCACTCGTAGATGGGGTCTATGAGGGGTGTGGCATCTGGGGGATTTGTTCTGATAGGGTGGGTTCTTTGAAAGCTGGGGCCTGTGGTTGGTGGAGTCTGTGAGGCGAATGTATATGAGGGGTGGAGCTTGTGGTGGGTAGGGTCTTTTGGAAGGGACCTTTTAAAGGTAGGGCCTATGGTGGGTGGAGTCTTTGAGAGGTGAGGGGTGGGGTCTGAGGGATGGGCTCTTTGAAGGGAGGAGCCTTTAAAACGGTGGGGCATGTTGTGGGGGGGGGGGGGGGGGTGTCTTAGAGAGGTGAAATTATAAGAGAGTTCAAGCTTGAGGGTTGACTCTGAGGGATGGAGCCAGCAGTAGGTGGAGTCTATGAGGGTGGAGTGTTTGGGAAGGCCGGTGGTGATTGTAATCTATGGGAGGGGTGTAGCTTGTTTGGGTCATTTAGGGGTGGGTCCGGTCTAGGTATTGGTGTTTACACTACATGTGATCCTCTAAATGTGGTTTCGGTGACCATTTATCATTTAGGACCATGTTATTTTAATCTATATTTGGCTCAGATCACTTGAGAGACCCAACGTCTCAACAAAAGTCTAAATATTGTTCAGTTTGTTTGAGCAGCCTGATATATCAACTTCAGATTCAAGCAATGTTGTAAATGCAGCACTAACTGTTTGTCCAAACAGCAGTTGTCAGGTAACGGGACAGAAAGATGGTAGGAGTGTTGTGTTTGAGAAAATTGTTTGGAAACAACCATTTCAACATTGTGTTTCTAATTGTGCAGACATGACACACTTCAAGTTTATGGACAGAAGTATAAATGGCCCATTGGCCATCTACTGAGGCACTCGAATGGCTTGTTTATCATATTATTGTCGTAGGTTGAGGGTAAAGTAAAACTGGAACAGGTATCCCAAAGCGTGCGTGCGTGCGTGCGTGCGTGCGTGCGTGTGTGTGTGTGTGTGTGTGTGTGTGTGTCTATGTATTCTGTGGGGAGGTTGTCGTTACCTGAAGATCTGTGTTGTTTCACAGGAAAGAGCAGCAGACATTCTGCCCAAATTAACCTCTGCACGCACATGAATATTCATCACCGGAGCCACACAGCCACTCAGGAGAGCAGAGAGCTGAAAGAACTATAAATATGCTAATTTATAGCTGTCCCCTTAGATCCAGCATAGTGAGCAGGACAGTGAAATGATGTGTGTGTGTTCAGTTTTTCATGTGTGTGCGTTTGTCTGTGAGATGCATACTAATCAGACAATTTGAGTCAGTGATCTTGTAGTATCATGGCTGTGGATGGGACGATATTTCACAGTGGATCACTACATTTGTGTGTGTGTGTGCGTGCGTGCGTGCGTTCGTTCGTCCGTGTGTGTGTTAAAGGGCCAAACTGGACTAATATGTCCCTTTGTCCATCACAGCTAGAGACACCTGATTGAAGTGCATAAATCCTGACTATGACACATGTACTTATGCATTCATGTATAGAGCTCAACAGTGATCACCCAAATTAATTTTGCTGTGGCCTTTGGATTCGTTCCTGAAGTATTTTTCTCCATTCATTTTCGCTACAGGCTTTTCAGAAACAATATTTTCCACAGAGTTCAAATCCTTGAACCAAACTAACCAGCTCAGAGATGAATAACAGTAATACAAACATTGATTTGAAGAAAACTGGCAAAAAAAAGACAAAGACTGTGTTCTTGATGTACTTCTATCAAGGAAAAAAATCTATCAAAGCAAGAATAGCCATACAGTATAAAACTATTAATTGTAACTCATTTAAGTATAAAATATAATATACAGTGGCAAGAAAAAGTATGTGAACCCTTTGCAGAATCTGTGAAAATGTGAATAATTTTAACAAAATAATTTTATTTAGTACTGAATAGGATATTTTACATATAAGATGTTTAGATATAGTCCACAAGACAAAAAATAGCTGGATTTATAAAAATGACCCCGATCAAAAGTTTATGAACCTTTGATTCTTAATACTGTGTGTTGTTACCTAGATGATCCACTGTAATTTTTGTTTTGTTTTGTGATGGTTGTTCGTGAGTCTCTTGTTTTTCCTGAGCAGTTAACCCGGCCAATGTTCTTCCAGGTCCTGAACAATTTTCAGTTTTCCAGCATCTTTTGCATATTTGAACCCTTTCCATCATTGACTATATGATTTTGAGATCCATATTTTCACACTGAGGACAACTGAGGGACTCAAACACAACTATTAAAAAAAAAGGTTAAAACATTCACTGAACCTCCAGAAGGAAACACGATGCATTAAGAGCCGGGGGTGAAAACGTTTTTAATTTGAAGATCAAGGCAAATTGTACTTAACTTGTCTTTCTTTTGTTCTTCTGAAGGGCAGTACTAAATTAAAATAATTGATATTTAAACAAAATAATACAAATTTGGACATCCTTATCCTGTTCAAAAGTTTTCACCCCCTGTGTTTCCTTCTGACGCATCAGTGAATGTTTGAACCTTTTTTTTAATAGTTGTATTTGAGTTGTTCTCAGTGTGAATTAATGGATCTCAAAATCATACCGTCACTGCTGGAAAGGGTTCAAATATGCAAAAGATGCTGGAAAACTGAAGAATTTTCAGGACCTGCAGGATTTTTCTGAAGAACATTGTGCAGATTAACAGCTCAGGACAAACAAGAGACTCATGAACAACCATCACAAGAACAAAAAAAACAAAACAAAAAAAAGACGTGGATCATCCAGGTAATGACACACAGTATTAAAAATCAATGGTTCATAAACTAATGAACAGGGTCGTTTTTTATAAATTCAGCTATTTTTTTTGTCTTGTGGACTATATGTAAACATCTTTTATGTAAGATATCTTATTCAGACCAGTACTAAATAAAAAATAACATGTATTTTTTATGATCTCTCTTATTTTGTTTAAATTATTCACATTTTCATAGATTCTGCTAGGGGTTCAACTACTTTTTCTTGCAAATGTATTTGATATTTATTACAAGATATTCAAACGCATAAAAGTGTGCTTAATTGAATACGCATTTGAATGTGCAGTGTACTTGCAAATAATATATGAATTAAATAAAGGGCTGCTTAAATGTACTTAGAGAGTAAACTTTCCTGACTGTTTCTTAACATACTAATATACACTTTTAAAAAAGTTTTACTTATTTCAAGAAGTGATTATGAAATTACATATAAAAATGCACATGAGTCCTACTTAAGTGGGTCAAAAGTGGCTCTTAAGTTCAATTAATTGTATTTAATATAAATTTAACCTATAATACATTTAAAATTAATTGCAAATGATGTGCAATGAAGTGTCCAAAACAATACATTCAGTTTGTGCAGGGGTTTGAATAGTCGATTCAGGATTATGTAGTTCTCAAATTTAGGACCTCATCTTATCTCCGTTTCGAGAGGTTTATACGTTATTTCTGACAATCAAATTCTCTGTGAAAGAAACAAATGGGATTTTTACTGCCAGAACCCTGCTGGTGCGCTGTATTCTGAAGAGTTTGTGAGAAATGCTTCTTCATATTCATTTTGAAGGGGACCATATAAAAGTGAAGCACAACAGCAGAGGTGCTGGGTTTGATTAATTCATGAGCGAGGGTCTTATTACAGCCACACATCTCCTGCCTCCATGGGGTCTCAGATTAAATGGGATAATCTTGTAATCAGACGTTCTATTCATGCTAATAATGAGATAATGACAGTCTCTTATTAGTAGTTTTCATACTCGGCTGTATTAGTTTGATCTGTGATGTTTGATTACTAGCCCTAATTAGATACTAAACAGAAACACTTACAAAACTGTGAATAACGGTAACGTTATCACAATATACATTACCATTCAAACGTTTGGGATCGGGGATCAAAGGTTTTTGAAAGAAGTCTCTCTTACCAAGGCTGTGTGTATTAGATTTAAAATACAGTAAAGACTGTAATATTGTGAAATATTTGTCCTATTTAAAATAACTTATACATCATAATATATATATATATATATATATATATATATATATATATATATATATATATATATATATATATATATATATATATATATATATATATATATATATATATATATATATATATATAATCATGACCACTGACAGGTGAAGTAAATAACACTGATTATCTTATCATCACGGCACCTGTTAGTGGGTGGGATATATAAGGCAGCAAGTCAACATTTTGTCCTCAAAGTTGATGTGTTAGAAGCAGGAAAAATGGTCAAGCATAAGGATTTGAGCGAGTTTGACAAGGGCCAAATTGTGATGGCTAGACGACAGTGGTGAACCGGCGATAGGGTCAAGGCTTATTGATGCAAGTGGGGAGCGAAGGCTGGCCCGTGTGGTGTGATCAAACAGACTAGCTACTGTAGCTCAAATTGCTCAAGAAGTTAATGCTGGTTCTGATAGAAAGGTGTCAGAATACACAGTGCATCACAGTTTGTTGCGTATGGGGCTACATAAAACCAGTCAGGGTGCCCATGCTGACCCCTGTCCACCGCCGACAGTGCGTACGTGACCATCAGAACTGGACCACGGAACAATGGAAGAAGGTGGCCTGGTCTGATGAATCATGTTTGCTTTTACATCACGTGGATGGCCGTGCGCATTGTTTAGCTGGGGAACACATGGCTCCAGGATGCATTGTGGGAAGAAGGCAAGCCGGCAGAGGCAGTGTGATGCTTTGGGCAATGTTCTACTGGGAAACCTTGGGTTCTGCCATCCATGTGGATGTTACTTTGACACGTACCACTACCGAAGCATTTTTGCAGACCATTTACACCCTTTCGTGGAAACAGTATTCCCTGGTGGCTGTGGCTCTTTCAGCAGGATAATGCACCCTGCCACAAAGCAAAATTGTTCAGGAATGGTTTGAGGAGCACAACAATGAGTTTGAGGTGTTGACTTGGCCTCCAAATTCCCCAGATCTCAATCCAATCGAGCATCTGTGTGATGTGCTGAACAAACAACTCCGATCCATGGAGTCCCCACCTTGCAATTTACAGGACTTAAAGGATCTGCTGCTAACATCTTGGTGACAGATACCACAGCCCACCTTCAGGAGTCTAGTGGAGTCCATGTCTTGATGAGTCAGGGTGGTTTTGGCAGCAAAATGGGGACCAACACAATATTAGTCATAATGTTATGCCTGATCAGTTTGTATATGTATACATTTCTATTTGAATATCTTTTAAAGTGTTATTTACTCCTGTGATACAAAGCTGAATTTTCAGCACAATTACTCCAGTGTTCAGTGTCACTTCAGAAAACATTCTAATATGATGATTTGAAAGCATTTATTTGAAATAGAAAACGTTTGTAACATTATACGTCTTTTATTGTCACTTTAATTTAATGCATTCTTGCAACAACAAAAAAGACCATGTTGCACTGTCTATTGTGTTAGAGATGAAAAATACTTAATCTCATAATCTCTCTTGGATGCAAAACAAATATGTGATTATTCAAAACAAATTAAGGATAAATCTGACATCAAAAGCTGTGCAGAAGTGGCTTCACATTTTATAATATTATAAAACAGTTCTGATCAGATGAGTCACTTTCAAAGCTGTTGTAAAAAAGCTAAATGTTTCGTACTTCCTCCCATATTAAGAGTTTGAGCTTCATAGTTTTAGGCCTCCATTTACTCATGTTGTCCCAAACATGTATGACGTTCTTTCTATTGTGGAACACAAAAGAAGATACTTTGAAAAATGTCTTGGCGTTTTTTGTCCATACAGTAAAAGTTAGTGGTTAGTTGGTTAGTTTGCAGGTTTGTTTGTCACGAAATGAAGACAAAATTTTCATTTTTGTTGACTGTCCATCACATGGTATCCACTTTATTTAGGTTCATTTAGGTTTGTGTGAACATCAGTGCTGCTGCTGTTGTCTGATTTATAACGGCCGTCTCTAAGACATAAAAAAGATTTAAAAGCGTGTGATGTGATTTATAAGGCTATTTGGAAGGTCGAGTTATTAACCGCAAACCAACCTACGTCCACCCTGCTCTGCTCACAGAGGTCATGACCTCTACGCCTCAGTTCTGTCACACAGCAAATCCAGATATATGCCTTCATTTATGTGTGTGAGACCACCGTCCACAACACAACAGTTTTGTGCGTTCACCTTGCTTTTGCACTCCAAACGCTGACAAAACAGCACATATATTCATTTATAATTTACAGTCCGTCTCATCCGGGAAAGGGGATGAAAAATATAGACGACGATGCACAGGGCTGTTTTAAAATGTTTGACGAATAAAATGTCCATAAGAGAAAACATTTTCACCCACTTATTTATAAATACCAGCTGCCACATTCATTTGACACCCTATTGGACCACCTGATTTAAAGCTATTAAAACAACCATACAATACCGTTCAAAAGTCAGTAAGAGTTTATTTTTCTTTTATTCAAGGATTCATTAAATTGATCAAAAGTAAAGGCATGTATTTTGTTACAAAATATTTCTGTTTCAAATAAATAGTTATTTTGAATTTTCTATTCATTAAAGAATCCTGAAAAAATGCATCATGGTTTCCACAAAAATATGAAGCAGCACAAGCAGTTTTCAACATGGATAATAAGAAGAAATGTTTCTTGAGCAGCAAATCATCATATTAGAATGATTTCTGAAGGGTCATGTGACACTGCACATTGGAGTAATGGTGCTGAAAATTCAGCTTTGCATCATAGGAATAAAATACATTTTACAATATATTTACATAGAAAACAGCTTCACAATATTACAGTTTTTACTGTATTTTAAAATCAAATAAATGCAGCCTTGGTGAGCAGAAAATACTTTTTTCAAAAGCTTTAAAAATCTTACTGACCCAAAGACTTTATAGACTTTAAATTGACCACAATTGACAGTAACTGCATTTATAGTGTTGCAAAATATTTGTATAATTTCTTACTAAAGGCGCTTGGTAAATCCTTTTAATATGTCCAGCCTCAACGTCATGCATCTGTAGAAAATATAGAAAGAAAATGATGCTCGTCAAACAATTTCTTTGGTCCTAAATTTGTTAAATTCTTAAGACCTAATTTGTTTGAGTGCTGTGGAACAGTGGGTTGTTGCTGCTTCTTTTTTAATTTGCTTTTTATTTGTTTTATTGTTGTTGCACTTTTCGAAGAAATTATTTTCTGTTTCTCTGTTTTTTACGCATTCATTTATTTGTTCTTGTTTTCTGTTGTGTGCATGTCTGCTGATGTTCACCCAGCTATCGCTTTTATGACGGCTGTGTCATAGTGGAGTGGCACTGGTAAGATCAACCTGTTTCTTCCACCGGTCATGTGTCCCTCTGGAGGTCATCTGAACCTGCCCACTTCCCCCTGTGTTTGACGTTTTATGTGTCTGTATGTGCATACATGTGTGCTTTCATGGTTCTCTCTCCTTTTACAGATTGTTTAACCGATGATCTACACTGGGGGGGGGAAATATGCTAATTTTAGGTCACACTTTATATTAGGTGTCTTTAACTACCGTGTTCTTTCATAAAAAGAATAACTGTTAGGTACAATGTCCTTATTGTGTCGATGTTGTATTGCAAAACACTTGATGATGCTATTGAGGTGGGAAACGGGTAATATTAGGGAAGGTTTTAGGGTGGGCTAAGATGTAAGGGAAGGTCAACAGTGTGTTTATAGATGTAATTGCATAAATTATTTACAGCTGTAATTACATGCAGGTATTTTTTAAGTACAATGTAAAAACCTGTATGTGCACAATAAGTGCTTTGTATCAGACCGCCTTCCGTATTTAAAGGGTAACTAAACCCCTGCTCAGAGCTTAACTCCACCCACTGGCAAATTTTGAAAAATGCTGGAAAAGTGGGCAGAGCCCAGCGGAGACAGAGGGGACGAACCGAGGGCGGGGCTGAGCGGAGGGCGTGCACCTGAGACCCGCAGTGACGGATTGATTGACAGCTGTCAGACTCGCGAGTCGCAAAGATGGAGAATGACTGGAGTGACGCCGGCTTTGCAACAGAGCGGTCATTTCTCCTACCTTCACCTGAAGTGGAGGAGGGTGGATTGTCTGTAACAGACACAAACCCGGAGCCTTATCAATGCGAGCCGCTGGCTCAAACTGCGTTAACTCCCGATGACGACGATGCTAGTGAAGCAGCCACGCAAGAGAACTGACCTAATCTATCTGCGTCTGCGGCAACCACTTGCGTGTCAGGGTTTGAAAGCGCGTCTCATGTATGAAAATTATTTGTACACATGACGGGCAGTTTCTACTTCATGTAATATGACAGATCATACTGGAGTGAAGCCGTTCTCATCATGTGATTGGGGGAAACATTTCTGAGGGCGTGGTGAGCTCGTGCCAGGGGCGCGGATAGTGAGCCGTTGGAGGTACCATCCTACGTCACGATGTACCACAACGTCCAATAGGAAAAATTCAACTGCAGTAGCCACCGTTCAACCTTAAGAGGGCAGCACTTTGGCGGTTTTACACCATATTTTATAGAATTAAAACACTTTATACTCAAATGTCAAAACATTTACTCGAATCAATGTACAGCATTAATAAAGCCCCAGTATTACAGATCATTAACTAAAAAAAGTTGGTTTAGGGTTTAGTTACCCTTTAACTTACGAAGAAAATGTAATGCCTCTCACAGTTCAAAATGCTTATGCTACGGCCGACAGCACACATCGCGTCAGTTCAGCTTTTTTTGTTTTAATGACACTCATGCTTGTTTCTTCGCGGGAGGCATAACTTGTTGTAATAGGTGTAATTTGCAAGGGAGTGGTTTGTAGTACTGTGGGGCGCAGACAGACCCTTCTCGAAAATTCTGTCAATGGCAGGGAAAGAGTTAAAGGGTTAGTTCACCCAAAAATGTAAATAATGTAATGTATTACTCACCCTCATGCCGTTCCACACCTGTAAGACCTCCGTTCATCTTCGGAACACAAATGAAGATATTTTTGTTGAAATCCGATGGCTCAGTGAGGCCTGCATAGCCAGCAATGACATATTCTCTCTCCAGATCCATTAATGTACCAAAAACATATTTAAATCAGTTCATGTGAATACAGTGGTTCAATATTAATATTATAAAGTGACGAGAATATTTTTGGTACGCCAAAAAAAACGAAATAACGACTTAGTGATGGGCGAGGACTTATATAGTGAATCAGCGTGTGGAATCATGATTCGGATTGCGTGTCAAACCGCCAAACTGCTGAAATCACGTGACTTTGGCTCTCCGAACCGCTGATTCATAACGCTCTGAAGCTTCATGAAGCAGTGTTTTGAAATCGGCCATCACTATATAAATCGCTATTTAGGTTTTTTGCACACCAAAAATATTCTCATCGATTTATAATATTAATATTGGACCACTGTACTCACATGAACTATGTTTTTAGTACATTAAAGGATCTTGAGAGCCATCGGATTTCAACAAAAATATCTTAATTTGTTTTCCGAAGATGAACGGAGGTCTTACTGGTGTGGAACGGCATGAGGGTGAGTAATTTTTGGGTGAACTAACCCTTTAAATGGAGAAAAGGAACACAAACAAGGTCTAAGGTATAAGCGATTTAGTTTCTTTTTTTTCTCTCTTTTTGCTGCAGATGTACACTTTAAAAAAATAATGTATACGTTTTTCAAATGTACATTAACATTTGTACATTAACATTACAGTAATTTGAGACATGGCTTTTGTAGAAATATAAAGCAAAACATAAATGTGGAAAAACCAACAACTAATGGCCAGTATTTCCAGTGTCGACGTGCAGTAGCATTAGTGTCGTTTGGTCGACTTGTCTCGCACCATTATGTCATAATCCTCATTTTATGTGTGATACAGAAACGACTCTGAATTGACGTGGGCGGTCTCAGTTTGATCCTTGTGTCATGAGCGATTCCTTTTATTCATTAATCTGTGACTCAATTAAACCCACTCAAAGTGTTTCTAGAAGGTTCTGTGCAGACAGACGTGTATCTCAGTGAAGTCATCACTCAGCACCTCGAGGACATGATTCACATTTCCGTCATGACTTTCTGCCTCCAACTAACTCAATTACGGCTGCCATTGGGATGCAGATTCGCTCTTGGAGATAGAGTGAGACGATATGACAAATTGCTGCTAATTCTCTTAAACGGTTTAAAAGCAGTCTCTTTATCATAATTCACGTTCATTTTCAATGTTTAACCCGGGTGATCAGCAGCAGCCTACCTGAGGGAGTAGAGATGTTCAATCGCAGCTTTGTGTTTGTTAAACTCCCAGCAGGACGTCTTTAACGCAACGAGTCGCTGCTATCTGGCTCAATTAAACTTCAAATGCGCCCTGGGTTTTTCAGCACGAGTGTGTTTTAGAGAGGGTGAATGAGGGTGTGAATGAGTTACATCTGCATAGTGTAGCTTCAGGAAAAATAAAAGTACTAAAAGCATAAGGATGAGGTTTCTGGAAACGAGATCTTCTCGTAGGCTATGAGTGTAAGAATTACGGGTTATTATTTCCTCAAGACGAGAGCGAGAAATGGTGATTAAATGCTAGTGGAGAGACTCGGACATGAATGTGAGATATTTCAATGTTTTTAATATGCATTTGATTTGGCACTTTCCACACATGTATTACTCCTCCTCATGACTTTTTTTCTTAAAGTATTAATGCAAATTCAACCAATTTCTGCATTATTTGCAGTAATTTGCGTATCTATAAATTCAATCAAATTGATTGCAGAGAATTCCATTGTAAAGGAATATCGTACAAATATCATTTGGAATGTTTCCAACATTATACATTGCTGCAACTTTGAATTTTTCAACAACAAAAAAAAATGTATGCATTACAGTTGTTTTCTTTATTGTTATTGTTGATCCAAACAAAACTACATCCAATATTGCCTCCTTGTGTCCAGTTACTCGTTTTGTAAGCGCAAAGCACTGAGTTTCTGCAGTGCCCTTTAAAATACATTTTGAAATTTGCTCTTGATCTTCACATAAATATCACACAGAAATGCCACAATCATGTTTTCCAGTCACTCTCAATTATTGACTGAGTTAGTAAGTTAGTTAAATAGTAACTTTAATTTATGTTTATGCATACATTCTTAAGGTTAAGCACTGTCTTGCAGTGACTTGAAAAGGAAAATAATCGCTTTTTATATCCTATTTGTGAAAAGTGATATAATTGACCTTAATCAAGTACATGTTCTTGCAGAAAATTACATTTCTGGAAATATATTTAACCAAACTCTGTTAAAGGGATAGTTCACCCCAAAATAAACATTCTCTATACTCACCCTCATGTCATACCCAATGTATAGGACTTTCTTTCTTCAGATAAACACAAATATTTTTAGGAAAATAATCAATGAATCAATGTCTTCTGAAGCCAAACGATAGGTGTGTGTAAGAAAAAAGACTCATATTTTTAACTATAAACCATCGCTTAGATTACGCCACAATCGCTGTGCCTGGTTTTTCAAGTGTCAGCATTACTTTAGTATTATTTATATAGCTGCTATTACAGAATTTATTAATATTTTGTTATGTTTTATTTTTTAATGTCTAATTTTTTAAGTTTTAGTAATTTGCCTTCATTTTTATTCGTTTTTTTATTTCAAATTTAATTACATTTTCTGTCATTATAGTACTTCAACATTTCAAATTTGTTTAAGTTTAATTTGGTAACACTTTTCAATAAGGCTCCATTTTTTTAAGCATTAGTTAGCATGAACAAACAATGACAACTATTTCTAAAACATCTACTCATCTAATTAATTATTAAAATGACCTGAACTAACATTGAACAGTTTTATTTGTATTAACTAACATTAACAAAGAATAATAAATACTGTAACAAATGTATTACTTGTTGTTAATGTTATGCATTAGACCTTATTGTTAAATGTATTATTCATTTTATTTCTGCTTTATTTCAATTAACTTCACATTTTAACATTTTTAACAGTTGGAATAAAAAATAACAATGAATAAAAAAGGATATACTGACTAATTATCAAACTTCATTATGAACACTCTTTGTTCATTATATTCAGGCATCAAGTATTACTGAAGTCAGTGTTACCGAGTGTTTATGGGCCAATCATGTCCATTAATGTCCCTGTCATTAAGATGGACACTGAAAAATGATGTTTAATAGTCTCCACTTTAGTTCCATCAATCATTTATTTTGCTGTGCACCTGTGGTTATTAGACCCAAACTCAGTGTGTGTGTGTGTGTGTGTGTGTGTGTGTGTGTGTGTGTGTGTGTGTGTGTGTGTGTGTGTGTGTGTGTGTGTGTGTGTGTGTGTGTGTGTGTGTGTGGTAATTACCCCCGACACCTGTGCATCTCTGTAACAGCCTGTGTGTGTGTGTGTGTGTGTGTGTGTGTGTGTGTGTGTGTGTGTGTGTGTGTGTGTGTGTGTGTGTGTGTGTGTGTGTGTGTGTGTGTGTGTGTGTGTGTGTGTGTGTGTGTGTTTGTTTGTTTGTTTGCGAGTTTTATCTTGTTTATGACTTGTGGTTGGTTTTGTCATGCTTTTTTGCAGAAATTATGTTCATGTCATTGTTAGAGCTGGGTGATATATAGAATAAGGCTGCACGATTGATTGTAATACTACTGAAATCGCAATATTACTTAATGTGATTATCAATTCAAAAAGGCTGCAATTTAATTAAATGAATATATCCGTTGTGTTTTTCAGAGTGAAGCGCGGCACTGTGTTTATTTACACGCGAGCAGCTCATTATCCGCTGGTGTTTTTTCAGTATCTCAGAGCGGCTCGATTCACACTAAATGCTGCTCCACATGAACACCATCTGCATCTACAGTTTGAGTTGCTTTAATGTGCATTTATAGGAATGTGCCAACCATCATGCCAAACAAAACAGAAGCTACAATAGTGCTGGGCAGTATGACCAAAAATGTATATCACAGTATTTTTCAAAATTATATCTATATATGACAGTATTTTTTTTCCCCCTATGCATGACCAGGTGTTAACCACATTTTCTACTAATTTAGAGAGGAAATACTGCAGTAGATAGACTCGAATGCCCTATTTTACTGTCATGATGAGTGAATATTGTAGAAAAATTCCACACTAGAGTTAATACAGGTTTGCAAACCCCCACAAAATGATGCTGTGCGGAGACAACAACCAATAAAACACAGACCTGCAACACACTCATTACAGACACATGAATATTAAAATATAACAGAGTTGAGGGCACTATCTAACCCTATATAACAACAAACTGCCAAAACGAGGGAGAAACGCGGAAGAACATTTAAAAGGTCTAAGGATATTTTCAATACATTTAAGAGCACTACAGTCTCTGAACAAACGACACAGAAAGAATAGAGCAGTTACTTTTTTGCCCATTCTTTTTTGAATTGTCAGTCTATTTATTAACTTACATCATTGTCTTCCGTGTCGCAGACTGATCTATCGTGTCATCGCGGTCGTGATCAGACGTACGGTTGTATCAGTGTCCTTTGCATACATTTAATTTGAAGAAGACGTGATGAAACATGTGCGCATACACGCTGCTGGTTCATGTTTAGAACACTGGAGTATATGAAATAAGTCCATAAAAAACTCGGGGCTATATATGTGCTAAATGATCCATGTGGAGAACGTTGTTAATCTCATCACGGCGCTGCTCTCTTTTGCGCAGTGTGTAGTTTGAATTCTCCACTGTAATCAAGGGCTGAATCCGAAATCGCCCCCCTATAACCTCAAATAGGGCATTATTTGAGTGAACAGCCATTTGTAGAGTGTCCGAAACCATAGTGGACGTTATTGAGTGCACTCATCCAATCCCACATTGCACTGCAATAACGAGTGTACAACTGATGTACACTCACCGGCTGTCCGACTTCACTCACTCATTTCCATTCACTTCTTCAAGTGAACTATATTAGTGGATAACGTAGGGAATAGTGAATGAGGCTTTAGGGGGCGATTTCGGATTCAGCCATACGCTGTAATGCGATCTCAGCTGTGCTCTCACTACAGCGCAACAGTGAAACGGGACCCCTCTCAAACAGTGTCGCGCTGCGCCACGTTCCGAACGTTGTTTAAGTGACATATACCGGTATTGTGGCATAATCAAAATTCATATCATAACAAAAATAAATACCGGTATTCGGTATGAACCGGTATACCGCCCAGCACTCAGCTACAAGTGTTTTTCCCCCCGTCAAAATAAAAGTTTGATGGCTTAATGTTTGAAAATAAAATTAAGCCCACCATAAATATAAGGATTATAATTTTACAGTTGTTATGGAAAAGAAAATTATCATTTATTACAGTGAAATGTTACAATATTAATATTTCTTATTTTGTTTAGTGTTTTTTTTATTTAGTAATAATAATAATTTCAATAATCAATATGGCTGTAAACATTTTTAATAATTATTATTATATTATTAATATAAAATCAATCAATTTGGCCTAGTTGTCAACCACAGTCAAACAGCAGACCTGGAAAAAAAAAAAATCAGGAAAAAAAACATCACAATTAGACCCGCCATTTACATGATATAGATGTAAAATTGGTCAACATCTTGAATATCTCGATGATTTTAATACCATTTTTATTTGGCCTTATAGACTTTCATCCTACAGAGCGCATTTCACAATCCTTCTGTTCTTGCCAGCATGAGAGTGTAAAGACAGAAATGTATCTGATTTAACATGTTGTTTAAGTTGGTAAGTTTTCATAACTCAGTTGTTCAATCCCTATTGTGTTTTCATATATTCAACTGTTTTAGTAAAAATATGTAGTATGTTTTATGATGTTTCTTACTGCACTGTTATATTAGTGAAATATAAATGAAATGATTACATTTCACTCAGCCCTAGTTGCTGGTCTGATGAATTTTATGACACATACGGACTCATCAAAGCCCATCTGGTTCATTTTCCTTCTATTTTGCTCTCAAGTGTCAATTTATTTATTCTAATTTGCTGTTGCTTTTCTTTTTTCCACATTTCATTCTTCAGTTATGAGGATTATGATCCAGAGATTAAGTAAGCAGATCCTTCTTTCCTTCCCTCCAGCTAATATTTCTCTCTCGGCTTGGCTTCATAACAGAAAATAAACCCTCTTCACTCACTTCCTGTTTTTACGTTCTTGTTCACGGCACAATATGAAGTGCTGTCAATCATTCACACAGCCTGTGTGTGTGTGTGTGCTTCTCATTTTCTGCTTGTCACCTTCGCAGCACCCTTAAAGGGATAGTTCACCCAAAAAATTTAAATGTTGCCATCATTTACTCACCCTCATGTTGTTCCAAACCTGTGTGAGTTTCTTTCTTCTGCTGAACACAAAAGAAGATATTTTGAAGAATTTTAGTAAACAGACTGTTGACATCCATAGTATTTTTTCCTACTATTGAAGTCAATGGGTACCGTCAACTGTTTGGTTACCAACATTCTTTTAAATATCTTCTGTTGTGTTCAGCAGAAGAAAGGAACTCATACAGGGTTGGAACAACTTGAGGGTGAGTAAATGATGATAGAATTTTCATTTTTGGGTGAACTATCCCTTTAAAGTTTCCCTTTGTATTGTGCAGCTCATCCTGAGGTGTGCCGCAAACCGTTTTATGACTCCAAACGGAGGCATTGCAATTCAGGACAGGGTCATTTTAACATTCATTTAAAGATATCAGCTTCTCATTGTGATGTCTTTATTAAATGAACGACTCAATTCATGAGTCTTGTTAAGGAGAGGTGTGCTGAGGGTTTCTGAGCAATCAGACTTATGATTAGACAGTAAAATGGTTACAATATATCTACTTTGACTTATCTAGAAACAAGAACATCATAAAAATATGCTAAAAGTCTCCAAAAACACCTTAGCAACCTTTAACAAGCCGTTAAAAATGTTGGGGTCGGTAAGATTTTTTAAATGTTTTTGAAAAGTCAAGGCTGCATTTATTTGATAAAAGAACAATAAAACAGTAATGTTCTAGAATATTGTTATAATTTAAAATAACTATTTTCTATGTGAATATATTGTAAAATGTAACTTATTCCTGTGATGCAAAGCTGAATTTTCAGCATCATTACTCCAGTCTTCAGTGTCACATGATCCTTCAGAAATCATTCCAATATGCTGATATTCTTATTATTATCAGTGTTGAAAACAGTTGTGCTGCTTCATATTTTTATGGAAACGTAATAGTTTTTTCAGGATTCTTTGATGAATAGAACATTTTAAAAGCATTTATTTAAACTGGAAAAATTTGTAATTTTTTTTATTAATGTAATGCATCCTTGCTAAATAAAAGTATTAACTTACTTAAAAAGCATTTTACTGACCCCAAACTTTTGAACAGTATTGAAGTAACACTGAAAACCACTAAAGACTTTATATATACAAAGACGCTGCATTCATATTACTTCTAAATGAGAGAAAGAACACTTAGTCCCGCCTTTTAAATGAAAGAGCCAATCTCTGATTGGTAAAGTCATCGTGTCACTGCAGCTGCTGTTAGAAGCTCCAGTTGCTATAGACCTTATGTGCCAGAGAAACAAGCGTGCAGCCACATTTAGAATTATGTGTTTGAACTTCCATTTTTGCGTTTGTTCTATATATTTCTATGGCACCATAGTTTGCTATTCATAAATCCGTAAGATTTTACCTTCATGCTGTGGAAATACAAACCGGAAGACAGAACACAACGAGCGCAGGGCTGAAAAAGTGCGGGGCTACTTAAGCAGTGTGTTTGAAATCTATCTGAGTGGGTATACATTTGAATCTGAACTTACTTTGTGACCGATAAAAAAGTATATTCTGCATAGTATGAATGTGTGTAGTATGAATGTAACTCAGATGTACAGCATCCGCCATGTTGCCCTTATCACGTGACCTACGGTTGCGTCGCTTCACCTCCATTCATAAATCCTTTCCTGTGGCCTCATGGGATAGTAAAATGTCCATCGAATGCGCACTTCAGAATCTCGCCGAAGGTAGTAGATCACTCGCCTACTTTTTTTTAACACTATATATTTGGACATAGTATTCTGTTGGCGTATTGTTTTTCGCATACTATATAGTAGGGAAGTATTCAATTTCGGATGCAGTGGTCTATAGAAACAGTCAGTGGGCGAATTCCAAAATGTGTGTTTGCGCCATTGAAGGGCACTTTGGGAAGTGGACGCCATTTGTAGGTACGTTCCAAATGAAAGTGAACAACTCAATCCCTTCACAAAGGGCCCTTCCAAAGGTCGGTTAGCGAAGGGAACATGCAATGGTCACTTACGGAGGTAATTTAATAATTTATGGTCATGTTCTGCCCTTTGGAGAGAGTAGGACATAGGGATGCTCACTTCCGATTGGAATAAGACGTGTGCTTTTGACTGCACATGCACACTGGCAGAGCTAGCCTGAAAAATATGCTTTTTTTAACACTATTTGAGCATAAGAAACAACATTTACGGGACAGTTGTTGTCAGATTTCATTAGTGATTTCAAATGTGAATTTTATGTTTCCTCATTCAACGAGATAGAGGCTGTACTTGCATGACTGAAATAGCTGCCAGAGATGCATTTCAAAGATGTCTGCCAGGTGAAATGACCTGCCTTAAAGGGACTTTGAAACCACTCAGCGTCTTATAGCGCACACTCAAACTTACTCAGAACACCTTAGCAACTGCATAGAAATGCCCTGGCAACAATCCATAACACTCTTGCATAGACCTTAGGTAAACAGCATATTTCATTTTTTGAATTAAACCAGGCCTGTGATTGATTTGCACATGTTTTTGCTTCTTCTACTTCTACAAGTTTTTCATAACTGTAATTGATTTAGAAAGATGCACTATCAATATTGACAACTGAAAGATTAACATCTAAGTTAATATATTAAAACTCACTGCACAGACTGTCCCACAGCTTTTTAAATCCAGTCAGCACTGAAAAAGTAGAAAATATGGTTAGTCTTTTATTAGTGGAAATATTTGTTCTGAAATACAGTCTCACTGTATTTATTACATTTTTTGGAATTATAGATAATGACAACAGTATCAAGTTTGTTTGTCCCATTAGTGGTATGTTGGATGTAATCCATATGTAAATGTGTGTAATTTTACGTTAAATGGAGCTGGATGGAGTCAGTGGGGTGGATCTGTAGCCCCGCGGGTAAAACAACACATTACAGACACACGTGATCTGTTCAGCTCTCATGAAATGAAGCGACGTGTGCTGAATGTCAGAAAGAGATACAGGATGGTATTTAAAGGGACAGTTCACCCCTCATGTCGCTTCAAACCTGTACGACTACCTTCTGTGAATAAATGTCTGAGCTGTTTTCTGTATAGCAAAACACCATAATGACCAATCAAACTCCAAAAAGGACCAAATAAGAACCGTTAAAGTGCTATAAAAGTGATTTGTGCGCTTTATTTGAAGTCTTCTGAAGTCAAATGATAGCTTTGTAGCTTTTGTGCCAGTGAAACTTCTTCTGAATCGTATGACTGATGCTTCTATTGTCCTTTTTGGATCTTGGCAACGTCTTCATTCATTTTTCATGTATGGAAAAGAGCAGTGTAAAATAAAATTCATGCAAAATGAAGTCCAACAGATATAGAACGGCATGAGTGGGGAAGAATTTTGAGAAAATGGAGTTCACTTTAACTGAAGTGGTATTTAATTTATGTGGAGAGATGGATAGAAAATTACCAATTTAGGCACTGATCTAGCACTTATGTCTTATATTGGGAGTAATGATTTCTGACAGCATTTTTCTCAGTTATTTTCAAGGCTCATTTGCTGTTTGTTTGTGTGTGTGTGTTTGTTTCAGATCGTGGGTAATCGGAGCCATAGCACTGCTCTGTTTACTGGGCCTGACCTGGGCATTCGGGTTGATGTACGTTAACGAGAGTACAGTGATCATGGCGTACCTCTTCACCATCTTTAACTCCCTGCAGGGCATGTTCATCTTCATATTTCACTGCGTCCTGCAGAAGAAGGTTGGGAAAAACACATTCACATACACATGATACTAACCAGGGCCGTCACCAGAACCTGTGGAAAGTTGGGCGTTTTCTTTCTTTTGTTTCTTTTTTTTTTGTCAGATATATATACTCTACAAAGCAATAATCATCCCAAAATATGTCAAGCAAACCCACACTGCTATTTTTTTATTTATTTTAAAGCACATTAAAAAAAGAGATTTCCTGATCTTGACCCCTAAAAAGTTGACTTGGCAACTAACTACATTAAAATACACTATATTGCCAAAAGTTTTGGGACGCCTGCCTTTACATGCACATGAAGTTTAATGACATTCCATTCTTAATCCGTAGGGTTTAATAAGGAGTTGGCCCACTCTTTGAGGCTATAACAGCTTCAACTCTTCTGATAAAGGCTTTCCACAAGGTTTAGAATTGTGTTTATGGGAATTTTTTAACATTCTTCTAGAAGTGCATTTGTGAGGTCAGGCATTGATGTTGGATGAGAAGGCCTGGCTCGCAGTCTCCGCTCTAATTCATCCCAAAGGTGTTCTATCGGGTTGAGGTCAGGACTCTGTGCAGGCCAGTCAAGTTCCTCCACACCAAACTCGCTCATCCATATCTTTATGGACCTTGCTTTGTGCACTGGTGCCCAGTCATGTTGGAACAGGAAGGGGCCATCTCCAAACTGTTCCCACAGAGTTGGGAGCATGGCATTGTCCAAAATATCTTGGTATGCTGAAGTATTAAGAGTTCCTTTCACTGGAACTAAGGGGCCAATCCCAACCCCTAAAAAAGAACCCCCCCACACACACCATAATCCCCCTCCACCAAACTTTACACTTGGCACAATGCAGTCAGGCAAGAACTGTTCTCCTGGTAACTGCCAAACCTAGACTAGTCCATCTGTTTGCCAGAGAAGCGTGATTGGTCACTCCAGAGAACACGTCTCCACCACTCTAGAGTCCAGTTGCGGCATGCTTTACACCACTGCATCCGACACTTTGCATTGCAGTTGGTGATGTGAGGCTTTGATGCAGCTGCTCGGCCATGGAAACCCATTCCATGAAGCTCTCTGTGCACTGTTCTTGAGCTAATCTGAAGGCCACACGAAGTTTGGAGGTCTGTAGCTATTGACAGAAGTTGGTGACTTCTGCTCACTGTGCGCCTCAGCATGCGCTGACCCCGCTCTCTGATTCTACGCGGCCTACCACTTTGTGGCTGAGTTGCTGTTGTTCCCATTTGCTTCCACTTTGTTATTATACCACTAACAGTTGACCGTAGAATATTTAGTAGTGAGGAAATTTTTCACGAATTGACTTATTGCACAGGTGGCAATCACGGGAAGTGGAAGTGATTGGAACACCTAAATTCAACGATTTGGAGGGGTGTCCCAATACTTTTGGCAATATAGTGTAAGTTAAAGTATTAAACTTACTCAAACTTAAGCCAAAATCATAACAAAAATTCTAAATAAAAAAGCTAATTTGAAATAATAATAAATAGTATAATAGTATATAAAAAATAATAATACAATAGCTCTGATTAGGGCTGGGTTGACGCATTGACGTAATCGATTACATCAATTATGCACTGTTTATGTTCATCCCTAATCCCCTGTCATGTTTCACATAAAACAAAACTCTAGAGCAGAATCTAATGGCTAGTATGGCAGCGCTGCTTAATAAGGGTGGGTTCAATCGCAGAGCCACGTACTTTTTGCACTCGATTACTAAGCATTTAAATTCCTTGTTGGTTGTTTAAAATATCTGATGGATGAACTCACGCCTCTATTAGAACTTCCCAATGTTATGGACATCACCATGTATGATATTGTCGCTGAATGTGGTTGTGAGTCCTGAAAATGTGCAGGCTTATATTAAGCGACGCTGCCATACTAGCCTTTAGCATCTGCTCTAGAGTTTTGTCATTCCAGCCCTAAAATGGATAAGCTATAATGTTTTATAATTGCATACAGGCCTGTTCACTACATATTGATACATTTGAGATGATACCAAAGTCATCTCAGTGCAATTCGGTTGAGCTCATGTATTGATTCAAGAGTGGATGTAACTTTTCAGAACTTTTTTCAAATGCTGCCGTTATTTAATAAATACACAACTTTTACACCGTATCACTTGGGCGGGGGCACTGGTGACGGTCCTGATACAAAGCAAAAATAAATAACACTATAAATGGCAGCAGTTGCATAGGGTTAGTGTACAGCATTAAAAGTATGCCTATGGAATGTTCCCATAAAACATGAAAACCCAACATGTGTGTGTATGTTTTAGGTACGCAAAGAATACGGGAAGTGCCTTCGGACTCACTGCTACAATGGGAAGAGTGTGGAGTCGTCTATGGGGTCGGTGAAAAGCTCCTCGTCGCGTGGACCTGGACGATATTCCTCAGCATCACAGGTAGACGGCTGACATATAAACACACACTCACAGACAAAAACGCACACAGCCAAATACAATTTTGTGAGTGTCCATGTGTGTGTATTCTCTCACACTCTCTCTTTGTCTCTCTCTTGTTTTCTTTCTTCTTTCATCACAAGGTTCACCACCCGCCTTGTATGACAAACTCCTCACAGTTACAGTATGAACAAGTAACTATCAGCCCTATAATTTTTCACACTACACACTTGATCAGCTCATTTGTTAATTTGTGCAATTTACCTCTAAACATCTTAGAAAGCAATATTTCAGTAAGAGTCCATGAGAACTGTGGGATTTTTCATAAATGTAATTTTGTAGATATGTTTGCATGTTTAGCAGTGATTTTTAGGAATGGAATACACCATATACTACTTTTTTTAATAGCATGTAAAACAGTATGCAGTATGCAATAATAATCTTTTCTAACAGCAGTATTTTACTGTATATCGTTGTCATATTACCTCCTTATTTTATATGTTTCATTCAGCATATCCCAGTAATTATGAAATTACATATAGACATGTACTTAATTCCTACATAAGTGGCTTAAAAAACAACTCAAAACTATAAAAAAACATTGAAACATTACATTCAGTTTTCATATTTTACATAACAGAATATGGATATTTTTTATTAATCAAATTTGGTCTTAAATGTCTTGTGAAGATGGATCAAGTTAAACATAATGGCTTATCTTACTTCCAAGTCACACTGGAAATGTAAGGTCAAGCACATTGCATAATAAAAAACACCATAAATTTATTCCTATATGTTTTTTACAGTAGTCTGTTCCAAAACAGTATTTCACTGCGCATTTTAACAGATACTATATTGATATATTTATGCATAGTATATATTGCGTCCTGAAAATAATGATTTTTTTTGACATCTTGTACTATGCTATAGGCAAAGAAAATTATTAATTTAATCCCAGCACAAAGAATTTGATAATAAAAAGAGAAATATTCAAAAGGAGGAAAATTCATTTCCAAATCTGTCCTTTACCTGAACGTAGTTTGCTTTGAAGAGAGCTATGAAGGGAGGATTTCCATTGTATGCTGTCCTTGTCTCATACAAATCTTTGGCTTTACATATCTGTGCTTTAATACCTTATTTCCATGGTAACGTTTTGTCTGGTTACATTATCTCCATGGAGACAAGGTTTCCAATTCGACCTTTAACCTTTTAGGGGTCATCTGCTGAGATATCTGCAAACATGTAACAAGAAGCTGACATGCGCCAAAAACACACTTCGCCGACCCGTGACCCGTGTGTGTGTGTGTGTAAATGTCAGCTAGATGAGTAATGTGCTTTGATCGGCTCAACTTTTTCACGTCGAGAGGATTTTTGTTTTATACCTGAAGCTTTTTTTATGTGCTGCAATACGTTATCATCATTTTAGGAAGAATAAACAGTTTATTACTGATAACCTGAAAGGGATAGTTCATGCAAAAATGAAAAATCTGTCGTCAGTTACTCACATTCATGTCATATCAAACCTGAATAATATTTTGAAGAATGTACTCTCTTAAAAGTAATGGTTATTTTATTGGCATTGATAGTTCCATGAAGAACATTTGACATCAATTGAACCTTTCTGTTGCACAAAAGTTTCTTTATTGTGGAAAAAAATTCTTTAGATTATTAAAATGTCCTTTACAATTATCTTTACATTTGGTTCTTTTAAGAACTGTTGACTGAAAGGTTATTTGGGGAAACAAAAAATGGTTCTTCGATGGCATCATTGCTCTTTTGAACCTTTATTTTTAAGAGTTTGAAAACCTATTCAGTTTGATTTATGAATTAATCATTCAGACAAGTTTTGTGTAGCAGATCTAACTAAGTAATTGCAAAGATCCAACTCAAATGAACAGTTTGTTGACAAAACGGACACAGTTACTCGTTCACAAACTCCTGAGAAGATTGTTTAGGTTTGTGCGATTTAATGGTGGCAGAATGCTCATTTTTGGGTGAACGATTCTTTGAAGCCGCAGTGTAACACTGGCTCTGATCAAATGGGATATGTCTGGGATCATTTTTTGTGTGTGAAACTCTGTTGTTCTTCACAGAGCCGAATCCGCCGGATGTGGAATGACACGGTGAGGAAGCAGTCAGAGTCTTCTTTCATGGCTGGAGACATCAACAGTTCAGCTACACTCAACAGAGGTACACACACGCATGCATGACTATTATATGGCCGTAGGGTATTGCCACCCTTGTGGAAAGAAGTGCACTTAATTGTATTGAATGTGCAATTGTAGTGTGCTTCAAATCTTAAAGGGGTCATGAATTGAGAAATCAACTTTTCATTCAGCCTAAAAGTTAATCGTGATATAAGAATATCCTGTAAGTTTCAGAGCTGAAACTTCCTTGTTAGTCAAACAAAGCTTTTATTGACACCAAGCCCACCAAACGAGAGATCTCATAATGTGCCAAACTGTGACGTCAGAGTGTGGAGAAACACCGCCTCAACAGTTGCCTTGCCCACCGACTCGTGGAGCTAAACTGATCGCGCTACCGAGCAATAAACATGCAGAAGATAGCAAGATATTGCGCTGTGCCTGGTTGTGGAAGAACACAGTCGCTGCATAAGCTTCCTTCGGATTCTAATATTGGAAATGTGTGGTTGAACTTTATTTTTAATGAATATCCAGCTCACATGGGGAAGACATTCCACGTATGTTCATTTCACCAGGGATTCGTTTGTAAATAAGAGACTGGATTTGCAGACAGGATGAGATTACATGAATGAATGAAGCAACACACTTATGTGGGTAAACCGTTCTTGGCACACACGTGAGTGTGTGTATGTGTGTGTGATGCACGGTTCACAGTTATATCCACCGATCAGGTGGGCCAAGTAATATGAAATAACATTCATATTAATTGCGGGTGGATGAGAGATAAATCATTGTGTTTGTTTGTTAAAGACATTTTGCGAGCCCTGAGGGACGAATCATTACGGTTGCTGTTTCCATACACACTTTCAAAACAATCCCTCACGTGTACTCATGGGGGAGCCGAAGCTCATTTAATATGCAAAGCTTATCCAATCATAGCAGTGGGCGTTTCCTTCCAAGTCTTCAGTGCGGCACGCCCATAAAAACCGAGCGTTTCTTGAGAGAGGCTTAAAACCAGGGCAGAAAATAGCCTATTACTTATTCATTATGAAGTTTTTGAATGTAACCAAACGAACGTCACAAGTAGACCTCAGACAACAGTATAACATTTTTTAAAAAGCCAGTTCATGACACCTTTAAAAGTGTACTTGCAGATAGTATAATATTACTGAAATAAAATTCACATTTAAGTACTTTTTTTTTTTTTTAAATAAACATTTTTAATAATGTCAAATTTAAAGTTTTACTTTTAAGTAAATTTTTAATCACTATTTAAATTTTTTGTAGTGGTTTAAAGTACACTTGTTTTGATGTGTTGACTATCGTACTTAAGCCCATGTGAAATACTTGATTATAATAATAAATGTAGAGTGTTATTCAATATTACATTTACAGTTAATATATTTTAAATGTTCTAAATTGCACCTTCATCATTACATTGCAATGTGTAATTACAAATGTATTTAAGTATGACAGAGTTGCAATATAAATCATATTAATGTACTGTTTAGTTTATTATACAGTACATTCAGCTGTACACTTTAACCATATTTCAAAGACAATAGAAGTAATTATAAATGTACACATAGAGATACTCTAAAGTCCTATTTAAGTTGGTCAAAACCCAACTCAAACCTAATTTCATCTAATATACATTTTTATTAAGTAATAAGTACTCTTTTTAAAAGTATGCTTAAGTGTACTTCTTTTTCACAAGGGCATTAAATCATGCACACTTTAAATCTGCACATCTAGGGAAATTTCTGTAGATTTCCTGATGTTTTGTCATGTAAAAGTTTAGTGCTCTCAGCTCTGTATGTCTTGTTTCAGCATATTTGTATTCATTCCACAGAATTCCAGAACTCAAAATCAGGTCATAAAATCTGAACGAAAGTCTGAGCATACCGACATCAAGCAGAATTTAACCAGCGCCTGCAGAATTCCATGTCCCATGTAATTGCATGCTTGGAATCAGTGCAGAAATTGGGGTGGAAAAAGAGTTTCAAAAGATTTCCGTGTCTACAGATAAAACTTAACACTGCGGTTATGTTTCTTTAATGAAGATCTTTCTAGTCCTGACATTTAATACATTAAACATTTACAAGTAAATATAGTCTGTGAGTTTCTCCTGCCATACATCGGCAATGCTTCTTTAACTGAGCGAGAAGAGTTCAGAAAAACCAGAACATGCAAATAAGTCTATTTTTATGGCCAGTAAAGTAAGAAGATAAAAAGACATGAAGTAATTAAACTTTAAAAACTTTTTTTTGAAGTAAATGACATTGTGTTGAGATAAGGAGAGAATAGAAAAGAAAACCAAGCCCTACAAGTTAGACTTAAAACTGTTTTAATAATTGTTAGCATAATGTAATGAAGCTCATTTCATTTACATTTAGATTACATTCATGTTCCTTCAAACTCTTTGTATATTGCGTAAATGAGAGGTAAACAGGTGGATGAGGATTTAATTAGTGTGGAGTACGCCGTATCTTAAAACGAAACATTTTCAGTTCAGTGAAATGACAGCAATAAGCTGCAGGCCTCAATAATGCAGACGAGCCGTCAGAGCTCAGACAGTTCAGTCTGCGTTCATTCCCTCGGTGAAAGCATTGCGATTGGACGAGACAGAGCAGCAGATGCTTTGAAACATCTCAGGCTAATTCACACCATCCAGTCAAGAGGCACAAAAGACGCTGCAGAGCGGGAAACTGCAGAACCATACTGCTCTTAGTGAGGGGAAATAAGGCACTTTCCACAAATATTATAAAGAATAAGGGCACAACATGTACATTTTTTAACTTGAGCTTGACGAATGCATTCAAGTCAAAAATTTGGTAAATGGAATGAGATTTTTTTTTTGTGTGTGTCATTAGTATCTTTTTAGTATCACTGAGGGTATGTTTACACTGAAAACTTTTTATGCGTTTTGGCCATTTACATGACAATGGCGTTTTGGGGGCCTGAAAACGGGTTTCAAAGTGCAAGGTTTGTTAAGATGATTCCTTTACTGTCTCCATGTATACATCAAAAACATGAATTTGTGAAAACTGTGATGTCATGTGCATGCATATTACATGTTCATGGAGTGTTCCTTGATAAAATGACATTGCCAACTACTGGCCTTGCATGCATAATACAGCCTCTTTAGTCATTTTCACAGATTTGTTTGACAGCGTTGTCGTCTGTTTTAGTACATTGTTGTCATGTAAACATACCCTTAGATGCTATTATAGTTTTCTTTTAATATTTTTTTTTTTCAGTTTTTTTAATGTCTGTATAGTTTTTACTCATTTTTATTTCAACTTTAGTTGTAGAATTTTTTTATTTAGTTTAGTGCATATAAACTAAATGAAAATGGTAAATGTTGCTTTTGGCAACTAGCTGAAATAAAATAAGTTTAAGCTTTTCAAAATTGTATTTTATTTCAAGTAAAAAAAAAAGTTTTTTATTTTAGTTAACTAAAGTCAAATTATTTTATTTTATATTGCTTTATACAATACACTCAAAAAAAAAAAGGTTCTATATGGCACCAAAAATGGTTCTTGGCTCGTAATCATAGGGGAACCTTTTTTAGTGCTATATAGCACCAATTTTGGTGCTTCAGTGGTTCTTCAGCGGTTCTTCAGAGGTTCTTCACCGGTTCTTTGAATAAGGTGCTATATAGCACCTTTGAAGAACCGCTGAAGAACCACTGAAGCACCAAAATTGGTGCTATATAGCACTTAAAAAGGTTCCCCTATGATTACGAGCCAAGAACCATTTTTGGTGCAATATAGAACCTTTTTTTTTTAGAGTGTTGAAGTTGTTTCAGCTTCACAGTATTAACATGAAAGTAACAAAATCAATGATGTAAACGCCATCAAATTTGATGAGACAATATGTTTCATTAGTTAACATATAGTTAAAGGCACAATATAAAAAAAACCCACTAGAACAATGTTATATAGTTTGTTGACTTGTGTACTTAAATTATCCCAAATGTTTCCAAGAATGTTTAAATCCAGAGAAATAAGCAATTTTAACCTGGACACGAACCGTGTCCGTACGTCGCCTATCAATAACATCATACCCGCGTTACCCTCGATTTCCTGATTTTATTTGGTAGAAACCATGGAAACACCAAAGACGCTTTATTATATTGTGTGTTTTAGCATTATAACATAACTTTCAGCACACTCAAATGTATCTAATATGATAAAACAGCGCTGCGTTACCTCACATACGCATGAGCTCGTCTGTGGCATAATAAAAGCTCCGCAAAATCAAGGTGTCATCAAGCTATGCCTTTGTTTAGAATAAGCGACCTCTAGCGGCGAACAATTACATATTGTGGCTTTTACTACTTTAGTTATCATGAACTAAGAATGAACTGTACTTCTACAGCATTTGTTAATCTTTGTTCATTTTAATTTCAACATTTACTAATACATTATTATAATCAAATGTTGTATTTGTTAACATTAGTTAATGCACTGAGAACTAACATGAACAAACAATGAACTAACAAATAAATACTGTAACAAATGTATTGCTCATTGTTAGTTTATTTATGTTAGTTATTACATTCACTTACAAATGCGACCTTATATTAAATGCGACAATAATGTCATTATTCAGCTCAATTCAGTTCAGTGTTGATTCAGTTCAGTTCAATAACTGTAAAGTTTATTCATTGTGAAACAAACTACAATAACCCTGCTTCTCGTCATGCGGTTACAAGGATCTAAATGTTCTTCTTGAATATTCTGACTAACTAAAAGTTGTTCCCTACAATTAATTAAACAAATTGTCGAAATTACGTTCTGTAAATTTATTGTAGGGTACACTCACAAAGGTAATAGCTATATTTGATGTTTGAAAAAAAAACTGTATTTGTGGAAAGTGCCATAAAACTATTTGAAAAAATGTCAATAGATGCTCACAGATTTACGGTTTAGCTTTAAAAAAATGACTTGATGTGTGACCCGTTTTTCCAGTTGAAGGATAATTTATCAGATTTAGCTCACTTATGATAGCAATTTTGTTCTTGAACTCTAGCTTTGAAAACCCACGCACACCTGTGAGAACTAGAATGAAGATCTGCTCTGAATCGTTTTGAATTTCAGATGCCTCTATAAAGTTGATTTCTCTATGTCTGTCTCTCTCGGTCTCTGTTCCTGTTCTGATCAGTGAGACGCTAATGTTCTGTTATGATGATGGATTGACCCTCTCTAGAGAGAGGAAGTGTCACGATGGAAATAATTAGGCTCTCAGCACTTAACCCAGATGCGTGTGTGTGTGTGTGTGTGTGTGTGTGTGTGTGTGTGTGTGTGTGTGTGTGTGTGTGTGTGTGTGTGTGTGTGTGTGTGTGTGTGTGTGTGTGTGTGTGTGTGTGTGTGTGTGTGTGTGTGTGTGTGTGTGTGTGTGTGTGTGTGTGTGACGCTCCATCACTCATGCTGCTCAGAGCAGACAGATGTATTAAACAGAGACACAAAGAACTCAGAGGAAGAGTGTGTGATGGACATACAAAGAAACCACAACACTCATCAAGATGCAGACACGTTTACTGGGTTACCCGCCTGTCAAAGGACAGATTACAGTCGGAGGGACACAAAACTATTTAATTAAATACATTAAGCTAATTATAATAAATACAGCCTAACTCTACCCTTAACTCTTTCCCACCAGCATTTATCTTTACAGTGCTAGCATTTTATTAATATTCAGGATATTCCTATTCAGAATATTTTGTTGTATGAATATGTAAACAAAAGAAAGAACAGAGCCTCTGCTTTAAAAAAATATATATGTACCGTATATGTTCTAGTTTGATAAAAAAAATGGTATCAACACTTGAATATAGGCAAGTTTCATGAAAAACACTTCGCACTAACGAAAAGCTGAGAAAATCACACCTTTGTCAAAGACTTCCGGATCAGATTTATAACGATGATCAAAATGACCCAAAGCTTGTACAGACATAAACCTCTCAGTGGGTTCGACATTTCATTCGGTAATGTTTCGATTTAAACGCTGTTGATTGTTTAATTATCATGTGAATCACTTGTTTTTGGATCCGGAGATTCTGCACTATTTCAGAAGATGCGTATCAGCGCCCCCTACCATACCACAGTGAAAACACGGATTGCTGGAAAAATTTGTCAGTGGCAGGGAAAGAGTTAAACTAGCCACGAATTACATATTCAACAGTGTAATTAGATTACTGTACTAATTATGCTTTCTAAAAAAGTATTGGATTACGTATATTACTAATTACTTTCTAAATCCAACATCAACCTCGACCTGTTGAACAATACAAGGATAGACATGAAACTGCTCTTTTAATTTTTTCAAATAAACAATATACAATTACATGAATTATGCTTGATCTGACAAATGTGTGGAAAGGGAGAAGGTTACATTAAAACATACATATTAACATTAAATTGATGTTAAATCAACTGTTTTATATAGAATTGTTTTATAGTCTGTACAGTTTTTAAGGCCATTATATTAGAAGTAACTGTAATTACAGAATAAAATAAGAGTAATGCCTCACTTTACTTTTTCACGGGAAAATGCAGTTTACTTAAAACCTAATGTATTTTAGTACTGTCTGTTAATTTAAATATTTAATTGAATAAATCATTATCATAAGTCATGTAATCACACTTTTTTTGTAGTTTATCCCTTTAGTCTTTTTTAAAGACAAGAAAAACAAGAAATACATGCAACAGCTGCATTTGTGTGAAAGCCACTTGTCCCAGAATATATGTGTGTGTACGACACTTTTTATGTTGCAGATCTTTACTACATTTTCTATTCTTTAAATACATGCGAATGCTTAAAGAAACACTAGATGAAAATGTAATGCTAGTATTTTTAATACATTTGTTTATTTATAATTTTTTAACCTCATTAACCTCACTTTTGAAGATGATTTGTCAAATGTCAATTTGTGTAACCATTTCCACTGCAGAACAAAAGATGCATTTAAACCTCAACCTCAATGAAACCTCCCTTTCTCTCTCTCTGTCTTTTTGTGTCAAATATCTGAAGGTGCTTATCTCAATGTTCAGCGTATGATTTTGAGAGGTGTATAATTAGCCGACAGCATAATAAACGCGCCTACGCTGATAATCACAACCAAACCTCTGTTAAATAAATGAGCTCATATTGTACATGATCTTCATTGGAGAATCAAACAGAAAGTTTGATTGAGAAAGAAAAGCTGGGCTGAATGCATTATACTCATATTGTTAAATAAAAGCATGATCACATTAGCTAAATATTTATTAAACAAATATTCAAGGGGCGGGAGATCTAGAACTTTGTGAAAATCGGGTAATCCAATTTTGTGGAAATCGGTGCGCACAGTTTCTGTGTGAACCTGCCGAGAGATTATGCATAATAATAGGAACACTGCTCACAGCAGGCAATTTCAATCCAACAGTAATTGTCTTGAAAGTGAAGAAGATGGAGGAGAATTTGTTACCAAAGCTGTTCTTTAAAGGGGATGAATTTTGAGACAGAACTTCTTGGAGAAATAAAACTGTCAGCATGCTAAAGTGTGTTAACAGCCTTTCAGATTCTGGTTCTGTCTCTAAATTCATTCCCATTTAGCACCACTGCTACAAATACCATATGAACACCCTATGAAACGATTTGATGAGCAGTTTTAAGTTTGGGTAGGATATAACAAAGGGTTTGTCCCTTTTTAAATAGCCACTAGCCTTTTGTTTTCATCATAACCTTTTTTTTTTTTGCTTGTTAGGTGTTCAGTTGGTTATATTAGGGGAGGAACATTCTCAATCTTATGGAAGCCTAGTTCTGCCACAAGAAAAAAAATAATGCTTTGGTAAAATCATAATTATGCTGTAAAAAGATGAAATTATAAGATAAGAAGTCACTATGAGATCAAGTTTAAATGATGACATAAAAAGTAACTGAGATACTATATACTGTAAGTCAGAGAGTCAAAATTGACAAAAATGTCAAAATTATGTCATTATTAAATAAAAAGTCAATTTTTGTCATGATTGTCTTATCTCATAATATTGACTTCTGTCTTAATTTCTATTTTTAATCTAATAATTTAATTTTTTTTTATCATTATCACTTTTTATCTCATACTTTTGTCTTTCTGTGTCATAATTAACCAAATCATGATGTTTCTCTCATGTGGTGGAAATGGGCTTCAATACATTCAAAATAAAATCTATACACCCTAAGTGCAAGATGAGTCTTCAATATGTTTTGGTCATTGTAGCAGAGATACAATTTTAAGTTTTAAATGTGCGTCTCTGCTAAAATATTATTTTGCCAACTTTTAGGAGTAAATTAACAGGGGGGGGGGCTCGATCAACTCACTTGCCGACTATAGTTAACCCCAGTGAGAGATGGTCCATTTTATCCAGGAACAGGTCTCTTCCACAACAGATTCGCTCGCACAGACCATCAGAGGCTTTGATGATGAGATAAGAATGCTAACATTGGTCGAATGTTTTTGCTTTTTTCTTTGGCTGCTGATGAGACATCTGTATGATAACAATGCTAACATTGTTGCTGCCTTCGTTTGATCTTCTTTGTGTGTTCTTCTCTCCATCTGTGTGGCTGCATCAGGTGCCATGGCCAATCATCTCATCCCAAACTCTCTGCTGCGCTCACACGCCTCTAACAACCCCTATAACACCTTACTGGGCGAATCAGCCGTCTATAACAACCCCACTCTCAGCATGTACAACGCTCAAGGTGTGCTGCATTCTTCCGTTGCTTTAACTTCCTGTGCACTAACTGTGTGAGTGTGTGTGTGTGTGTGTGTGTTTGGGGGGAAATGGCTCAGCTGTGGCTTCAAGTTCAACATGTCTGCGATCATCTTTGTCTTTTGTCTGGTGTGGTCTGTAGTATCACGCAGTTCCCAGTGAAAAATGAGTTCATAGAGCTGAAATAATCATAGTAACTGATGGCTACATTTTGCGGCATGACAGAAATGCGACTCAGCCTTTATGTGCATTAGTGCCTAATCGCAGAATAAAATAAAATCACCCACTCTTTTGAATACATGTCACACTCATGTGTTTCATGCTGATGGGTTTTGACAGCTACACTAGACTTGATGCAGCTACAAACAATGAATGTGCTCCTTGCATGCGAAACGGTCAGTTAGACTTCACGCATCAACATTCCAGAAATCTACCATGCGCTCATCCGTATCTAGACAGAAATGCAAATACAAACTTTATACGTGCATGAGTGCTGAATCACAAGACAAAATCATCCACTCTTTTGAAGACATGTCAGTCTAATGTTTCTCAGGCAGAAGGGTTTGGACAGTAATGCATGATGTTCCTATTACATGTCACAGCACTGATGCAGCTGAAAACAATAAATGCGCTTCTTGCATACAAAACACTCCTACATTTAAAAACTAGAAGTCTACCATGCACTCATGCTGCAGTGCTCACAGTAGGCTGGGCATTTCAGGATGAGTATAGGATAATGACTTTTTTGGCCTGTTTACACCTGGTCATTTCATGCCTTTTCTCTGATTGGATAGCTATCCGATCGTGAAAAGACCAGGTGTAAATGCCTTCGGAAACTCTTTCGAGATTTAAATCCGATCACTCAAACCACTCGAGGTGTTCTGAGAAGCATTCCAGATGGAACTGGGCAAGTGCATCTGCTTGCTGAAGCCACATATGTAAATTTTACTCCTCTCAAAATGGTAAAGAAAAAAAAATGTGTGAGAGTGTGTTATACCGGCTCCAGGTAGTCAGATATTACAAACTAAGTTTGGCATTGCATCCTGAAGCTCAACACACAATCATCTTCATTAAAACTAGTGAGACTAAGGGCCATATCATTCACCCGGCACAATGCAACGCAAGTGTTTTTGCTAGTTTCAGCCCGACACAGTTATCATTTTCACGTCCAGCACCACATTGTTTAAATAGCAAATGCACTCGCGCCCATCTGTTCGCCAATGGGCGTGCTGGTCTGAAAACGAGGTGTGTTCAGGCACATTGTTGGCGTGTTGCTGTTTTGAGGCAATTGAAAACGACTGCCCCATTGACTTTAGACCAGGTTTTTGCACAGTATTTTATGTGTTATTTAAAGGACGCGTTAGTAATATGCACCTATAGGCGGATGCACAACGCACGCGCATACACTCTGCTTATTACACACAGGGACGCACGCGCAGCAGCGCACAAACATGCCAAATATTATTTGCAATGTAAAAGATTATTATTACTAAAAGATAAGCTACATGTCATAATGGATAGTAATTGCATGTATCAGAATCACCTATTTGCAGTTTGCAAATAAAATTGGCAAATTATTTAACCACTCGTGGCAATACACACATATATTTAAACTGACTCGACAGGTTGAGGGTGTCTATATTCCGCCATGTAAATGGCTATCCGTCATGGTGGCTTTTAAAGGGAATAGGAGATGAGACTCTAATTGGTTTATTGCGGGAATTGAAGATCGGATATATATTAGTTTTGCAGAGACAAATTTATGTGGCCAAGTGTGAATGTAACAGATTTAAGAAACGGATATCTGTCAGGGGTGCGTTTCCCAAAAGCATTGTTAGACAACTTTGGTCGCAAGTTCCGTCGTTATCAACATAGTTCAACGAGTCTGTGTTTCCCGAAACCATAGTTCCAATGAACATTCGCAAACCGCATCGCAAAATTGTGTGGTTGCAACGACAGCTCTCGAGCTGTGATAGAAGCATAGTTTCTTGTTTGCATGACATGTGGACTTAATAAATCCTTATCTTGAGCAAAATAAGTGAGCTGACAATCAGTACAATATGTATCTTTTATTTGGAATACATACAAATTTCATATATGTCTTTTAGTTTGTCGAGAGATTTAAAGCACCATTTTTGAAGAGTGCGCATGTGCATACGTGCTCTAGTAAGTAAGAACGAGCCTATGATTGAATCTGGAAATAAAGCAAAAGTCCTCAGATGCCATGTCTTTAATTTATAGCAAAACATCTAGCATTAATTCGATCTCAAACAGATTCATTAAAAAAAGTTATTACTCCACCACGTGCGTGACATCATTAACCAACGTGGTTGAACGACAAATTTGCGAAACAGTCGCGCCTAGCTAGTTGATTTCTTCAACGATGCATCGTACTATGGTAGTTCAGCAGCGAGTTGCGTTGTTGTACGGGAAACACACCCCAGATCAGTAAAAATGCATGAAGTGACCAGGTGTTCACTACTTTATGCGTTAATGTCAAAGTCACACGATGAAATCAGCAAAGGCAGTCTAATGTGTCTCATACAAAAGGTTTTGGACAGTGACACTAGATTTTTTTGTGTGTGTGGCATGTCACAGCACTAATAAGAAAACGCTTCTGTAGGGCTGCATGCAAAAAAAGTCCGTTTTCAGAGCAAGACTTCATACATCTAAGCGCGTGTTCTTTTAGAACAGGAATTTACTGCACTCTCATGCTGAGATGCTCGCAGGCGGCCTGGCTTCTCCTGTTAGCAATAACGCATCCCTGCACGCAGCTGTCTCACTCTTGTCTCTTCCTGTCTGTCTGTTGCACTGGTGATCTGCTTTCCCCCCCCGTCACCACCTGTTAGTGCCACCTTCACTAATGCAGAGATCAGAAAGAATTCAAAAGGCTCTAGAGACAGAGAGACAAACGCGTTTCTGGCCAACGTCAGTGGGGAGGGGCGAGCGCAGGATAACAACCTCTTCATCTACGTTGACAACATTGTAGCGACCTTGAAATCTAATATCAATAAAAGCCCCGAAATTACGAATAGATCCCAGGCCACTTTTAATGTTCCTCTTTAGCCCGATCAATAACTCTCTTACCGAATACAAGTCTGACTGTGGAACCGTGTTCGGAGTGGAGCGCGCCGCTAATGGAGACAGAAGCCCATTTCTGCGCCCTCCAGACATTCAGGGGGCTTTAAAGCACAATTTTATGGCATTTACATGTGCATCCTGGGATTGCGAGGGGACGCGGGGGTGTGTGTCTGTATTTGAGAGGTGAAACGATGGGGTTGAGCGTAACCATTTACCTGCGCTTCATTAATCTGTGTGCATGTTCTATTTGAGCGGTCACTGTGAATGCTTACCTGTACCTTTTTCTCTTTCCTTTTTCCATGCTGTCCTTTAAGAGCCCTACAGAGAGACAAGTATGGGAGTCAAACTAAACATTGCTTACCAAATGTAATTTCCCTTAACGTTATTACTCTTTTCTTAAAACTACAGCATTCTGCTAAGAGATGTTTAAGTCAATATTCTAATCAGAGAGCACTCTCGACCTCATTAAAATGAAAACCTACTTTTCTCGTCTCTTCATCAGCGCAAAGTGATGCTTTTGTTAAAATAGAAGCTGAGTGGACAATTCGGTGTTTTGCAACCGAGGTCTTTTTTTTCCCCATTTAAAATTTGCATATTTGTCGAATCCACTGATAAGTAAAACAATTGTTATTTGTTTGTTTATGCTCAAATGATTGATCTAAAAATTGGTCAACAAGAAAGAGCTCCCACATTTTGTTTTTGAGTGTGGGAGAGTGTTCAATTTAACACCAAGATGCTGATAATATGCAAAATTTTAATGAATGTAGAAATCCATAGGCGGAGAAGCTGCTCTCTCTCTGTACCTAATGATATATGAAGGCCAGCATGATTTGGTTTGTCAAAAGCTTTTACATGCCAAGCGTCTGTTGTGTATTGTTGTGTGTGTGTGTGCATTGTGTTTTTGTCGTGTTTGCTGGCTTTGCTATTGATTTGACTGTTCTTTGATATGTGGGAAAATTGAGGAATGCTAATTTATAGCCAAAGATGTGTTTGACTGGTAAGTCCATTATCACAGGGTCATCTGGCACGTTTCAGTGAGTTTTAAACCTCACATCAGCCTTGAACCCATGACGAATCCAATCAAGATAGCGTTCGTTTGGAAGCTCAATTAATATTGGCCTCGGGGACGAACAGTTTCAAGGTTTTCCTGTTTGTTTCTGCGAGCGGTTTTGCATGTCGGTCTTATTGTACGCGCCAGGCGCAAGTGTTTTTAATCACTCTTCTCCTTGACTCTCCGCCTTGCAGAGGGAATCCTGAACAATGCTCGGGATACAAGTGCCATGGATACTCTACCACTGAATGGTAACCATGGCAACAGCTACAGTTTGGCCAGCGCCGATTACATGAGCGACTGCGTGCAAATCATCGACCGCACGTACAACGTACACAAAGAGACCACGCTGGAGAAACGGATCCTGAAAGAGCTCACCTCCAACTACCTGCCCACCTACCTGAACAACCACGACCGCTCTGCAGAGCACGGACGCAACCTCATGAACAAGTTGGTGAACGAAGTCAGCAACGGAGGCGGGGTGAAAGACTCGCCCATGCTGCCCGTCAATCTTGCATTGGGCTTGGACGACTCTGCATCTTTCCCGCCCGAGGACAGTCTAGGGCTGGAGCTGATCAGGGAGGAGTCCAATGCACCTTTGCTTCCGCCACCACGCCACGTCCAGCCTCTCCCCGCCACGTTCAGCTCAGCTTCTTCATTGCGACGGCGCCTTCCGCAAGAAAACAGCGAGAGTTTCTTCCCTCTGCTGACAGAGGAGCAAACGGAAGAGACTCCGTCCCCGCAGAGAGACTCGCTCTACACCAGCATGCCCACGCTGCCCGACCCCGAGCGCACCGACGCGCATTCGCTGCCCCGCAGTGGCGACATGCACACGCTTCCCAGGACCGGGGAGCCGGATGACGTGTACTATAAGAGCATGCCCAACTTGGGCTCACGCAACCATCTGCACCAGCTGCATAGCTACTACCAGCTGGGCCGTGGCAGCAGCGACGGCTTTATCGTCCCGCCCAAAGACGAGCTTTCGCCCGAAGAAATGCCGCAGGAGCCCGCACACATGGTCACCAGCCTATAAAGGGTGCCAAACATCATGCATTCTGCTCTGCTCATCCTCATCACCCAATAGCATCCTGAGCTCCACGTGCTCTTCTACGTTTCCGTACCGTTCTGTCGTCCACAGTTGTTCACTTTTGCTTCTACCCGTCCGCAGAAGAATGAACTGCAACAACAAACCTTGGGAAGCGATTTTGTATTCTGTTCAGGAAAGGATTTTGGGTACTCTTGCTTGTTGAGGAATGAAAGTTGACATTGTTTTGATTCTATTGGTCGTGCACTTCTACTTAAAGGGAAAACGGACCCAAAAATGGATTTGCTGTATAACCTTGCGGGGAGTACGAGATTTCGAGGGTTTTTCACTCTCAGCAGCCCCGAGGGAATACAAATAACTGCCAAAAACATTGTTAGTAGCTCAGTGCATCTAGTCAATACCAATCAAGTCTGAAACAATGTGACTCGGAAACTATTTTAATACCTTCTGTATCCATATTTGCTTTTTAAATATGTTTCTTCTTCTCATGTGGTAAAAAAGCAGCACATTTTGCTGCAACAGAGAACAATACCGAAGAAGGACGGCTCCACCATTTCTGTTCTTTGCTGTATTAATAACAAATATTGAAAAGCGGGGGAAGAACTAATACCGGAGAATTCTACAATATTTCTATGTAAATGTACAGACACTAGTGTTACACAGGATAGTGCTTATTCTGTTCCTACGCCTTCCGCTTCCGTAACCATGGTGATTTCAGATTATTTCCTTTCTCTCCTGATGGTCTTGTCCTCAACATGACAGGTTTTGATCCCTCACTCTTTTTTTGTTATTATATCTGTTACATTCATGTCTTCATTTCAGTATGAATAATGGCAAGTAGAAAAAATAAAAACAACAGAATAGACAAAAAAATCTGATTTTTCCTCATTCTGTTTGATTCATATACACCAGTTTGGAGATGAAGAAAGGTGCCTAGCATTGAAAATATGAATGTAATGTATTTCGGTATCTGATCGACAGAAGTCGTTTTCATTCAAAGTGAGACTTTGACAGAGATGCACACAAGGCACGTGTATGATCCACATTTACAATGAGAGAAACCTTTTTTTCTGGTTGAGAATGAATGTTTATTTATTTCATAGGGGGGGAAAAGTACAAACTGTTCTGCAAAACTGCTAGAGGTGAAATGAATGAGGCACATTATAATTTTTTATCATAAATATGATTATTAATTTTATTTATTCTTTTGTTTATCCATTTTTTTTTCTCCTGTGGTTGAATGACCTCTCACTAATATTTGTTGTAACAGTGAAACTTGTTTGCCAACAAATAAATGACACAGAGTGAAGCCGAGAGTTGCTGAATGTGTACATTTTCTGCAACAACACGTCTCATGTGGCTTTCATCGATTAGGGGCTCTTTTGACATGAAACCTTAAAATGTAAAACTGTTACATTTATGGTATAAAAACGATAAAAGTAATAAAGAGTATATATAAAAAAAAATACAAATCTGATTGTGGTCTTGATCAAACTTAAATTGAATTTGGTCCCACTTTATATTAGGTGGCCTTAACTACTACCCAGATAGCAAAATACACTCGGGCCAGTTCCGGTTTGATTCTCGACTGCCGGAGACTTACCCGTCGGCCCGCTTCCGTCTGCCGCACTCGGGCCGTATGCATGTTTACTCACTGCCCGATTCCGGCCCGAATCAATCGGGCCAGATGCGGCAGCCGTTAACTTGCCGACGCTGCCGCAATCAAGCCGGAATCGGGCCGTCACTAATGCGTACTGCCCGCCAAAGCTGGCCCGATTAATTCTTGCCATGTTATTATGAAATGTCTACCTTTATTAATGTTAATTGAATAACCTTTATACCACTTTTGTGTTGATATGACAGCAAATGGATAATGTGATACAAAACATTTAGGCTATAATAAAACTTTTGAAGAAAATGAAAACATAACTTAAAACATATTTTTAATCCGAATATTGTTGCAAATGATATAAAAACAAAGGACAGAAATATGAAGAAACTATATTTATTTAGAAAATTGCACATTTATCAAGAAACAACTTTAAACACAACCAAAAAAAAATATTAAAGTGCACAAGTATAAGTTCAAAGAAACTTGAATACAAAAGTTTTGTAAAAAGGCACACATTCTCATACTCAAAAAATTAGTACAATGTACTTATTGTGTTCATATTGTATTGCAAATCACTTTTGCTGATACTGAGGTGGGATACGGGTAGAGTTAGGGACAGGTGTGGTGGTATGGGTAAGTTTAAGGGTAGGTGTAAGGGAAATGTCAACAGTGTAATTATAAATGTAACTACAGAAATTAATTACAAATGTACACAAAAAGTGCATTGTATCAATTGATTAATTTAAATGTTAGTACATAGTAGTTAAGACCACCTAATATAAAGTGGGTCCGTGAATTTTAGTATGTGTTATTCTGTGTGATGATAAGGACATTTTTCAAATTTAGGAGGAATTAGTTGGTTAGCACAAGTCAGCTAACATTCAAATGAACATTTCTTAGGGTATGTTTACATGACAACAATGTGCTAAAAATTGACATTTTTGTTCTTTGATGACGTTATCAAAACGCTCCCCATTCACACGGATCCGCACAAACGACTACTAACGCTGTATTATGCATGCCAGACAGGTAGTTGGCGAAGTCGCTTTGTAACGAAAGACGGTAACACTTTAGTATGGGGAACACGTATTCACTATTAACTACAATTTTGCCTCAATAAACTCCTACTGCTAATTAATAGTTAATAAGGTAGTTTATGGAGCGTTTAAGTTTAGGTATTGGGTAGGATTAAGGGAAGTATAATACGGTCATGCAGAATAAGGCATTAATATGTGCTTTATAAGTACTAATAAACAGCCAATATTCTAGTAATGTGCATGCTAATAAGCAACTAGTTAATATCGAGAATTGAACCCTAAAATAAAGTGTTACCAGAAAGACTACACACCGGCTTACATATGTATTCTTTTACTAAGGTATACTCGAGCCGAACGCACATGCTTATGATATAATCTATCATTTTTTGGTCTGATTTTCATTCTAAGGATGTTAATCTTGATAATACTGTATTATGACTTTGTTTTCAAGGTACATTTCATCTTCACAAAGCCAGAAACATTCGCTGTAATCCCAATTTTAGAATGTTCTCCTCTGATTTAAAATCCCTTTTTACTTCCTTTAAGAAAATGTCAAAACTTTGAACACAAAGGGCCAGATTTACTAACAGCTTGCGTCAGCGCAAACCCTCTTTTGGCGTTAAAAATCTACTGTAAGGATTTACTAAAGACACGCAGTGAAAAATTAGTGCTGAAAAGGCATGGACCTCATTGCATATATGTATTTGTGGGGGTTTCCGTTTCAGGCACAAAATTATGGGAGGAGAGTATTTAAATGAATCACGCGAAGTGATTTACAAAGGTTTGCGCTCGTAAATTTACTGGTGTTTGCGCCATTATTTACCACCCCAAAAAAGCACGTCTTAAACCAAACGGTAACTGGTAGATTGCGTTGGTCATTATGGAAATGATCCTGCTGAGTCTGTGTTCTTTAATTTGTGCGTCGTCAGTAGATCCCACGCAGAACTGTCCACTCCCATCAGCGCTTTTATGGGATTGCGCTCTCACGCTAATTTGCCCTGTTTAGTAAATCTGGCCCAAAGGCTTTGAAAACATAGATCATCCTTGAGTCTGTTGTAAGGAACCTTTCATTTTTCATGATGACAAAATGTTATGTTGTGTTGATTGTGTAATTCTTATAACCACTTGTGATGATGTCCATATGCCTGCCTGCCACCCCCCCCCCCTTATTTCTCACTGTTGACATCTGTATCCTTTAATTTGCAAAACAAAAACGCCTATAGACTAAACACGTAATACCCATGTGCATTTTCAGATTTGTGTTTTTGTAGATTACACAGAGATGATAAGGGAGTAGTTTAAAAAAAAAGTTTGCGTGATGTTGTGTAAATGAACGGCCAAAACGAATAAAAATTCTTCAGTTTTTAGTTTAAAACGGCCCCTTATAAAACAAATTGCTTTATTAAATTCTCCAATAGTGACTCATTTGGTAATAGTTCCTAATAAAGGTACTTTGAGATCCTGATTTTATCATGAAGTATAATTCAAAGTATTACAAGCAGAAGCAATTCATTCAAGGGAGTCGTATTACCATACAAAATTTCAGTAAATACTAAATTATTGTTAGAGCAGTTGTTTAGTCAAATGCTCCCAGAAGTGTTGTGTCTTGCACTGTAAATCAGCCATGTAAATAAGTCAAATGAATGACTGCTGTGATCTCTTGTCGCGACTCATTTCAATCATAACCAAACTAAGTTTATGGAAAAACTCACCAAAATGCTTTGTGTGATGGTATTGACAGCGTATTGTGCAAAAAAAATCAAATGAAAATATGATTTTCTAAGTGGGGAGTAGAATTTCCCTGATTCAACCATGTGTATTCAATTTTTAGGGGGAGATAACAAGTCTGGATAGGGGACACAATATAGAAAGTTTTGCACACTTAAGAATAAGGGAAGAATATTAAAGAATTTAATAACAGTTTTAAATGATATCTTTACAGATTATGAGTTTCTAATCCATGCAACTGTATGTTAAGCAAACTAACAATGACGATGAGCTCATGTCCCAGTTTATGACAAACGTCCTGCCATTAAAGAGTGTAGATGTGTGTATGGAGTCTATAAACTGTATGCCTGCACGCTAGTAAACTTTTAATGCACGTCAGTCTACCTAGCTGCTAAATAAGATTCATTCCCCTTCGTGATGATGGTATTTAAATATAAATCAGCTCTGTTGGATAAGCAAAAAGAGAAAGCGTTTTGAAATTCGTTGCTCTTTAAGGAAATTAAAAGATGTTGGAAACCAGGATGACAAGTTGCCATGGATACATAATTCTTCAGTTCTATACAGAACAATTTTTCTATTGAGTTGAATCCTTGAAATACTTGAGGTACAATGAACATTAAAACATCTTTCAGGGACATTTGATGCATTCCTGCTTGTGGCCATGAGTCGGCACATCCACTCAACGGAAATTTTCATATTGATGGATTACTTGAGAAAAATATGCCCAACCACTGCATAAAATTGTCACTTAGGCTCTATTTTAAACGAACAATTCATCCAAAATTAAATTATATTCTGTTATTCACTCACCCTCATGTTGATTTTAATTGATTTCATCAGGATGTTTTTCAATGGATACATTTAATTGAAAGCTTCAGCCACGTCAGTTTGGTTGGTGCTTGTGAAGTGTTTGAAATGTTGCACTGTAACACACACACTCTCTTACTCTTTCACACACTCCACATTATCGATGAGTCGTTACAGCAGCTCATAACAGGCGGAATGCCAACATGCTTACAAAGCAGCCCGGGTCACGCTAACAGACACAGAGACACTGCACAATTTATGGAAATCGGATTCGCAGGTCTGGACGAACTCGTATTTACTGAGCACTTCTTATCAGTACTAAATGTGTCTTCAGCTGCTTAGACTTTAATGTTCCAGGAGCTGGTTTTTATTGAAACTAACATTTTAACTTTAGACTTTTTGATAGTCTTAGAAACTTGTATTAACTCTATTTATCTGGGCTATATTTCAAATGCCTTCTAAGTAGATTTTATTGTTTTAACCTTCTTTCAGGGACTTCTTTTAGACTTTCATTCTTTAAATGAAATTGTGTCCTTATAAATATTTTAATTACATAATTGAATTAACCTTGATTCTTCACACATCACATACATCAAACCAGGCATAACATTGACCACCTTCCTAATATTGTGTTGCTCCCCCTTTTGCTGCCAAAACAGCCCTGACCCGTTGAGGCATGGACTCCAATAGACCCCAGAAGGTGCGCTGTGGTATCTGGCACCAGGATGTTAGCAGCAGATCCTTTAAGTCCTGTAAGTTGTGAGATTGGACCTCCATTGATCAGACTTGAGCCACGTTTCCATGGCAGGCTTATCACAAGTCACGAGTCACTGGACTAATCTTGGAAACGCAGACAGCAACAGGTCTGAGGGAAAAAAAGTTGTTCCAGGTAATTTCGGTGGAAACGGGGCTTTGTTTGTTCAGTTTTGGAGATGAGCTGACCCCATTGTCTTGCCATCACAATTTGGCCCTTGTCAACCTTGCTCAAATCTTTACCCTTGCCAATTTTTTCTGCTTCCAACACATCAAATTTGAGGACGTAGGCTGCGTCCGAAACCTGGAAAATGCTGCCTTCGCAGGACACATTTCAAGGTAGGAAGGCATCAAGGCACGTCTGAATCTAATGTTAGCTTCACTTCCTGTCTCCTGAGACACCTTCATCTGATTGATTTTTGAAGGCAGCATATTTGTATCCTTCGCTGCCTTTGATATCCCACAATCCTGTGCGTTCTATTCTGTGACAGTTGAGCTGGGGGAAAAAAGTTGCGTTTGCTGGTCAGTTTGTGTGTACATTTTCTACACATTTACATTTACACATACATTTTCTACACATTTCTACAAATTACACATTTCTAGCGAGAAATTAATAATGTAGTAATTAAATATTTGTTTAGTTCTCACCAAAGCTCTCTCTATTTTGCTGTTGATCATTAAACGGTTACACTGCCTAAGAAGTCTGTCCGAAATTAGTTTCATGAGGTGCCTTCATACACAAACAGCCATTGTCTGATAAGGCAGCGAGGCAACGAGTCAGCTGCCTAGGTTTTCGGACGCAGCCAAAATGTTCACTTGCTGCCTAATATATCCCACCCACTTACAGGTGCTGTGATGAAGAGATAATCAGTGTTATTCACTTCACCTGTCATGATGTTATGCCTGATCAGTGTATTTCATCTTAAGCCCTTCACTGATGCTTCTGTCTCCTTGCTAACCTTTTGATTGTGGCAGAAATGACACCAACTAGCAGTTGTAATTATTGAGCAGCTTATTAGAATGATTTCTGAAAGATCATGTGACACTGAAGACTGGAGTAATGATGCATCACAGGAATAAATTACATTTTACAATATATTCAAATAAAAAACAGCTTTAACTGTTACATTTCACAACATTACTGTGTTACTGTATTTTTGATCAAATAAATGAAGCCTTGCTGAGCAAAGAGACTTCTTTCAAGAACATTAATATATATATATTGAAATGTACAATACTTATATATACAGTGAGGAAAATAAGTATTTGAACACCCTGCTATTTTGCAGGTTCTCCCACTTGTGCATGTCCACAGTGAGAGACGTAATCTAAAAAAAAAATCCAGAAATCACAATGTATGATTTTTTTAACTATTTATTTGTATGATACAGCTGAAGATAAGTATTTGAACACCTGTCTATCAGCTAGAATTCTGACCCTCAAAGACCTGTTAGTCTGCCTTTAAAATGTCCACCTCCACTCTATTAATTATCCTAAATTAGATGCACCTGTTCGAGGTCGTTAGCTGCATAAAGACACCTGTCCACCCCATACAATCAGTAAGAATCCAACTACTAACATGGCCAAGACCAAAGAGCTGTCCAAAGACACTAGAGACAAAATTGTACACTTCTACAAGGCTGGAAAGGGCTACGGGGAAATTGCCAAGCTTGGTGAAAAAAGGTCCACTGTTGGAGCAATCATTAGAAAATGGAAGAAGCTAAACATGACTGTCAATCTCCCTCGGACTGGGGCTCCATGCAAGATCTCACCTCGTGGGGTCTCAATGAACCTAAGAAAGGTGAGAAATCAGCCCAGAACTACACGGGAGGAGCTGGTCAATGACCTGAAAAGAGCTGGGACCACCGTTTCCAAGGTGTCCAAGTATATATATATATATATATATATATATATATATATATATATATATATATATATATATATATATATATATATATATATATATATATATATATATATATATATATATATATATACAGTGAGGAAAATAAGTATTTGAACACCCTGCTATTTTGCAAGTTCTCTCATTTAGAAATCATGGAGGGGTCTGAAATTGTCATTGTAGGTGCATGTCCACTGTGAGAGACATAATCTGAAAAAAAAAATCCAGAAATGTTTAACTATTTATTTGTATGATACAGCTGCAAATAAGTATTTGAACATCTGAGAAAATCAATGTTAATATTTGGTACAGTAGCCTTTGTTTGCAATTACAGAGGTCAAACGTTTCCTGTAGTTTTTCACCAGGTTTGCACACACTGCAGGAGGGATTTTGGCCCACTCCTCCACACAGATCTTCTCTAGATCAGTCAGGTTTCTGGCCTGTCGCTGAGAAACACAGAGTTTGAGCTCCCTCCAAAGATTCTCTATTGGGTTTAGGTCTGGAGACTGGCTAGGCAACGGCAGAACCTTGATATGCTTCTTACAGAGCCACTCCTTGGTTATTCTGGCTGTGTGCTTCAGGTCATTGTCATGTTGGAAGACCCAGCCTCGACCCATCTTCAAATGCTCTAACTGAGGGAAGGAGGTTGTTCCCCAAAATCTCGCAATACATGGCCCCGGTCATCCTCTCCTTAATCCAGTGCAGTCGCCCTGTCCCATGTGCAGAAAAACACCCCCAAAGCATGATGCTACCACCCCCATGCTTCACAGTAGGGATGGTGTTCTTGGGATGGTACTCATCATTCTTCTTCCTCCAAACACGTTTAGTGGAATTATGACCAAAAAGTTCTATTTTGGTCTCATCTGACCACATGACTTTCTCCCATGACTCCTCTGGATCATCCAAATGGTCATTGGCACACTTAAGACGGGCCTGGACATATGCTGGTTTAAGCAGGGGAACCTTCTGTGCCATGCATGATTTCAAACCATGACGTCTTAGTGTATTACCAACAGTAACCTTGGAAACGGTGGTCCCAGCTCTTTTCAGGTCATTGACCAGCTCCTCCCGTGTAGTTCTGGGCTGATTTCTCACCTTTCTTAGGATCATTGAGACCCCACGAGGTGAGATCTTGCATGGAGCCCCAGTCCGAGGGAGATTGACAGTCATGTTTAGCTTCTTCCATTTTCTAATGATTGCTCCAACAGTGGACCTTTTTTCACCAAGCTGCTTGGCAATTTCCCCGTAGCCCTTTCCAGCCTTGTAGAAGTGTACAATTTTGTCTCTAGTGTCTTTGGACAGCTCTTTGGTCTTGGCCATGTTAGTAGTTGGATTCTTACTGATTGTATGGGGTGGACAGGTGTCTTTATGCAGCTAACGACCTCAAACAGGTGCATCTAATTTAGGATAATAAATGGAGTGGAGGTGGACATTTTAAAGGCAGACTAACAGGTCTTTGAGGGTCAGAATTCTAGCTGATAGACAGGTGTTCAAATACTTATTTGCAGCTGTATCATACAAATAAATTGTTAAAAAATCATATGTTGTGATTTCTGGATTTTTTTTTTTTAGATTATGTCTCTCACAGTGGACATGCACCTACAATGACAATTACAGATCCCTCCATGATTTCCAAGTAGGAGAACATGCAAAATAGCAGGGTGTTCAAATACTTATTTTCCTCACTGTATGTATATATATATATGTACTGAAAGGCTTAATTTATAATACTATACAAGAGCAAAATAAAATGATTCAAGAGCAAAATAAAATACAAATAAATGAATGTGTTCATACTACATGATACAAATGATGTAAGTTTTGACCAATTTTTTTAGTTTTATAAAAAATGTTTAGTTTCATAACATTTTTGTTCCTGAAATCCCAATCTTACTCAACAGATTTTGACAACACATACTGACAGTTATTCAGATCAAAACCAAGGTTTTGTGATCTAATACCATTTACCAGAATCCTTTTTCTTTCTTTCTTTCTTTCTTTCTTTCTTTCTTTCTTTCTTTCTTTCTTTCTTTCTTTCTTTCTTTCTTTCTTTCTTTCTTTTGAACAATGTAGCAACTCATAATGTAATAAGTATTACATTATTATTGTAACAAAATGTTCATAATGTAATACTTTTCTCAAAACGTAATAAAATCTTGAGCCCATAATGTAATAACAATTTTTACATTATGAGAAAATTATTACATTATAAACTCACCAAAACATGTCATATTTTCATTATTGTAATAGCTTTTAAAACATAAAAAATATTTGTATTTGTATTCCCTTTAAAATGTATATATAAATCAAGTAAATAAACTACATGTGAAGTGCAACAGATTTAAATGTACATGAAATTATTATTATTATAAAAAAATATTAATTTATAGTACATCTAACTTGCCTAAAAATACACCAGATTACTGATACTGCTACTATTACTACTACAGTAGTTTAAAGATGTAAAAGTTATTTATCTTTTTTTGTTTTTGTTTTTTTTACGTCACAAAACCCAACAGTTTTAGCAGGGGTGTGTTGTACTGTATTTTTCAACTCACACACTGACACACACACACACACACACACACACACACACACACACACACACACACACACACACATTGCATAAATATTTAAATTGTGCACTTCACAGGTGGTTTAAGACTGGCTTTTGATTTTTTTTCATTGGCGTAGGAACCGGGGGGGATGGGGGGGACGTGTCCCCCTCAATATTTGAAAATGCTGCATGTGTCCCACCCAAAAATTAGCCTATACCTCAGGGACAAAAACTGTACATTTGGAACTTTTATTTTGAAAGTGCGACAAAGATGATATTCGGTTTTGCCAGCAAGTCAAAGCCAGAGTGATATGTCCCATTTCATGCTACAGTATTTGAATAATCACCATTCGCCCACCAGCTTCATATTCTTCACTTTTCACCTATAGTCGGACTCGGAGCATCTGATTGGCAGAGAGAAGTTAACATTACACATACAAATACGTTACCGGTGCGCACCAGCTTTTAAATGGAATACGACTCGACTTTATGAGGTAAATTAGTCTCAGTCAAGCGGTTGAAATTACAGGGTTCCCGCGGGGTCTCAAAAATGTCTAAAATTATTATTTTTTTTAAATTTAATTAAAAACGGCCTGATTTCCATCCGAGGTCTTAAATTTCATTCAGTTAGGTCTAAAAAAAAATGGGTTTTATCCTTGTTCATTTCCAAAAACACTGGCCGCAGAAAGTTATTAACGTTACACAGTAGCAAAATGGAGTCGAATCATAGACTACAAAGCGGAGCTCTAGAGTGTTTGCTACACTGCCCTCAGAGCGTTCGTTCGGGGTGTTGTAGAAATTCTGGGGGATATTGGTGTTGGTACACATATGCGGTGATAAAACTACAAATCCCGTGATAAAGGCGTTTTAGACCTACGTTTAAGAACGTTGTATTTTTTTGGACAGAATGAGGCAGACATGCATTGTTTTATATTATTCTATACAGTGATAAAGTCTGCACTGAATCAGCACTGCATACCTTATTATTATGAAAATAGTGAAGGCTTGAAGAACTCAAATACACCAGATCTTGATGCAGTCGTGTTGATTGTCTTGTTTATTTCACCAGTCAAAGCGTTTCTATCTTCTGTTTATCCTACATCGCTAGCTTCACATTGGGGCTAACGATTACTTCTCTGAGGTTAATGTGGAGTTTCTGCTCAAGGGCGCCCTCTGGCTTCCAGTATGAATTAAACGTTTGGGTAACTAATAAGAAAAATAATACTCATCTCTAAATAAATCTATATGACAATCCATGTTTTTCTCCAATGTACAGTTTTTTCCCCCACAGTGGATGCATAAGAGGCTCATATTGCATATTAAATACATAGACTTTAAGAAATTGATATCACAGATAAAAAGCACAGAATTTCATTTATTTTTTACATTAAATCCTTAGACCTTTCTAATGATTTTTAGTCATATGCTGTCTGCATATTAACAGGTAACCCAGCAGTTTTCTGTAAAATATAAATGTTATTATTATTAATATTATTATATTTTTATGTATTCTTAAATGCTCTATTTAATTTTTTTTTAAATAATGAAAATGTTATTGTAATAGTAATATTTCAAATTTTGTTAAATATTTGTATTTATCAAATATAATAATTATTATTAGTCTCATTAATATATAAACATTAATATATAAAATGTTATATGCATACATTTTTTATTTGTAAAAAAAAAAAACAACAACAACAAAACATTTTTTTTTAACCAGAATAATCGCAGTTTGGAGTAGCCTGTTCAATCTCTATTAGGCTATTAATATGCTGTTTTGTCTATATCTATTCTATTGGAGGGCAAGTTTGTTTTAGCCTATTTTCTGCCAACAGAATAAAAGCCTATTAACAAAGATTGCATAATTTTATAGTTAAATGGCAATGGGATTAAAAATTGCAGTTTTAATGGGTTCCAATGAGGACATTTTTGTCAAAAAGACGCTGAGGGGAAGTATTTTGTGTACCTAGTGCAACATTGATTTTTTAAAGGAAATGGGGGTGAAATAAATGAGCACTTACTGCACATTTCAATATGCAGAATGTTGTTTTCCCGTTACATTATCACATGAGCAAAACATACATGTTGTACCATGTCACCATACTGTATGTTACTATTATGGTGGGATGGACGTTGATTCATAGTGGCCAAAATGTCCCCCCCAAAGTCAAAGTCGTTCCTACGCCCCTGTTTTTTTTTTAAATGTACTGTAAGGGAATACACAATAAAAGCTATTAAAATAATGAAAATATGACATGTTTTTGGTGAGTTTATAATGTAAAAATTGTTATTACATTATGAGCTCAAGATTGTATTATATTTTGAGAAAATTATTACATTATGAACATTTTATTACAATAATAATACTTATTACATCATGTGTAGTTATTACATTATGAGTTGCTACAAACAACCCATTTTCAAGATTTGATCCAATCCAATATCCGAAATCTAATAAGATCAGGTGTGCTTTTGAAAAGCTGGGCCCTGGATCTACTTGCTAGGAGACCGTCACATCCTCCTATACAACATGTCACATTGGCTAATTTTGCAACACCTTTAAACGTCACTCATGCATCTCTATTATGCATAATCTTTTGGTTTGTGTTCTAAAATCACTCATATCCTAATATTAGATTTGGTCGCCGTAGTAGGCAGCTGTCTACATAGTCACGACAGCCGCTCTGGTCATCTGTCTCTGTTCTGCTGTGTCAGTGTGTGCACGCTGGCGAGGCTGCAGTAAGGGTCATCAGTGTGTGCTGGTAATGACAGCTCTGCTCTGACAGGCTCAGTAGCTCCGGACTCGCGCTCGTTAGGACCCTCACGGACCGCTGAAGGCAGTCACCCCAAGAAATGAAATGCCAGTAGCAGAGAGACTGTAATTGAGCAGTGTCAGTCTAAGTCAGGGGCTCCAAACTCGGTCCTGGAGGGCCACTGTCCTGCAGAGTTTAGCTCCAACCACAAATAAACATACCTGAACCAGCTAATCAGAGGGTGCGTTCCATTCAACCGTAAGTGGACTGCGAAGTGGACTTCAGAGGGTATTCCGCCATCTTAAGTGAGATTCCAATCCAAAGGGAGCGAACATGTTCAGTTCGAAGGGCACTGCAAACGGCGCAGGGAAGAAGGGAACATCGATACATCACTTCACAGGAAGTGGAGAGCGAAAATCACCCAACTGTCATTGCGCGGCGCATCGCCAGCCTGAACCATTTATTTACGGTCTGGTCTGAACTAATGATGAAGCAGAGCCGTAGGAAGAGTTTTTAAACAGCTCTGCGATGGATGAGTTTATAGCATTTGTATATTCATAGTTATACATAGTTATACAAACTAGAGTATTATGAATGGTTATGGCAATAACTGTTACATTCGCATATTATATTTTATGAATATGTAAACAAATTAAAAGTTTGAGAAGCAGCTGAGGGCTGTCATTTTTTTATACTTTACTTTATTTACCTCTGGAATGTTTACTATGCAGCTGCGCTTTGGAAAGAAAGCGCACAAGATGAGACGGCTACAAAGACCATTGATTAAGATAAGCCTACATTTACACATAGTTAACCAAATCAAAATGTATTTTCATATTGAATGACAGGTGCAGCTTCAAATCTGTTCATAGTCAATACAGGTAACTTGTATGTAAACTAATAAAACTAATGGAAAATGTTTTGATTATATTTTTTAGATACATACTGTGTGTTTTGTAAATGTATATGCTTATTATATGGTTTGAAATTTGAAAGTAAAGTAAATTACAATATTCATTTGTTATATCATAATCTGCAGGACCCCGTCTTTACCTTTCTTTGATGACGTTGCAGGGCGTTCCAAATGAGTGATTATTGTCAGCGAAGTCCACTTCAACTGATATACCGTGCTCAGGGAGGAGGGAGCAGTGTACAGTGTGTAGGACCCCGAATGGAACGCACCCAGTGTCTTACAAGGTCCTAGTTAGACACTGATTAGCTGGTTCAGGTGTGTTTAATTGGGGTTGGAGCTAAACTCTGCAGGACAGTGGCCTTCCGGGACCGAATTTGGAGATGCCTGGTCTAAATGCAGAGATCGAATGACGAGGCCCCGCCCATAAAACACAAGCGATCTTACGTTCCATTTGAACGTGCATGTGGGATATTCCTTTTTGAAATCAGTGTTATTTCTTAAAAATATAAGACATATATTCTGAAATTCTACCCTTAAATGCATACCTCGGGTCTTTAGCGACCCGAGACGTCATTCACTACCTCCTCCTCATTCATTTTTTAAAGTTAGACATCAACCTTCTTAGTATTCCTCAATCAATCCATTTTTAAACGATATAACAAGAAAAAAATAATAAAGTTATAATTGAATGCCTGTTTTTCCACTAGTTTTTTGTCAAAATTGCATAGGGTCGCTAACGACCTGAGGTGTGTAAGATTGTACGTATTTTTTTTCTGCACAATAATAAATTAATCTATAATGACGAAATAAGTGCAATTCAGCTTTATTCCACAAGGTGTCAATGTCTGATAAACAATGATGAAGTGACGTTTCACTCATACTTGAAAACAAAACAAGACTAATTATAATCTGCAAAACTTGAAATGGCTCAGCGATTTACTGCAGAGCAAGAACTGAACACAATCAAATATTAGTGTCACTGTCACTTGATGGTGGATCTGGTGAAGGAAGCTGTCAGTGATCAAAATATTTATTGTGAAGACGTTGAAAATTAGTTTTGAGAATATGCGTGAGATGCTGAATGTACTGGGAAATGAGCTCTGACGAGGACAGTGGTGATAGTATAAAACATCTGCTCAAACTGAACCCTTCCAAGCTCCAAAAGGTAATGAAATATGTTTTATTTTATTCTTCTGTAATTGTTGCTCTAATATCAGGAGTTTTATATATTATCGCGACAGGTATAGATCTATCCATGTTAGATATAGATCCGTAACAGTTTAAGGGTTAATATTCCAGTTACTGATTTTTTGTTGTACTTAAAGCCACAATATGTACGTTTTCACTGCTAGAGGGAGCATTTTCAAAACAATAACAATCAAACAATCAAACCGTCTCCATTGACTTTGTATTTCGTGACGCTTCCTCCTTGTAATTTCTGACTTAAAACAAAAAACAGAACAATGTCTAAAAGCTGCTATGTGACAGGGTGTACAGCAAACAAGCTAAAAAACACAGAACTAAGTTTTTATAAGCTGTCGACCCAAAAAAACAAGCGTTTAAGGACACAAAAGTGGATACAGGCAATTGAGACAGAGTGCCACGTTATATTACAATGAGAACTGCACCCACTAGAGGGGAACATAATCAGCGACAGGAAATATAATATATAAAACTGACATTTGGATATTTGACTTAACAGCGACAAAATGTTCACTCCGCACGTAGGCATACTGAGTGTCAGGATCCCAAAATGTACCCATTCTTCCTGCTGATGCTTCACGTCTTTTTGCCTGTATCCACTTTTGTGCCCTTAAATGCTCGTTTTTTTGGGTCGACAGTAGGGTTGGGAACCGAGAACCGGTTCTTATGCAGAACCGAAACTGATTTGTGAAAAATACCAGAACCGCGCGAAATTGCTAAGTTTCGGTTCCGAAAACGGTTCTGGTGCAATGTGTGTGCGAAGCGCTGGAAGCGTATCCTTTCATAGCGAGTGACAGCCAGTGTTGCCAACTCCGTGATTTTCCCGCTTTCCCGTTTTCCACTGTTGCCGCGGGCTGTGTTTCATGTCCGCGGGTTGAAACGATTGTGCAATTGCGCGGGTTTTGTTGGGAAAACCTGGCAACCCTGGCTCACCTCATCATGAATATTAATTACGTTGCCTGCCGCTTCCAGGAGTGAAACGCAGTTCAGCACTGAAAGCCCTCGCGCTACACATTTACGGTTTTGCGTCACATATTTTCTCGTTGACCACCAGCATGGCGAAGAGAAAGTCACAAGTATGGATTCATTTCCAAAGAATGAATGATAATGAAGCAAAATGTAACACGTGAAAAGTTAATAACATGCAAAGGCTGCACTAGCAATTTGACAAAACATTTGCTACAGCACAGAGTGCCACAGGGCTTATACCAGATTTATAGTGAAAGGACATATATATATATATATATATATATATATATATATATATATATATATATATATATATATATATATATATATATATATATATATATATATATATATATATATATATATATATATATATATATATATATATATATATATATATATATATATTTGTCAACCGTTGAGTCACCATGGTTTAGGTGAGCGTTTAGGCACAATTACCTTTGTAATGCTGAATTGCAATTTATTATTTACAAGTTCACTGAATAACTGAATTACTATTAAATTAATATATAACTAATTAATAAATATAACTAATAAATATAATTTATAACTTGGTTTTATTCAGAGACAGAGAGATAAAATGTAATAAGACAATTTCAGAGGTGAAACAAAATTCATTTGAAAAAAAATGTGTTGCAAGAATGGCTTAATTAAAACTGTAATATATGTACAGTACAGGACTTTTTTGACATTGCCAACCTGTAAATAAATTTTAGAGCAAGTAATAAACACAAAATGGATTGTTTGAGTTGCGTATTGTGCCTTTTTCCTTTACCACTATTTGTTTAATACTTTTAATGGAACCGGAATCGGAACCGGAATCGTTAGGCGGAACCGGAACCGGAACCGGAACCGGAAAATTTCTCACGATTCCCAACCCTAGTCGACAGCTCATAAAATCTTTAGCTTGTTTGCTCTACACCCTACATATCAGCTTTTAGACATTGTTCTGTTTTTTGCTATAAGTCAGAATTGACAAGGAGGCCGCTTCACGCAATGCAAAGTCAATGGAGAGTGGTGGATTGTTTCCCCCCTGGCATGGGCGTGGCCTAAATGCGCTCTGTCTGTATGAAGGAGAGTGGAACGATGGGAGATGTCGTTTTCCCCATCCAGAGATATATAGATTTCACGAATCATGTTCACGTATATGGTAATTAATTAGTTTTTGTTTTAACTGTACGTTTGATCAAACTATTTGATCTCATCTTAATGAATTAGCTGCAAGGAACGTGAAATGTAATGCTATAGCCTGTTACTGATATGTGGCTTTTTGTCAAATGATTTGGTGGGTTAAGGCTGCGCAATTTTACGTGTTTAAAACAATCGTACTAAAAGTAAATTTGAACAAAGTCACAGTATTTGCAACTAATGGGTAAACATTAGCCATACAGGCTAATTCAGGCTAATTCTGAATTCTAATGTGAGTGGAAGTACTATTCAAACGTGAGGTAAGACGGTTTCATGCTTGTGAAAGAAGTCTCTTCTGCTCACCAAGGCTGCATTTGTTTGATCAAAAATACAGTAAAAACAGTAATATTGTGAAAATGATTACAATTTAAAAGATCTGTTTTCTATGTGAATATATTTAAAAATAGAATTTATTCCTGTGACGCAATGCTGGATTTTTCAGCATCATTTCTCCAGTTGTCAGTGTCACATGATCCTTCAGAATTAATTCTAATATGCTGATTTGCTGCTCATTTTTTATTATTATTATCAATGTTGAAAACAGTTGTGCTGCATCACATTTTTGTGGAAACCGTGATATAATTTATTTCAGGATTCTTTATGAATAGAAGTCAAAAGAACAGCATTTATTTGAAACAAATCTTTTGCAACATATCTTCACTGTCACTTTCAATCAATCTTTGCTGAATAAAAGTACAATCAATGATAGTACACATACAGTGCCTTGCGAAAGTATTCATACCCCTTCATTTGTTTCACATTTTATGTTTCAAGTATTTGTACCCTTTTAGCTAAGGAGCATTCCAATTTTGCTGGGTCACCTTTGCGATATTTCTACACGTCGATTGTAGTTCAATTAAATGGACATGATTTGGAAAGTCTCACACCTCTCGATAAAAAGGTCTAACAGCTTTTCAGAGTTTAAAGGAGGCCAGCTAGTAGTTGCTGTACGAGTAAACTCACTTCTCTGATCTCAAGAGATGCTCTAGCGACTGACACTAGGGGTTGCATCCTTTAACCTCCTTGTTAGACTATCTGACTCTCATGCCGGCGGACCCGGGTTTGAGTCCCGCTACAAGAGCAAAGACAAAGCCATGGTCAAAAGGTCAAAAGAACTCCCTGTAGAACTCAGAGACAGGATTGAGTCGAGACAGATCTGGGGAAAACTATAAAAGAATATTCTGCATTTGAAGGTTCATGTAGCCTCCATAATCTTTAATGTAAGAAGCTTTGTTCAGGAATCTCCCTAGAGTTGGCCTTATGGCCAAACTGAGCAATCGATGGAGAAGGGCTTTGGTTAGAGTGGTGAGCAAGAAGCTGATGGTCACTCTGGTTGAGTTTCATGATCATGTATGGAGATGGGTGAAACTTACAGTAGGAAAAACACCTAAAGGACTTTTAGACTGTGAGAAACAAGATTCTCTGGTCTGATGAACCTCAGTCCCTGTTTACACCTGGTATTAAGATGTGTTTTGGTCGATCGGATCACAAGTGGATGAAGCTAAATACAGGTGTAAACAGGGTCTAAAACATTTTAGCTTGTTCACTTTCGACCACTTCCAGAGGTAGTCGAAAACGCATTCAACCGGATTGCTTTTGTAGTGTAGACGCTCATATGGTTGAATGTGTTCAAACAGCCACAAAAGACTGCCTACTCTCCACCCACTGACCTAACACGTAAACATTATGGGAAGCGCGCTAGCCATTTTAAACTTTGTCAGCTGAAGACCCAAGTTTGGTTTGAAGGCAAAAAACTTACCAAGCACAATGTTCTCTAGCCATTCTGTGTTCGCCGTGGTCATGCTCTACGTATTTCCATCGTCTCCGGTCACATTCATATGTTAACTGTGTGAGCTTATTTTGTCCATTCATTCGAAATATCTGAAAAAGCCCATATATTTCCCCACCCATGGACCCTCCGCTTAAAGAAATCAGGACAGAAGTGAAAGTCGAAAATGGACAGATTAAAACACCAAGTGTACACGGGAATGTGTCTCCCTCGTCTACTTGTGATCCGATCGTCCAAAACACATCTTAATGCCAGGTGTAAACATGGCCTAAATTCCAAGAATCATGTCTGGAGGAAACCAGGCACATCACCACCATAATACCATCCCAACAGTAAAGCATAGTGGTGGCAGCATCATGCTGTGGGCATGTTTTTCAGTGGCAGGGACTGGGGGTCTCGTCAGGGTTGAAGGAAACCTCAACGCAGAAAAATATAGAGATATCCTTAGTAAAATGAGGTCCATAGCATTCAGAACCTCGGACTGGGCAGAAGATCCACCTTCCAGAAGGACAATGACCATAAGCCAGGGGTGCAAAACTCAATTCAAATGCAGATGAGCAAAGCATCATACCCAAAAAGACTTGAGGCTCTAAAGGTGCTTGAATACTTATGCAATGTAATCCTTTCAGTTTTTCCTTTGTAATAAATTCGTAAAAATTGTCACAAATCTTTTTTTTTTTTTTGATGTGTAGATAAAAAAGTAATTTAACACTGCTTGGCATAAGGGTGCACCAAAACAAAATGTGAAAAAAATAAGGGGTATGAATACTTTCGCATAGCACTGCATTTTATGATATCCTAATTAATTCACATTCTAAATTCACATTTATGACCATTTTTAGTCTACTTTTGGATTATATCTCAAGCATCTGATCTGTGCCTTCTCTGTGCACTCCAAGTGCTCTTAGCGTGTGTTTTGCTTTGCATCCTTAAAGTTACATATTTGCATTCCTGTTATATAAAATACTCACCTCAGCAACGTACTTTCATTTATGCATATGTCCATATCTCCAATTTTGCTTTAAGGCAGCATTAGATTTCATTTGAATAAACGTGCAAGGTCAAGTCGAGTCCATTGCATTGTGGGATATGTATAATGCATATTTTGGAAAATACCGTAAGTCATCTGGGAATTTGCACACCGTATTGATAATACACACTGCAGCAGTATAAGTAGTAAGAGCAGCATGCCTTTATCTTCAGACATCTACATTGCACATTCCAGTGATCAGCACAGAAACTCACAGCTGTTCGCCGCCACATCAGCGATGCTGTACGCCTGATAGTTGCCATGGAAATGGAGCGGTCAGGTGACAGCTCTCGGAGCAGACGGGTCATTTCACCACATGTTCCTTTTCTCCACTCGCTCCATCTCAACATTCAGATGCCAATCACAGCAGATAATCTTTAAATTAGAGGGCAGAGAGGCGTCTGTGTTAGATAACTGCCCTTTCTACTGGCCGATGGCATTTTAATTAAATATATGAACATGCCCTGAACTGCAGTTGAAGACTAAACACTGATAACATCATCTAATCATCACAGAAGCTCCTCAGACCTGAAGGACAGACCCTCGTCTCTCTCTCTCACATACACACACATATACACTCATTCCGCCTGTCCTACAGGAAAGGTGTCGGTCTAGTTCAGCACATATTGTACACATAATTGGAGATTGTGCTGTTGGTTTTCGCAAATATTTACAAAACATTTTAAAACAATTATTTAATCTTTAAAAGCACACATAACCCAAATGCTATTCGTTAACTTTTCAAAAGATGAATCTCAGGGGAATCGGTGAGTATTTCACCCCAAAATCAAAAGAGGGCACCAAGAAACCAAGAATTATAACTACAGTATTTACATTATTTTTTGGAAGTGTGACGCATTTTTTTCAATATTCTTCAATGATTAGAAAGTTCAAAAGAACAGCATTTATTTCAAAACCGTTTGTGACATTATTAATGTCTTTGTCACTTTTGATTATTTTAATACATTATTTCTTAAAGCTACACTGTGTGATATTTTCCCCCATCTAGTGGTGAAAAGGTATATGACCATCCAGAGAATTTTTGTTTCTGTTCCTCTCAATTCCGATTTCGTTTTAACTCCTACGGTGGCCGATTTAGTCCAAGATTAGCATGGCTTCCAGTTCGACCTCGTCCACATTCGACACGGTGCCATCGAGTGTTAAAACGCGAAAGGTGAAGCTTGAATTTACAGGTTTGTCCCTCTTTGGCTAATGTACTTTCAAGATGGAGGGGCAACATGGCGACCCGCATTCGAACCCCTTACCCGTATGTATTTTCAATGGCATATTATAAACTTACGAGAATACTTTATTACTTGAAAGAAGTAAATATACATTAATGAGCACATATGTTTTTGAAAGAACTAAGTGTTTTTGGCTAAGAATAAACTAAAAAAGTTACACAGTGTAGCTTTAATTAAAAGTTTTAAAAAAATCTTACTGACCCAAAACATTTTAAAGGTAGTGTATGTGTGGTGTAATTCACTATTGCTAACCCTTTGATTACAGTGATAGTACACATACTTATTCTTGAATGTTTTTGATTGTCATACATTTTATTTTATAATAAAATATAAATTTCACTTTATTCATAACGATTAACCCCTTACCAGACACCATCTTTGGTGACGTGGATGATTACATTACTGTTGATCATCTGTCCATCATCGTATAAAGCCTGCCCTGACAATTTGATTGGTCCGAACAGCTCTGGTTCGAGCATAGTTGCTCCACAACGGATCAAGTCCAGACCGAACTTCCCCACCTCAAATGTTGTGTGCGGGGCTAAGTTCGGCTGGCATCCAGGCTAGAGATATATAGGCTCAAACATAAGAATAAAAATAAAAAATATTAAGAATATATTTTGAAATGTATAAAAATATTATGTTAATGTAGTATAACAATTTAAAAGTGAAGCCACAAGTGTGGTCATGCATTATTTCAAAACTGAGGAGGATATCTCTAAAATGATGCATTCTACAAAGCACTTTGTAAGACCATGTCAAGGGAGTTTTTACAGAAAGCTGATAAGATGCTAATCAAATATGTTATTGCCCTGTAAACACCCCGTATTTTGTCTAATGTCTGGCGAAAAGAACTGCTCAATTAATGCTCTATTGTTCTCAATCGACGAACATTTTACACCTTTGTCGGTATGAAACTTAATCTTCATTATTATTTTATCGTTATTCTTTTGTTTGTATTCAGCCATTAGCCTATAGCCTTTTTTCTGGCATTATGGCTTGCCCATTAAAACCACACAACAGTAATCCACAATATGATCTGAAGTCTTTCTAGAAAACAAACAAACTAAAAAGCATATTCTTGAGACCTTATGTGAATTATTGTAACAACATAGATTTTGAAATAGATTAGCTTCTGGTGCAACAGGTGCATTAGAGATACAGTTAACATCAAGCTACATAACATAATTTAAAATATTAAATTTACACTTTCACTCAAAACTCACTTTAAACCACCATCAACTGTTTGTATTACCTTCTGGTCGCGATCTAATGTGGATTTCAGTCATATAATGATGTTAAAATATGTTATATTTAGCATTTTATATGGAGTTAATAGCTACACCTGCTTAGCATTTATAATGTAGACATCCATTATTAATACAAAAATAGCCAAAATCGCATGAAAATCACACACAAAACATATGCTATAGTCATCGTGTGTTTATTAGCTTCTTATTTTATGTGTAGAAATGTTTCTTTAGTTCGTTCTTCACTGATAATTGGATGAGGAAGTAGCTGGAGTTATGGTCACGTAAGATGATTGACAGCTGTAGAGATCGAATGAGTGTGCGGTGAGTCATATATGACTCAAACTAGGAAGAAGAGACACAGAGCTTGCTGTGAACGCTCTTTCAGCTCTTCAGATCGCACAATTCAGTGGGAAAGGAATAGAAATGGTATTTTGTTTGACAAAATATTTTGCGAATGTGATAATAAATCTATATTTCTCCAAATATGCACACTTTTGAACTAAGAGCCCTAGCGAACACTAATTATTGCAGCTGTGTGTACACATATAAACCACAGCAGACGAGAGAGAACTCATATGTGTGTTATATGATATTCAAAATATCTTACATTACAGATTGATTATTTTGCACTCCTGACATAAATTAAGAAATGAATTTCACTGCAACCCAGTTTTGTCATAAACAGTGGTCAAATATCGAAGCTGGAATAGTCTTTCTAATGATACTCAGTTTTTCTAGATCAAGTAAGACTGTGATGTTTTAACCAAGCGCAACCTCCCCCAGTCTCTCTTGAAGCCAATATGGAAGTGACTTGAACTGCAATTTATCGACTGGCCGCTAGGGACAGGTTCCAGAAGGCAACAGAATCTCATCGAGCCCCATGTTAAAATGCCCAACTTTACAGCAGAAAAAAAACATGTTTACAGTCTGGTAAAAATTGTGGTTTTGGTCTATACAGCTAATTTTGTGAGGGGGTGAAATATTTTTTTATAACGCATTCGTTTAAATTATATTAATGTATTAATTATATTAATCTGTATAATTAAAGGGATAGTTCACCCAAAAATGAAAATTAGCCCATAATTTACTCACCCTCAAGTCATCCTCTGTGTATATGACATTCTTCTTTCAGACGAATAAAATTAAGTAATATTAGTTATATGATATTATATATTATTATATTATATTACAAAAGTCCAGGCTAATCCAAGCATTAAAATTGGATTCATAGGTACTCTGCTTTTGAAGTCCATAAAAAGTGCATCTGCCCATCAAATAACATGCTCCACGTGGCTCTGGGGTGTTAACAAAGGCCTTCTGAAGCGAATCGATGCGTTTGAGTAAGAAAAATATCCATATTTAAAACTTTATCAAGTAAACTTTCAACCGACCGCCTTCCCTGTTCAATTTATGGAAAACTTGTTGAAAGTTCCCCTGCCGATCGAAAGACTAACGCTGTAATGTACTGCTCTGAGACAGAAGGTAGTAGATCCAAATGCAGCTTTAATGGAGGGGTAATCCACACTCGTAGTCAAAAACAGGCAAGAGGTCATAACAGGTAAGCAGTCCAAACAGGCAAACAAGACAGGAGAGACAGGCAAACGAGTAATCCACGGAACAGGCAAGAAATCCAAAACCAAGAGACATGAAACCAGGGAGAATGCTCAGAAATGCAGTATAGACAAACAAACAAGACTTCGCAGTTGATGATAGAGTGAACATGGTTTATATAGGCTGGGGTAATGGGGTAATGAGGTGATGAGACACAGGTGCAAACAATGAATGATGATGAGTCCGGGCACAGGATTATGGGTAATGTAGTTTGTGATGGAGTGACAGTCCGGGGTGGAGTGCCCTCAGGTGGTAATCAGGGGCACTCTCACTTGTGATTGTGACAAACGCGACCAGGTCCACTCGTCATGACGTCACGTACACGTTGAGTTTCACTTTCAACATTCAACACTTTACCATGGAATGCGGTTGGTCGAAAATGTACTTGATAAAGTTATAAATATGAATATTCTTCTTATATAAACGTGTCGATTCGCTTCAGAAGGCTTTATTAACACCCCGGAGCCGCGTGGAGCTCGTTATTTGACGGACAGATGCACTTTTTATGGACTTCAAAAACCGAGCAACTATGAATCATTGTTCTAATGCTTGGATTAGCCTGGACTTTTGTAATATAACTCAGATTTTATTCGTCTGAAAGAAGAATATCATATTCACCTAGGATGACTTGGAGGTGAGTAAATTATGGGCTAATTTTCATTTTTTGGTGAACTATCCCTTTAAGGACGTGGTCACTTGAGTGACAGGTGGATTGCCGCTGCTGTCACTACTAGCCATTTTTCTGCTGTCTGTTAGCTCCACCCACTCCACCTATTAGCTCCTCTTTGCCCATTTTCAGTTATCCGGGAGTGACGTGCAGTGACACGCTGCCAAGATGGCAAAGGCTGCATTTTAGGCTTCAGAAATGCTCTTCAGAAACCTATGGGTGATTTCATGGACACAATATCCATATTTTTTTACAGTCTATGGTTTTAAGGTGCAGTGAATGTTGAACAACAGTATTCTGGGGCTGTTGGCGATCTTTGACCCTAAAGGGGTTTTAAATGCTCGGTTGGTTCAGTGCTGGAGTTCCCATAGTGCTATCCCCTTCCACACTGAAGGTGTACATGGTGGCCATAGCTCCGCCATGTCCCTTTGGGTGGTGTATCACTGTCCAGGCCATTTTATTATGAGCTCTGTCACTTTTTTGCTACACTACTTGTACATATTCTATAATTAATTAAAAAAAGAGAGAGTTAGGGAAGGTCTGTGAAAGCATTTCAGTCTTATCAGTTTGAGCAGCACATTTTCTCTCTGATTGCTTTATGAATCTGTCATAATGTAATGCAGCATTGCAAGAGGCCTTCAAAAGTACAGTTGCAGTTTGTGAACCTGTAGTTCTGCAATGATTACTCTTGTGTAAAAAGATTAATTAATCATTCACAGTGTAGACTGCAAAAATAAGTGGACCTACAAATGCATAATGTCATGTAAAGGTGCATGTACAAATGCTAATGAGAGAGCTTCAATTAAAAACTAAACTCTAAATAAAGACACACAGCCTGGTTAATGACAAGTCTGTTGCCTTGACCCTAACTTTCGAGATTTTTTTTTTGATGTGTGTGTGCTTTTTAAAGTGCTGCATTTTTACAATTAACTTTAGTGTAACAAAGTTGTAGTGCATACATAATACATATTCTTGTCAAGAAAATAAATAGCTAAAGTTGTTCACTTGAATACAATGCCCAAATTCTTCATGTTCCCTCCCAACCACTCTTTAACAATTTGAGCCTGGTAAATCTTTTCATCCTGGAATATAGGGTTCGAAGAACTGTTGCCAAACATTTAACATGCTAGAAACAATAATCACTGCAATAATGATCCAACCATAGACTGTAAAGCATTTGCCTTTTTTCTTTTCTTTTTTGAGGCCGGGCAGTGTGTATACATATATGCAAAAACTGTATGGCTAACATTGAACCTAAAGGAGAAAAATAAATGTAAATACCTAATAATAATAATAATAATAATAATAATAATAAGCCTGACAATAATAATCATGAAACACAATTCAATAAAACTTCCAAAACTCCCCACTCTATGTGTTACACTGTCAGTTAAGCTAGATATGCTTTAAGTGCTCATAACAATCTATCTCAAGATGTTTGACACAATCAAGACCCTTAATTTTCAAAAAAAAATAATAATTTCCTTCTGAATTCCCAGATCTCTGGTTTACTGTGTGGAAATATTTGTCTTAATAAGAGTGTTCATGTCAGCACGGGAATGACACATGGAGGAATTTAATTAGCATAAACAGTACAGTAATGAGAATCAGGTTACAAAGACTGACTTAAAGACATCATCGTTTGCATGTTGTTACGGAACGGAGACTCAAGACAGGGATAAAGTCAATAGAAGTTTCTTTATTTGACACAGATGAGCAATAAATAATGCAGGTGAGTATTTATAGACAGTATATTTATGACAGTAGTTTGAAGGTAAAATTAGAATGATACTAACAGTCTCGATATTGTAGATGGAGTGGAGATTGTGGATGGGTGAATAGATGAAGCATACAGCTCGACGAGGAACAGGTAAGTATCTTCCTCTCACTCTTGGAGCGACATCTCTTCAGGACAAACTGTCACTCACATGAGATTGACCAACAGCAAACCACAACCATCCAATCAATTCAAAATCAAGCCCTGTCCTACATTTGTTCTTGTTCTAGAAGTCGTTTCACTCTAGCCTAGAAATCTAGACGCACCCTAGCAGCAGCAAATCTAATTTGCAGCCAGGGTCGTCTAGCAACTCTCCGTTGGCTTGCGAGCTGCAAAAACCAAACTCTAGTCAGGCCAATCACATTGTGTATAGTGTCGGTGGGCGGGCTTAACATGACGGCAGAGTTGTGGCGGTTCCGTGTGCTACTTGAGAACAAAGAAGCTGGCGAACAGCGGTCTTTCGAATCGGCTTTGGCCGCGACTCTGGAAGACTTGGAGTTAAGCTTTTCTTTGAGAAAAGAACACAGAACAGCACTGAACTCATTCTTGAGAAAGGAAGATATGTTCAGAGTTTTGCCGACCGGATACGGCGAAAGTTTAATCTATCAACTAGCTCCGCTTCACTTTCTTCGTTGCTCTGGTTGGTTGTAGCGTTATCCTATTGCATGCAGAGGGAATTTGAAAGACAACCGTTTATCCTGCCCCTCGGATTGAGCCTTGCCAATGGTGTGTTCCCAGACCCAACATATTGTTGTGGGTCTGGCTTGTCAGGCTAGTTTCACTCATCTATACATCACAATAGAGAAGAAAAGACTCACAATTTTTGTTTCATGCTGACTTTAAGATTATAAATAGCTTTTTGTTGTGCATAAGAATACATTTCAAAACATTTAAAAGTCAGCATAAAACATATGTGAAACTGTGAATTTTTAAAAAAATGAACTAGCAGTTAACAATTTTGCAAATCAAACAATGCGATAAGCACAACAAGTAGAAATGTATAGCGTGAGGCATCTTACAATGCAGCATAACGTATACATTTTGGAACATGCTGTCTTGCTAGTGCTATAGGGAGAGATCCTGAGGCCACAGCATTACACAGACCCTGCGGGGCGCTTCACAAAACTTCAGCTCATCATTTATTAACTAAGGGGAAAACTTACAGAAGATTCCAGACACCAGAGAAAGGCTGATGAATAAGTCATGGCTCTCGTTCACTAATAATTATGTACAATTTACAAATTCATGTGTGCAGAACAGCTTCTTATGCTGCAGTACAAGCCTGCCGGATTCGCAGCAGGTGCGTAACATAAATTTGCACTTTCCCTTGTTCTAATGTTGATGAATCCAGGTGATTCTAAATGAGCGAGCGAGTGCCTGCAGCTAGTGATTTGCATAAAACACGCCCAATCCATCTCCATATAAGGGTATTTTGCAATCTCTCTTTCTATCTCCTGTGCAGAAAGATCTTTAAGTAACGCAAAGTGTATAATACTTAAAATACATTTAGGTATAGACCTCAGGTATTGCACAGAATGTATCCCACATCAAGCTATAATGCATGTTTAGTATTCTGAAAGGGGTAAAACTTGTTGTAGGGCCACTTAGTTATCCAATTTCTAATAATATTAATATTTACTCTGCAAAGGGGATGGGGGCAATATCAAAAGTAGCAGTCAGTATCTGATGTGGCCAGCAGCTGCTTTAAAGGTGCCCTAGAATGAAAAATTGAATTAACCTTGGAATAGTTGAATAACAAGAGTTCAGTACATGGACATCACATACAGTGAGTCTCAAACACCATTGCTTCCTCCTTCATATGTAAATCTCGTTTGTGAAAAAAACCACAGAAAAATAGGCGAATCTCAACATAACACGACTGTACTGGAGAAGCGGCAATTCAAACTGTATTCCCGCAAGCAGTAAGTAGTGATTTTATCCACTTATTAACTGTCTAAACAACTTCTGATTAAATTGAAAGTTTCTTAGTGAGACAACATTAATGATAATATCCCCTGTGTTGTCTAGATCCAACGCAAGATGCAGTACAGTAACAATAGGAAACTCCAAGTAGCATACATAACAGTTTGACAAATGTCAAATGACAACGGTTAATATTATTTCCTGCCAGTGTTGTTATATAAATCTACAAAATACAACCGTAGATACGTATGGCAATCCCTTTTGTTGGATAGAATTATATTTTAGCCTATATTTCATCAACAACACATAACACAGGAGCTAACTATGTTAGTTTAGATGCTTATAGCTCGATCCTTCTAGCTAACGTCACCTTCTCCACCACTTAAGTAGAAACGATAGTCATTTGACAAGGCATCTAATCAATTTGTTAAAAAACGTTACTGTACTGTAGCTACTGTACAAACAACATATTTACTCGCTACCCAGTTCGCTGTTAGAGTTTGTGACTCAAAGTGAAAAAGCAATAATTTTAAAATCATTATACGGTGATGCATTACAATGATTGAAATATTTCCACAATGCTAAAAACAAGTTGTAACTGCTGACGTTATGAGTTAACGTGTAAAGTTAATGTTATATGCTAGTTCACATGAAGGCTGAAGTTATAGTACTAACGTTACGTTTTGCAGGTTCTTACTGAAAATAAAGACTAAACTTACCACTCAGAAGCGTCCAGTTGTTCATCAAAATCTGCATCTTCGTCAGAAACAGGATCACACATATAAGGTTGGATGCATTCATAATCTCTCCATTTTCATGACGGACAGTATAGATGTGTTTCTGTCACTAAAGCTACTGAAATAAGCCGCACAGTGAAACAGCCAATCAGAGCACAACTCTACATTAATATTCATAACCCTTCCAAATAAGGCAGAAATAGACCATTTAATTCTAGGGACAATTTCTAGGGTTGTAAATGGACCTGTAAAACCATGTCTGGACAATTTTTGCCCTTAAATAAGTTGCATACCCTCTATGTAGATATCAGAGAACAATTTAAAATATTGTTTCAACTCATTCTAGGGCACCTTTAAGTACTGCAGTGAATCTCATCATTATGGACAGCACCAGATTGTTATGCAATCATATGTGGTTGTCACATGTCTGTCCTGTCTTGTGAAGCACATGTGGTGTGTTGTTGTTTTGGGCTGTGCTCGTGTCTTTGTCTGATCCCTCCCCCTTGTTATCTGATTAGTGTTTGATTTCTTCCACCTGTTCCCTCCTGATTTCTTCCCCTTTATATAGTTCCCATGTGCTCATAGTCTTTGTGGTTACGTTGTATTGTCTGGTCTTTGTCTCCCTTCCCTGTGATCCGCTCCCTGATATTTTTGGTATGTTGTTTGTTCCTATTATGTTATGTTTTCCCCCTTGTGGGTTTTTTGGTTTGTGTTTATGTTTATTTTTATAATAAATTCATCCGTTTTTTCCTGCATTTGAGTCCTCATCACTCAATCTCAGTCGTCCCATGACAGTGGTTTAGCACTGCCAGGACGGTCAACTGTCCTTCCTGTCTCCCTGTAGCCCTGTAGTCTTAGGTGTCTTACATTACGGATATCTCCGTTTATTGCTCTGTTTACATCTGCTGTCCTCGGCACTACATGTCCGCCCCAAGGAAAAATAAGTTAAAGAAATAAAAATAACTAACTGATTAGCACACAACTATAGGCCTTAGTCAGATTAGACGCCATATTGAATTTAATGCGGATGAAAATGAGGCTGTGAGGGATAGACTTACTGTCTTCTCAATGGCAAGCATTATATAAAGGTCCTAGATCACATCATTTTCAGAACTCACAACTGGCAATACTATTTTATGGAGGTTTTATTAATTTTTTTGAAAAACAGTACAATCCATTGAACTCACTGTGCTTCCATCCCTTACAGCCTTGTTTTCACTCCAGTCAAAAAATAAATTGATCTATTGATCCACGGCAACTTTGCAATTACTAACTGACAAAATCCAGAAATTATTTTTATGTTGCTATGATGAAAGTTTGGTCATCAGATTACGATGCATTTAAGTAAGTCACATTATAGTTAGATGGGATGGTTCTAATTTGTTTTTCATAAATGTAAATAATTAATTCAAAATGGATCTGAATGAGTTCTCAAATCATGGCTTGTTAAGGAGAGGTGCTGTTACTTCATTAAATGATCAGTCAATAAACAGCTAGAAACTAGCATCTTGGTGGAAAGTTTTGTATAACTGTCTTCAGAATACATAAAAATGCACCTTTAATAATAGATTGAAGTTTGCAGTGAGGCACTTTCTTCTGATTATTACATTACATTAAACGGCATAAATATTTTATTTGAGATTAAAAAAATCTTAAAATCCTCCAATTTGATATTTTTTTCACTTTTTTGATTTTGTATCCAGCATTTTTCAGTTTCATCTCTACCTATGTACTCCACATCTGAATGCGTTTGTAGAAGCTCAAAAAGTTTCTCTTGATGAAACAGCACTTATCTCAGACGTTTGTCAGTCACAACTCAAAGACTCCAGCAGGATTTCAGTCTTCCCAAGGGACCGAAGAAAGTTTTCATGCATATTTAGCAGCAGGATTTATGGCAACTTCTGTCTGAAAATTCCTGAAAAATGTCTCAGGTTTTCAGTTTCAATTTTTCAGAGCATCACAGATAAAAACAGTTAAGACTTTTTTCCCCCCAAAGATACGTTCACACCTGTAAAAGGCTTTTCTGTGGGTCTAAAAATGCCTTGAGAAAATGGATGCAGAGTGACAGCAGTTCTTAAACGTCTGTCTTGACTGTAGAAGAGTGTTTTTTTATGATGCTGTTCTACTGCTCAGAGACACACTCTACACTACATTAATTATCTAAAAAGAAAGACGGACACACACATCAGATATTTATCTCTTCTTCTCTAAATGTGCACAGACACACGTTAGTATAGGTGGTGTGATGGAAATATTTTATAATAATGGCCTCAGAAGTGGTAAAAGGGTTATTTAACATGAAACTACAGAAAAACGCAGACTAAGGATGTTCAGGTCAAAGACCATGTAGACTTACCCAAAAAGGTGCTTAACACAAATAAGCAAATAACCTTAGATCATAACAAACCTATCACCAGAACAAATCACAGTGAAGGAAACTTGAGTGACATTGATTTTCAATCAACTATAAAAACTTAAATGTACACGTTTCTTTCTGTTCAAGAGACTCATTTGTTTGTTGTGACCAGCAATCTCCCGGCCGTGAATAAAACTTCATTTCAGCAAAGAGCAACTTGGGAGTGGTGTCAGGTATATATGCTGCACAGCTGAGGAATAGAAGTGCTAAAGATTCTGCGCTCAAAAGATCACAGCAGAGACAGTGATAGTGTTGGAAGACTACAGAGCCGTTCTCAGGGTGAGGCTGTAATACGTTAGTATTAAGGATCCTGCAGAGACCAGCGTACACCTGAGAAGGACAGTGAGAGTGTATAGATGCTAAAGACTTGTGTGCTCATGTGTGTTTGAGTTAACGTTAGTGATAGTAGCTTCTCGACGGGATGCCGTCACCTTACTTCAGGAGGGGAATTACCTCAAAGTATTGAAATTGTGTTAGAAGTATTCGAGAAGGGAATTACCTCGAGATACTGTAGTTTTATATTAACAACTGGGAGTTGTTTTGAATTGTCCGTGGTGAAGTCAGATAAACGGATTGAGAATTTCCACGACAGTGGTTACGTTTTACATTTACATTTATTCATTTAGCAGACGCGTTTATCCAAAGCGACTTACAACTGATGAATACAGGAAGCGATCCATCATGAAGAGGCAAGAAATAAAAAAATGTGGACATTGCTTAGAGTAGCATAAACTAGAATAGGGAGCGAATAGAGGAACATTTTTGTTTTGTTTTTTAAGATGAGGTTAAGTGCTCACGGAAGAGATGAGTTGTCAGCTGTCTTTTGAATGTTGTCAGCGATTCTGCATTACGGATGGAGGTCAGGAGATCGTTCCACCAATAAGGAACAGTGAACAAAAATGTTCTGGAAAGGGATTTCATGCCTCTCTGGTACCACGAGCCATCGCTCCTTTGCCAAGCGAAGGCTTCTGGTTGGGATGTAGACTCATAGGAGTGAATTGAAGTATGCGGGTGCTGAGCTTGTGGTGGATCTATAAGCAAGCGTCAACGCCTTGACGTCTTGAAGCTGTGTTCAGTCTGTTCAGTTCCTGCATCAACTTCTGCTCAGAACTACCTTTGTGCATTATGAGTGCTTTTGGCCTGGTAGACTTGAGTTGTGGAAACCAATCATTCAGCCAAGATCACTCAGAGCAAGTCCATGAATCCGATTCAGCATGAGCAAACACAGCTGAAGCCGGAAGTTCAGCTCCATCTTCATCTCCAGAGCATAATAACCCTCTTTTCAATGCAGCTATCGATATCTGATCCTCATCCAGGGAGGTAAATTATGTGCTGGTTTGCCGTGACAACCCGCACTGGCAGCTCGACGGCCACGACACACGACACACTGAGGAGTGGGAGGTCAGCTCCCACTGTAATTTTCCCAAAATATTAAGCAGACCAGTAGCTGTCCTTTTACACACAAGCGTGAATGAACAACTAGTTGATAAAATTGATAATAATCGATAATGAAAATCATCGATAACGATTCTCATTATTGATTAGTTGGGTCTGCCCTCTGTGCAAGATAAGCTTAAACCAGTCATACCAAATTACAGCACTGTGCATCTAGAAATAGTGGAGTGGAAACATAATGAGCTGATGCAGGAAAGGTACATGATCCAAGTGCCCAAAACAGGAGAATTGTTTATTTTAAGCTTCAAGCAAATGCATTAGCTTTTAACATCATGCGCTTAGACAAATGTGTGTGCTTCTGCATCCTCAGTGCAAAACGTTCATTTTACAGGTATAGCCACTGATTTATATAGAGAACAGTGTTTTTTCTCTCCTTCATCTCCCATTATATAATTGTTTGTCTATAGTGTTGTTTTTTGTGTTATTTCTCAATATATGTATTGTGTACAATTACTGTATGTATTTTCATGAATTAAAAAAAAACAAAAAAAACAAACAAACAGTAGTTATATCCTCATCTGTAAATGCTACTAATTCACGCGAGTATTTCCATTTTGCATGAAAGCGCATCCTGACAGTAGCCTGGTCCTACCAGACTCTCGTACATTTCATTTGTACAGAGAGTGTGGCCACTCTCCATTGACAAGCGTTAACTTCCTTGAAGGCGTGTACTCTGTTTAAAACTATTGTATCTGCCCAGAGCCACTCTGGATCTGCCATAACCAATCGCCAATGTTTGGTCGTGACGTATGTCATCTCAAACTAGTGTCATCGTTCTCAGCCACTCCCTCTGTTCGCTGATTGGACCGGTTAAAATTTGACCGGAGAAAACCAGAGAATATACCGCAATCCCAGACAGAGTACTGAAGAAAAATGAAAAATGAGCGGAAGTACGTAGGAGGGCGGAGCCAGGCTATCCTTACAGTAGTCTGTGTTAAACTTGACTGAGCGAGTGCCGACGTAGGCCTGCGCGTCAAACAGACAGAACACAATCAAGAGGGATAAAAAATCGGTATAGATGCTAAAATCACCCAACTAATCGAGTATCAAAATAATCGTTAGTTGCAGCCCTAATTTTCAAAACCTTCCACTGAATTGTTTTTCATCATATATTGTAAGGGGACTTACTATTTACCAATTAACAGGTTTTTACTGTATAATTTTTACAGTATTTTAATAATTTTCTACAGTATATGCTTTGTATTTTATACACAAAATATGAATCCTTATTTCTTTTTGTTCTAGGGTGAAATATGAGCTGGACAAGTTCTTGACAGGTTCACCCAACAGCCCATTGGTTTTCTTTGGCCTGTCTGAGTCTCATGGTGTTGGGGGGGGGGGGGGGGGGGGCAATTCATTCTCCTCTGCAAATGAACCAGGAGCAGTTATGCCTGAACAGTAATATCGATATGCGGTCAGTCCTGCCAACACATCCAGACTGATAAATATGACAACATGTTAAAATGGACAAACTCCATTTAAATGAACACACATAGTCAATACTGAGATGAATAAAAAGCCAGACACACACAAATAACATCATGCCATCGTCAATAAGACCTTTCCAGATGACGCATGCATGGCTGTTCTGGATCGGTGAAAGGTTTTAAAGCTAAAACATGCTCCATGCACCATTATTATTATTATTATTATTATTATTATTATTATTATTATTATTATTATTATTATTATTATTATGTATTAACTATTTATTTAAAGCATTAAAGAAGTTCTGGACACTTAATTGCATGGTATTTACACTTGATTGAAATGTACTATAGTTTAAATTTATATTAAATAGAATTAGCTGAACTTTAGAGTTTTTTTTGACACACTTAAATAATTATATTATTTCTTAATTACTTCTAATGTCTTAGAAATATGGTTAAAGTGTACTGCTGAATGTACTAACAAGCATTTATGGTAAAGGTAAACTAAATTATAGTTAATGTCATTTATATACAGTGGTGGACAAAATTATTAGAACACCTGACAGATTTAATTTAATTTCATAATGTTCATGGAACATGAAGATGGTTGCTCTGACCATCAAATCCACATTTACTGTACCTTTAATATTTGGTATGTCAACCTTTTACAGAAATTACAGCCACACATCTCTCTGGCATAGTGTCAATATATTTCTTTCAACACTAATGTTATGCAACTGAAGCCAAAGGCTTTCCTTTGAATGTACAATAAATCTGTCCAGTTTATTTTCCATCTCGCCCCAAATGTGCTCAATGGGTTTGAGGTCCAGACTTTTTGGGGGCCAGTCCATCATTTTCAATATTCCAGCAGATTCCTTCCATTGCAGGTAGTTTATATTAGATTAGATTCAACTTTATTGTCATTATACAAGTACAGGTACAAGGCAACGAAATGCAGTTTAAGTCTAACCAGAAGTGCAATAGCAGCAAGTGCAGGATATACAACGGTTGCATAAGTGCAGGATAAACAATGGTTGAATAAGTGCAGGACATGGATATGTACTGAACATATATAGAGATGGTTATTACTATAAACAGAAATTACTAGTGAATATGTACAATGAATATAATATATTGATGGCTATTACTATAAACAGAATTTTACAGATAGATGTATACAATGATATGTTAGGCTAAGATGAGCAGTATAGCAGTGGATTTAATGTAGTGCAATAAATTATGGACAGAAGCTATCCGAAAAAAGTGTAAAAGTGCAGTGGAAAGTGATTGCATATTACAGTTAGAAGTATGGTGCAAAATGCATATGTAAACAGTTGGTACTGTAAATAAACAGTCGGCAGTGCAAATGAGCATATTCCAGTTAAGGTGTAGTAGTGCAAGATGCATAAGTAAACAGTTGTTACTGTAATAAACAATCGGCAGTGCAAGTTGATCATAGCAGTGGGCTTTTACTTCCAAGTCTTCAGTGTGGCACGCCCATAAAAACTAAGCGTTCCAGGAGAGAGGCTCAAAACTAGGGTAGAAAATAGTCTATTACTTATTCATTATGATGTTTTCATTACCATGTGAATAATAAGTTGTCCTCAAACAACAGTATAAAAAAATTAAAAAGCCAGTTCATGACACTTTTAAAATATATTAACTTTCAATTTAATACCATTTCTCAGTTGTCCATTTCCATTGAACTACTTTGCCGTGTGATTGTAGTGTACATTGTTTTGTGTATGGCAAATTAATTAATCCCTGGCCAAAATGTTTATTTAAATTTCTTGCTATTTAGTTTAATTCAGTTGCCCACCCCATAATAGCATCAAAATACATTGACAATGACTTAAACACACCACTTCACATGATGAACATGCTTTCAAACTCTGAATTAAAATTCCTTCAGATGTTTTTTTTACAGGGCATGAAGTCAAAAATGTGAGGGCATTTAATCGTCCTGATATTTTAATGAAGATCCGTCATTAAAATACATTTTTTTTAAAAACTGTTTGTTTTAAAATATAGCAGCAGCTATTTGCAAATATGCTATTTGAAAATAGCAACAAAAAGTATTTTCTTTACACTATAATGGAAAATAATGGCAGATACTGTACCTCATTGTATTATAGTATATCATAAAATGTGCAATAATAAAAATGTATTTAGTGAATATGATTGTATTTATTAAAATCATAAAGGAATGCTGCATTACTTGTCTAACCTATCCCTGATGCTCTCCCCTACACCTACCCATTAAAATCTTTGTTTACAGTGTTTACACAGTGTATCATATATACACACAGAGCTGTGTGTATTTCTCCAGAGCTGTTTTAATGGAACTCATTCCATAATTGATGAAATTTACATTTACCTGAATAAATAACTGAATAAACACTGAACTGACTTCAGCCGGACAATGATACTATTGTCTTTCTAGAGCTGCTTTACAGCAGTATTGAACTGTTCGCATTATTGATCATTGAGCTATATAAATAAAGGTGACTTGACTTGACTATTCCCACTATTTAGGCACTTTATTTCCACTTTTCAAATATTTTCTTAAATTTTATTTAAAATAAATGCCTTTCCAAGCTGATATACGGTGACCAGGAGGGGACATGTTCGGTTCACAGTTTTGTTGTGGCCACGACATATAAACTTGTGGGAACGTGATAATATGTCATGGCCATGAGATATTAATTTGTGGGAATGTCATATTAACTCGTGGGAACATGATAATAAGTCGTGGCCATGCAATGTAAAGTCATGGCCTCGAGATCATATGGTGAGGTAATGATATCTACAGTATTAGTGATGTTCGGTTCTTGAACGAATCATTCTTTTGAGCCGGTTCTCAGTAAGTAACCGGTCGAGCCGGTTCACTAATCGAACTGAATCGAACTTTAGTTCCAGGTTGATTACGCAAGATAAAAAAGCAGAAGTATCACGTCCGACTGAAAAAGAACCGAATTAGCTGGTTCAAACATCAGTCGAAGTTTGTAGAGGATTACCGAGGACTCAAAAGGAACCGAACTAGCCAGTTCAACCAGCTGTCGAAGCTGGAGGATTACCGAGGATTCTGATGATTGTGTTGGCGACACAAGTCTGATCACATCCCGTAAATATGCTTATTATAGCTACTGTTATTAAATAACATTTGATTAAAACCTGCAAAAACCTTTCTGTCGAGAGATTTAAATACATTTTACTGAAGTTTATTGTGCATGCAGATTCTATTTTAAATTGTTAAGCGAAGTTTATAAGACTGGTTTATTCTTTCTATATAGGCTACTTTAGACATGTAACATATCTGCATTTATGCATGTCTAGGCTACTTAATATTTGTAGCGACTGAGGCGAATCAGACACATAATCGCCAGTTACATTTAAAGGTCCCATGGCATGGATTTTTATTTTATTTTATAATGTATTCTGAGGTGTACTTATATTGTTAGTATGATTGTTACATCATAAAATGACATAATTTAGAAATAAAAGGCCTTTTTTCTATACTGATGTTTGCCCTCTGGCTGAATGCCCTGTTTCAAGGGGCGTTTATAGCATTATTTTTAGATATTTTCCTATCATATGAAAAGCGTCAGTGACGCGCATTGAGTACACAGCGCAAACAAAGACACAACAGCAGTAATCGAATGTAATCCAGTTTATTGTGGGGATAGCTGGCTAGCCTAGCCCGGATACCCCGCGCTTACCCCCCTTCTGCTTAATCTCGCGCCGCGTATGGCGCCTCCGCTGTGGGCCAGATGCAGTACTGGGGGTCGGTGATGTTGAAGGCCGACCGGTCAATGCAGCCCGAGCTTTGGCGTGCGTAAGGTTTATCTATAAAGATGTGGCTCTGCCGATGTTGAGCAGAAACTCACGACTGTATACACATTTTAGAACAGATAGACGCGACCAGTGCTTGAAGTGGAAAAAATAAAGTGCCGGTACTCACCAGAGGGGTGGGGCTTTGTTGGGGGCGTGGTTATGGGGGATTGTTTAGTCAATAATTCAAGAAGGTCTGTATTTTAAAGCTCTTTCTAACTTGTTCTCAGCCTTAGAACTAACATATAGTTCTTGTAATTGTTTAATCTATATAATTTGTTACAATAAGGGTTTATTTACAAAGCAAGACCATTGACGGCACCTCATTAGGCTACCATGCCGGCCAATGTTAACTTTTTTCTTTCTTTTTTCTAATCAAATAGCAGCACAGTTAGAAACTATAGCTGGATCATTCCTGGTATGTGGTAACATTTTGGCTTCATAAATGTTGGGGAAAAAAAGTACATAATTTTAATGTTTTTAGCATTCTACCAAAATGGTGACATGTTAGTCGGAATTAGGGTTGGGTATCGTTTGGGTTTTTTTCGATTCCGGTGCCAAACCGATACTTTTAAAACGGTTCCGGTGCCTAAACGGTGCCTGAACCGATACTTTTTTTTTTTTAAAAGGCCACCAAACGAGGTGGATGACATTAAATGGCTTTTTATTTATTTATTTATTATTTAAATTGAACCATTTATTAAAAGTTTAATGTATACTTAAATGTATGAATATAAATAAATACAAAACACAATTTACTTATTTACAAATTATAATTGACATATTTACAAATTCACAGTAAAACCTAAGCCACCCAACTACAACAAGCCTAATATAACTCTAAACAGTTACAGTAATAACAGCAGTTAGCCTAGTCTGTATTCTTGCTCTGCTACAAACCAGCTTCGAGCTTCAGCTTTATTTTGAAATATGATCATATTCTCTGACTAAATATTTTTGAACGCATCGCCTTAATGTTTCCATGGTGACGCGTCATGTTTCTCACATGACACACAGCAGCCGCAATAGCGCTGACAGCTCAGCTGTATCGGGTTTATTTCGTTTTTTCTTTTTATTCAAAATATTCACAAACTTCTTAACTGTGTCACAAACTATCTGATGTTCAAATGTGTGAGTGAATGTGTGTTAGTTGATCTATAAAGCGCAATGGGCGGCGCCATGTTAGTTTGCGCCTCAGAATCGGATCTGTCGGATTTAACGTTAACGTTACAACACTTGAGATCATTCTCGTCTCACGAAATACATGAAAGTAAGTGACCAGTGAACTGGAAGAAGAATAGAGTAAACTATATAGTTACTATATAATGTGCATTTATCTGATGTGAATAAAACACGTAACGTTAGTCAAATTATAACCGTCTGAAAGGATTGTCATTGCCACTTTCATAGACATCAGTGTGTGTTTTTTGCTAGTACTTATGAACATTTAAATGTCTGAAACCTGAAATAAACATGATGTCGTTGAAAACACTGAATAGTTGTCATGAGTTGTGATGTGACCAGCGCTGAGCGTCTGTCTCTGGCTCAGCCAAAGCGCGAAAGCACGTTTGAATTTTGGCACCGAAATGAGGAACCGAAATCTGCGTTCTGATTCGGTCCGGTACATACCGGTTATATAAGTACCGGTGCCATATTGGAACCGGATTTCGGTACCCAACCCTAGTCGGAATACATATTGGTCAAGCTCAGGGACTAAAAAAATAATAATTATGGGTAGATTAATTGTTCAGACACGAGCCGTGAAGGTGTTCCACCCTGTTAGGGACATATACATAGTTATCACAAAATGTTAATAATGTAAATGTTAAACAATAACAAGTTTTTCTTGGATAGTATATGTCCCTTATGCTATCATGGTATTTTTTTTTAATTCTTTAAACGATAACAAAACTATTATTGACGAATAGAATGTCTTGATTATTAAGAACAGGTACTTTTTGTACCCATTTTTGCTAACAGGATGGTAAATAATAAAAAAAAATGTGTTCAAAAACATATATTGTATATGCTGTTAATGATCCTCACCTCCCAAAATAAAACATAAGTATGCAAAACATTTAACGTTGCTGTCAAATTATTATTTAAAAATGAAGATAAGAAAATAAATCATAAAGACAGAAATGTCACTGTAGAACAGGAACGACCCAGCTACAACATGCGGCTGTTGTCATCGGTAGAAGTGGTGCCACTCTCGTCCTCGTCACCACTTGTGACCGCAACCGTGGCACAAGTGCTTTGTATTTTAACCATAGATTTTAAACTAGCAGCTATGGTTGCGCGTTTCACACACCCTCTCCGGACCACGTTGAGTTGTTGACACTGACAGCATCAAAAGCGGGGCATGCGCTTTTCACTTGTAAAACTCAAGGGTGTAAGGGTAATGTAGTCTCTGCTCGCAAATGAGCGTACCAGTACGCTAAAAGCACGTTCTGGGCGCACGGAGAGGTGGCGGTACGCTCAAGAGCTATATTTGGAAGTGGCGGTACTGAGTACCGGCGCGTACCGGCCCACTTAAAGCACTGGATGCGACGAGGACGTACAAAAACACTGACTCACAAGATAGAAAACACCGTTCTGTCGGGAGAAAGAGAAGCCACAGCACGAATAATAAAATTCTGTGTGAACTTGAATAATTAGCTACACATCGAGAAATCACTGATCATAGATCAAAAGGAACTGAAAAAAGACTTCTGTTTTCATTTGTACATCCAAACACTGAGAAACTGCCAGCATTCACTCGTTCACAGGCCATGATCTCTCGAGGACAAATGAATATAGCGCTTGCATGGGTGTGCCAAATTCTCTGGGCGGAGGAAAGGGAGGTAACCGTTCCTGTTATGCCGTCATAACAGGAAAATTCAAGATCAGCTCGTCTGAGCTGTCATTTTTTCAAAGGCAGAGAAAGACAGCCAGAACTTGGTTTACACCGATCAAAATTTCTAGCCACTTGGGGACAATATTCAGGCTAGGGGAACTCATATTAATGTTGAAAAACCTCATAAATGTCATGCCATGGGACCTTTAACAAATGTGTTTCACATGATTTGTGCTTAGTAGAAAACCTCCCCCCAATAGCACAGGATACCAGAATACTCCGTTACCAGGGTTACCATCAGATTAACCTTGTTTTATGGCCCAAAAAAATGTGGCCACATGAAAAGTCCACATGGGAAAGACACAAAGCCTGTAAAGCACACGCTTTTGCCTCAAGTTATAGATTATTATCCTTTGAGTAAAAAACGTTGGGAACTACTGAATTAGAGTATAAATGGGCACAGACCTATTGAGTTCATGCTTGAAACAAAGAGCCATAAAATCTCCAGAGGAATTTCCCGCTTGGAAATCCCAACAATCTCATTGGTCAAGTCTACCTCAGGAGGGTGTGACTACTCCCAGACCTTAAAAAGAGAGATCTCAGATTCCCTCTTCCCTTCTCCTTCTCCTTCTCCCTCACGGACACGACACTGTGTGCCTGTGGGCTTCCGTCGAGCATGCCTCCACACACACAGAGCCAAATGTGTGTGTGGTACAGTGAACCTGATGGCCTCACAAGACCATGGACCAGAAGGCCCAAACTCTGCATGCCATGTGCAACTTCCTCAACGGAGTCGAAGCAACCACGCAAGCTCATCATGTCTTCTTCAATCGATGCAGAAGGACTTGATTGCCACTTCAATGCAATCGGATGGAACCATCGAAACGTTCTCCTGCGATTTCACCTCGGACGGTCTTCTACAGCTGAGGCTAAATGCAAGTAAAATACGAAACAGAAATTGCTGTGTAGTTAGTAAAACTGTAAACCCCTTTCGTTCTGACAAAGCAGTTTATCAAAGATGGTTCTTCGCAAGGTTTAGACTCCATCATCCATCTGTTCTGACCCTTTTCCCTCCATCCACTTTAACCTTGCCTCTTACCATGTATAAGTTTTGTATATGTATGTTTTATGTCAGTTTAGTCTTGTTTTATGTCAGTTTAGTACGTGATTTAGTTATTAAAGTTTGTGCACAATATATGTTTGGTCCTGACTCCCTGCCTGCATACAAATTGTCTCTTAAATGATCAATCTTGCTATGTGCTCTTACGTAAATTCAAAGAAATAATTATTTTTCTGTGGCCATGAAAAATATCCTTTTCTTAGAATTAATTCATAATCAATACTGAACGTTCATAGGAGGAACTGATTGAATGATTTTAATGTTAATGTAGCTACATCAAGTTAACCTATTTAACTGATTCAAATATTCATAATTAATAATAATGAATAATCATAATGAGTTATGAATAAGTATTAATATTTCCCCTCTGAGCTAATTCGCAACATATTGGTCAGTCGAATCCGACATAAAGGATACTTGAATGAAACTGTAACCACAAACACCATTAACTTAAGTGAATGAAAGGCAATAAACAGCAAAATGCACTCTCTAATAACTTTATTCGATTGTTTCAATATGCATTGACACAGATTACTTTATTTGAATGTTTCCTTGATATAACATGACACTGAGAAATGCATAAAAAGCATAAAAGAAATGCATAGTGACATCATTGCATGTATCTATCTAAAAATAAATATTCATATAAGCCTGATTCATTTAATTTCCGATAATTCCAGTTTGCTATGGTTGCTACGGTGGCCGAGAAGTGCCACTGTAGGTCGCACAGATTGTTTACACATTTAACAAGAAAAATATGTTGTTCCCTCAACATATGATCTTGAGGCCATGACTTCACATTACGTGGCCACAACATATCATTGTCGTTACCTTGAAAAAATGATCTTGTGACCACGACTTATTATCACGTTTCCACGAGTTTATACGTTGTGGCCATGTCAAAACTAAGTGAACCGAACATGTCCCCTCCCGGTGACCGTAGATATGCGATATTTTGAAAAGGGAGAAAAATTAGTTTGTTAAAAGGTGAATTTGAACTCGGGTCGGTCACATCAAAAGTTAACGCAACCCACCTTTCTCTCCACACCACCAATCTTGTTGTCAGACAAGTTTCCTTTGTCTGGCTTGATCGGACAGTGGTGGGTGGAGTTAGAGTAAATAGCATCTGCCAACAAGGCGGGCTATTCACATTGGGGCCGTGTATTGTGACAAAATCTTTTTTTTAAATGGGAAATAGTTGATGTTCAAACAGTTGTTTATTATAGTATAGTAGTTTCTGTCTATCTATTTATAAGCATTTCCACTTATAAAACATCTACAGCAAAACATATACTATAGTAATTATAATATTTATGTTATATATACAACTGTGCAAAAGTCTTAGGCATTCTAGTATTTTCACCCCCCCAAAAAACAGTTTTAAGCCAATGATTTATATATTTTGCTGTACGTGTCCGTAGGAAATATCAGTTTACATTTTTAAACATCAATTTTGCCATTAATTGTCATCCAGTGAGGTTTCCAGTGGTTTCCAGTGATCCAGTGAGGTTTTTGTATGCACAAGGAGTCTGACAACAGCCAGTATGCTCCACACGGAGATCTGATCTCGCCATCATCAAGTCTATATGGGATTACTGGAAGAAACAGAAAAAAAGGAGACAGACTAAATCCAGAAGAAATTTGGCAACATTTCCAAGACACTACAGTACTGTAAAAAGTTTTAAGCACTTGTGTAAAAATGTTGTAAAGTGAGGATGCTTTCAAAAATAATGTCATATCTACATTTTATTTATCAGATACAGTTTTTCTGAATTGCTAAAACACTAAATCCCATTCTCTAAACCAAATTCACAATAGCCTACACCAATTTGTCAAATAAATCACTCAAGTTCCGATTGTTTACAAATCCCATGCACTCTTTTTAAAAAACTCTAAACTCATTCTCACTCACTAAACCACGTATCGCACTGTGATGCACTTATGTTTCAAAATGCTAAATGCAGGCAAAAGTTTAACACAACTAAAACACATTTTTCTTCGTTTACACGCAACGTAAATGACTCAAAATTGTTCACACATATTTCTAATGATGTGACCAAACCAACTTTACATAATACAAGTCAGTTCAGAATACCAAAATTGACACAAAATGTTGCATTGAATGTTGATACCAATGGATGAAAACAATATAAGAGGGAGAAGAGGAAGAGTATGTGTAAGAGGTGATGAACAAGGAGGAACAGCATGAGGATGAGAAAGAGCAAGGTGTAGGCAGTGTTGTCAAGGCTGGATCCAGAGGGTTTTTCCCTTTGCCTGGCAAGAGACAACATTGCCTGTGATGTGGACAAAGTCCTCAGGCCAGAACCAACATGAAGACGTGATGCTGAGGCAGAATGAATCTCTCACTGACTTTTGCAGTTGCACAACTCTTTTGAGTGTATGCTTTTAAAACAAAACCAAAAAAAAACTTTTGGCTTTTGCAATTGTGTTACTGTATTTTCACAGTGCAAGTGCTGAATATACAAACATTCAGTAATATTTAGTACAATACTATACTTGTGCATACAGTATACAATGTATTTACCTTACTACTGTAAGTTGTGATTACTATACTTTTTATGTAATTGCAAAATTTGTTTATTTTACAGTTCTTTCCAATTGCTAACACACTAAAATGACATGCACAACACAATTATTTAAACTGACACTCAAGGAGCAAAACCTCAGCCCAGATCTGCACAACTATAAGCACATTCTCAGCCTCACACTTTTTGCAAAACACTACACACAATGTTTTCCAAAACACTAAACACACTTACTCTACATTAGACACATAAATCTAACCTGATGTCACTTTTTTGCCATTTCAAGGCACTGCTTTCCAACATACCACCCCTATAAACCAATTGATCAAACACAGCCATCAGGAGTGTAGACACTAAGGTGCTTAATTGTAAACTCAACAATCAGGGGTAAGCACTATAAAAAAGGCAACAGGTGAGTTTTACCTGTCCTCGACAAAAACGGAAGGCAATGTCGCAGTAAGAGGAAGAGTGAGGATGAGGGGGAGTCTGTGGAGGAAGAGGGGTAGAGAGGGGAAGGGGGTAGAGAGGGAAAGGGAGTAGAGAGGGGAAGAGAGGGGGAGAGGGCAAGGGGGTAGAGGGGGGTAGGAAGAGGTAGACCTGGAGTAGGATGTGGACAAAAAAGACAAATTTATCAAATGCGATTCGCGCAACATTGGTTGACCATGAGTATTGAGTACCCATGGGTTGACATTGAGAGAGACTGGACAGAGAGTTCAGCCCAACCTCAGCAGATCATTCGAAGAACAAGAAGAACAAACCTTTGAAAATGCATGAATTAATCGAGAGAAATAAATATTTTCATCAATATGCAGTACTGGTCTTGTGTGTACAGTTTGGTCAATATATATACTTTACTCTAACAATATCTGTATATAATAATATAATAATATATACACTCACCTAAAGGATTATTAGGAACACCATACTAATACTGTGTTTGACCCCCTTTCGCCTTCAGAACTGCCTTAATTCTACGTGGCATTGATTCAACAAGGTGCTGAAAGCATTCTTTAGAAATGTTGGCCCATATTGATAGGATAGCATCTTGCAGTTGATGGAGATTTGTGGGATGCACATCCAGGGCACGAAGCTCCCATTCCACCACATCCCCAAAGATGCTCTATCGGGTTGAGATCTGGTGACTGTGGGGGCCATTTTAGTACAGTGAACTCATTGTCATGTTCAAGAAACCAATTTGAAATGATTCGAGCTTTGTGACGTGGTGCATTATCCTGCTGGAAGTAGCCATCAGACGATGGGTACATGGTGGTCATAAAGGGATGGACATGGTCAGAAACAATGCTCAGGTAGGCTGTGGCATTTAAACGATGCCCAATTGGCACTAATGGGCCTACAGTGTGCCAAGAAAACATCCCCCACACCATTACACCACCACCACCAGCCTGCACAGTGGTAACAAGGCATGATGGATCCATGTTCTCATTCTGTTTACGCCAAAATCTGACTCTACCATCTGAATGTCTCAACAGAAATCAAGACTCATCAGACCAGGCAACATTTTTACAGTCTTCAACTGTCCAATTTTGGTGAGCTTGTGCAAATTGTAGCCTCTTTTTCCTATTTGTCCATCCGCCTCAAGGTTGTGCGTGTTGTGGCTTCACAAATGCTTTGCTGCATACCTCGGTTGTAACGAGTGGTTATTTCAGTCAAAGTTGCTCTTCCATCAGCTTGAATCAGTCAGCCCATTCTCCTCTGACCTCTAGCATCAACAAGACATTTTCGCCCACAGGACTGCCGCATACTGGATGTTTTTTCCTTTTCACACCATTCTTTGTAAATCCTAGAAATGGTTGTGCGTGAAAATCCCAGTAACTGAGCAGATTGTGAAATACTCAGACCGGCCCGTCTGGCACCAACAACCATGCCACGCTCAAAATTGCTTAAATCACCTTTCTTTCCCATTCTGACATTCAGTTTGGAGTTCAGGAGATTTTCTTGACCAGGACCACACCCCTAAATGCATTGAAGCAACTGCCATGTGATTGGTTGATTAGATAATTGCATTAATGAGAAATTGAACCTAATTTCCTAATAATTCCTAATAGTTCCTAATAATCCTTTAGGTGAGTGTATATTTATTAATATAATAATATAAACCCAGATTATATCATTAGAAAAGTAGATATTTTACAAGTGTTTAAGATTGAGAACAGCAGCGTGTAAATTAATCAAACAGAATCAGATTGTATGAACCATGTGTGTGCCATACAGCAGTGTTTCCCCGCCACGATCCTGGAGGCACACCAACACTTTACATTTTGCATGTCTCCTTTATTCGACACACCCATTTCAGGTCTTGGAGTCTCTGATAATAAGATGATCATTTGAATCAGGTGTGTTTGATTAAGGACACATGCAAAATCTGCAGTGTTGGTGTGCCTCCAGGATCGTGGTTGGGAAACACTGCCATACGGTATCAAAATTGGGTTTTATTAAATTATTGTAAAATTTTTAAAGAAGTGTTTCATTTTTGCAAAATGACTGAGGTGTTCTAGATAAAATGGTTTTGAGGCAATTGTTTGATTTTGCCAGAAGAGTCCGAGGTTCTCTGAATGTAGTTCTAGAATTTAGTAGAATTTAGTTTTGTGTTTAAAGGGTACATAACACACATAGTTTCTGCCAATCTCATGTTAATCTTGATTACCTAGAGTATTGCATACTTCATATCTCCAAAAAGTCTTTACTTTTAATCATATTTATAAAAGACAGATACGCTGTACTGATTCTTTCCGAAAACAACCAAGCTCGTGGAGGCGTGCTGTGGGCGGAGCTAAAGAGTCACGAGCACACACGCATGCAAAATACATCATGGCAACTTTTTATTCACTATACGTTCGTGCTGTTTACATTATATGCACTTACACGCCGATTGCCAACAAAACACAGACATGAGTCGTGTTGTTTCGACTCGTGACCGGGAACAACCAAACAAACTTGCAGAACTCAGTTGCTGCTCCGAAAAAAAAAAAAAAAACTGCATCCACTGTTTCCTTAACGCTGGGTTAAGGAAACAGTTCACACTGATTATACGAGTTGCTCTGTGGGTGTTCCAGATCAATATGAGCATTTTGCCTTGGTTCTGTATCTAACTTCTTAAGCTTCAATTAATAAAAATGACGTGCATGTTATCAAAATACAAAATTGATAGGCAGATTTTTTTCCCCTTAATTGTATTGGTAAAACATGTTTTTTATCTATCCCCATGTTCTACATCATGCAATAAATAAATAAAGGCTATAAAAACAAACATAAATGTATGCATGCTATATATTCTGTGCAAAAATTAAGAACATTTGTTTAAAATCCAAACAATAGGGTATAAAACCCTTTTGAAATAATGTAGATAAAGTTTTATATAAATGCTATATAAAAAAAACACTGTTTGTCCACAGCAGGACACTAATTATTATATAATTATAAATTATAATAAAGAAAAACAAAAGCAAACACTATGTTAACTGAATATTCTGCAGGAACGGCCATTCATGCAATGAACAAAGGTTTTTTTTTTTTGTAATTTCTTTTTCCTATAAATACAAAAGAGTCGATGGATGGATGGATGGAGGAGGTGAGATTGATTTTATTAAACATTTTCAATAAATCCATTTTATCTTATTGGCCATCCTTTTTTGTTATTGTCAGAACACAAGGCCATTGTATGCATACAAACAGAAGAGTGTCTATATGTGTGAGTTTGCCTTAATTTCATCACATTTAGTTGCACAAACAGCCTAATGGATGTTTCAGCAGATCGACTTGAAATGCAGTAAATCTTCACACTGATTATACGAGTTGGTCTGTGGGTGTTCCAGATCAATATGAGCCTTTTCCCTCGGTTCTGTATCTAACTTCATTTGATGATCTCATATGTGCATGAAGGTGCGTGTAATGCCTGTAATTAGCAAATGCTGTTGGCTGCATTGTATAACTGTGCAACGGTTAGCCGAGAGCCATGAAATAAAATTTCCTCTCTAATAAAACTCATTTGAGGCACAAACTAAAGTTTGGTTTGTATAATGCCGATGAAAAGAAAGTTAACCGTGCACTCGGCCGGTGTCCCGCCGTGTATTGATGGCCTTGTTTTTCGGCCTTTAAATTCGAGTCGTTGCCTTCTCAACAGGCGAGTGGCTGCGTTGCTCTAAATGAAAGGTGAGACCACCTCAATCTATTATTCATGAATTTCCCCTGCAGGTGTCACAGGTGAGACGTCCTCTCAGTTTCCAATCACCAGAGAACAAATGAAGTCGCCTCACAGGCTCATAATTAACTGAGTCATGAGCATGACAACAGGTTAAAGACTCTCATAACTAGTGAGCACAGAATTCGGTGCACTCACGCACATTTGACTGTATGTTTCTTGCGGAGAGAAGAAATCTAGATGGTATCTAAAATTACACGGCAAAAAAGTAGTTATTAATATTGGCAGAACAAATTTAATTTACCTAAGGAAAAATTGCATAATTGAGAAAGTTTTCAGAGAATTTGTGGTGAAAGAACCACTTGAAATCTATGGGATAAAATTTCCGCCAAATGTGTTGCAGTCATGGATCAAAAAATAATAAGCGTGATTTAAAAATGTAAAAACACATAATAGCATGTAACTTGCTCACAGATCAATTTATTAGAAGCATATTTATTGCACAAAACTTAAACTTATGTAATGTGTTCTTAAAAATTATGTTTTACTACTTCGCATTTTGTGCTCTCTTACATTTTCTGCTCATATTAAAAAATGTTGTACGCTTGTGCTGTTTTTCTCTTCGCTTTTCTTTTCATGTTCTATGCTTGCTTTTTCGAATCTCGCAGTTTGAGTTTCATGTAAATTAGGGCGGGCTTAAGCGTCACCATTAGTCCCATAGTACAAGATTGACAGCTTCTCCTCTAGCCAATACAGTTGAAGAGGGGAGTTGATGTCACTCCAATGCAACTCATGGCTACTGATGCTCACTCATACAGGGGAAGATAGGGTAGAGTGGCGGAAAACGCCCCCATGGGGTAAAATGCCCCGCTACTGTTTTTCCTAAAATAACCACTAGATAAAATCAAGACAAGTTTTTGTTGTTGCTATGGACTACTTTGACCAGAGTTATATAGAAGCTTTCACTGCGAAGCTTACACTGGTACCTGAGAAAAAACGGATTTCACGTTAAGTGATATTATTTTTAACAGCAAGAAAAAAAGTGTTTTAAAGCTTGCTATTTTGCTGAACATCACAGTTTTATATGATATGAGAAGGGCAAGCCTGTAGTTAGTGAGTACTTGTTATTTAAGGAAAATATAATTATATTTTCAGAATGACATAACGTTTTTTTCAAACCTAGTCTGTGGGGTAAAATGCCCCCAGGGAGCCTTGATTCATAAATACTGTAGATACCGTGTTCTGAACATCACATTCTTTGTTTTTCATCAAATGTAATCGGTTGAGTAAAAATATTTGGACTTTATTTGCATCAGCTAGCTAGTTAGCCAGCCAGTTAGCATCAACTAACAATATTTTTCAAAAAGGTTGATTTTCAAAATGGTTCATTAATAATATTCATATTTAACTACTGTTATTTTGGCTTGTCTTTTTAATTTTAAGCTAAAACATGTTTGTACTTGTTTGTATAATTTTTTAAATAAAATTATAGTTTGTATAATTGTATAATCTCAGTGCTACACAAAATGTGATAAAAATGTATAAAACCAACACCCGTGTCAATGACATGGAAGACAAAAGCTACAAATCTGTTTACAGAAAAACAATACATTACAAAAGATGCAGACAGTTTGCAATTATGAGCAATATACAATGATCTAAACAATTGCAATTACATATCTTTACCTGTAATTTAACTGTAAAGGCCTAACTACTTTAGCCTATATTAGTGAGGTAGGCTTCATATGTAATATTCTCTTGTGCTAAAGACAGGAATTTAAAAGGCAACAAGCAAGCATATATTATTATTATTATTATTATTATTATTATCGTATAAATATTTAAAAAAAAATCTAACTGGAATAGACGAGTCAGACACACATAAGAGTGACGTTGCCGGTGAATATTGGCAGCTGCGTCTCACAGTGCCAGGTCCGGTGGTAGGCGCAGTAAAGGTGACTGACTGGTTGTGAGGCCGGTGAATATAACAGTGATGGATCATCAAACAGGCACAACTGTGACAGGTTGACGTTTGGATGGCTAATTTAACAATTGCCAGATGACAGTTATCTTCCAATGTAGGAGTGAACATCAGTAGCCTCGGGTGCTTCTCAATTCTTATTTGGGCATCCTCGTTTCTTTTCCTAGCTTCCTTTCCTTGTGTCTTAGCTCCACCCCTTCAGGAAGCGAGGGAAGGACGCAAGGAAAAGATGGGCGGATGGAGGAATTGAATCAAGTGAAATGTTATATCCTCGCTCCCTTTAGCGTCACTTCAAACCGTCGTCAATTAATGATGAACATTCTTGAACATTAGAAATAATTATTTATATTGTAATAGTTTCAACCTCCACAAAATACCACATTTCTTCATTAAAAAAAATGTATATTGCCAATTAATTGATCCCAGTTATTAACTGCTTTTTACTTGTTGTATAGTATTAGTTTGTTTAATTTTCTATAATTTTCTTGTGCTTTGATATAATTCTACAGCTGTCCTCCTACAGTTGTAATTTGTGTTGAACATTTGTGTCTTGTACATGTAAACAATAATGATAATTATAATAATTAGTCAACTGTGGCAAGATGTGAAGGGTGAGGAGAATGTATATGTGCATCACGTTTAGTCGATAAAACACTTCCGCAAAGGATACACTTGTGTATCCTCGCTTATAACTCCCCAGAAAGCCTCCTCACTACTCGATCCTCGCCTCCTCGCGGTGCAATTAGAGAGTTGAGATGTCCTACAAGATGGCTGAGCTCAATCGTTTTCCGGGTCATAGGATGGAGGACAGAGGAGCACGGAAAAGAGGAAGGATATTGGCTAAATCCGAAATCGCCCCCTATACCCTCAAATAGGGCATTATTTGAAGGGACAGCCATTTGTAGTGGTGTCCAAAACCATAGTGGACGTTATTGAGTGCACTCATTCAATCCCACATTGCACTGCAATAACGAGTGTACAGCCAATGTACACTCAATGGCTGTCTGAACCGTACAACAAACCTTTTTCTTTTTTTTATCTGTGACCGCAATACATTTACTGAGAATTTAACCATTCATGTTAAAATGCTTAAAATTTGATTAACTTTTTTGGGGGGGCTGTTCAGGCTACAAACTACTATTACTGACTAGTGATACTCCAACTTTTTATGTGGAAAATATTTTGATACCAGTTTTCAAAATTTGAAAATTAGCCCATGATTTACTCACCCTCAAGTCATCCTAGGTAGCTTTATAATGGCAGGGAATTGTTGTTCTGTTTTTGAAGTGCATACAAGTGCATCTATCCATCATATAACTGCTCCACACGGCTCCGGGGGTTTATAAAGGTCTTTTGAAGCGATTAGATTAGATTAGATTCAACTTTATTGTCATTACACAAGTACAAGTACAAGGCAACGAAATGCAGTTTAGGTCTAACCAGAAGTGCAATAGCAGCAAGTGCAGGATATACAATGGATGCGTAAGTGCAGGACATGGATATGTACTGAATATGTATACATATGTATAAATAGAGAGACGTTATTACTATAAACAGAACTGAATTTACAGGTGAATATGTACAGTGAATAAATATACAGATGGCTATTACTATAAACAGAATTTACAGGTGAATATGTACTATGAATACAATATACAGATGGCTATTACTATAAACAGAATTTACAGGTGAATATGTACTATGAATACAATATACAGATGGCTATTACTATAAACAGAATTTTACAGATAGAGGTATACAATAATCAGTGTTGGGCACGTTACTTTAAAAAAGTAATTAGTTATAGTTACTAGTTACTTCTAACAAATAGTAACTGAGTTAGTAACTGAGTTACATCATTATAAAAGTAACTAATTACCAGGGAAAGTAACTACTGTGTTACTTTTTTTTTTTTCAAATGTTCAAATATGTCAAATAACTTGGATGCCCCCAATATTAGATATGTTAATGAATGAATTGGACACTAAATAGAATAAATTATTATTATAAAACATTGTACATTAATGTGCACTATTGTAATGTTGCTGTGGGACAATGTGAGAGACACCTATCAAATTCAATGCATTATTGTAAATATTATCAGTAGGCCTACTATAGTGTAAATATTGTGTAAATATTATCAGTACTATACTTTCCTTTGGTATTGGAGCTCACGTTATCACCTGAGTTTTTACCCACTAATTTTGTGGCAAATGATGATGTGAGGCGCTTCAGAATCACTTGCCACTTGGCGTGGAGAGACTCTTTCTTCCTGGGCATAAGTTGCACTCAACGAGGGAAAAGTAGCGTTTATACTTCCAATTTGCGAAAGCTACCTTTGAAGTCGTTGGACCATCGCTGAATGTGCATATGCGGCATAGGTGTGTGTGTGTGTGTGTGTGTCTTGAACCATAGACCGTGAAAAAAATAGGTGTGAACTCAACCTATCAACTTCAACCTTGTCTCCCACCCACCAATCATCATCAGAATGTGTACCACCGCACCCACCCCCAACACGCATGGCTGGTGCGCGCGCATACGCACACACACAAACACACACACACACACACACACGTTGCAGGTCCGACTGACAGAGAGCCTGTTCGGATGAAAAGCGCTTCAGTGAGCTCAATTATAGTAACGCGACTAACGCCGCATTTTTTCCCCTCAGTAACGCTAACGGCGTTGTAACGGGAGAAACAGTAATTTATTTGATTACTCGTTACTGAAAAAAATAATTCCGTTAGTAACGCCGTTTATCTGTAACGCCGTTATTCCCATCACTGACAATAATATGCTAGGCTAATATGAGGAATAGCAGTGGATTAGGGTAGTGCAATAAATTATGGACAGAGCTATCCGGAAAAAAAAAAGTGTAAAGTGCAGTGGAAAGTGGTTGCATATTACAGTTAGAAGTACAGTGCAAAATGCAAATGTAAACATTGGTACTATAAATACAGTCGGCAGTGCAAATGAGCATAATCCAGTTAAGATATGGCAGTGCAAGATGCATATGTAAACAGTTGTTACTGTGATAAACAGTCGGTAGTGCAAATAACAAAGTGAAGGAAGATGTGAGGTAGGAGAGTTATCAGTTTATGAGGGAAGTGGATCAACGGGGGTTTGAGTTCAATAAAGAGACAGCTCTGGGGAAAAAACTGTTCTTTAGTCTGCTGGTCTTGGTCCGGTGGATCCTGAAATGCCTGCCGGAGGGCAGGAGAGAAAACAGTCTGTGGGCTGGGTGAGAGGAGTCCTTGAGGATGCTGCGAGCTCAATGCAGGCAGCGTTTCCTCTGGATTTGCTCGATGGCAGGCAGTGGAGTCCCTGTGATGCGCTGGGCAGTTTTCACCACCCGCTGCAGTGCCTTGCGCTCCGCAACAGAGCAGCTCCCATACCATACTGCCACACAGTTGGTCAGGATGCTTTCTATTGCGCAGCGATAGAAGTTCACCAGGATAGCCGAGGAGAGCTGATTCTTCCTCAGTGTCCTCAGGAAGAAGAGGCGCTGGTGAGCCTTCTTGACCAGGCTGGAGGTGATGGTCGTCCACGACATGTCCGCCGAGATGTGGATCCCCAGGAACTTGAAACTGGAGACACGTTCAACAGCCATTCCATTGATGTGGATGGTGTCGTGTGTGCCTCTTGACTCCTTCCTGAAGTCCACGATGAGCTCCTTCGTTTTGGTGGTGTTGAGGAGCAGGTTATTATCAGCGCACCATGTGGCCAGGTGCTGGATCTCCTCCCTATAGGCAGTCTCATCGTTGTTGCTGATGAGACCAATCACCGTAGTGTCGTCCGCAAACTTGACGATGGAATTAGATCCATACACAGGCTTGCAGTCGGCGGTGAAGAGGGAGTAGAGAAACGGACTTAGCACACAGCCCTGTGGTACACCAGTGTTGAGTGTGATGGATGTGGAGCAGGTGAATCCTGAACGAACATTCTGGGGTCTGTCAGTTAGGAAGTCCAAAATCCAGTTACACATTGAAGTGTTGATGCCCAGGTCTCCAAGTTTGGCTATTAACTTGGATGGGATGACAGTGTTGAATGCTGAGCTGAAGTCAACAAACAGCATGCATGCATACGTGTTCTTATGGTCCAGATGGGTGAGCACAGAGTGCAGTGCCATGGAAACGGCATCCTCTGTGCTCCTATTGCTGCGGTAGGCAAACTGGTGTGAGTCCAATGTGGATGGTATAGAGTCTTTTAGGTGTTCCAGGACCAGCCGCTCAAAGCACTTCATGACGATGGGTGTGAGTGCTACAGGGCGGTAGTCATTAGGGCACCTCGGGTTAGAGTGTTTCGGCACTGGCACAATGGAAGTGCGTTTAAAGCATGTCGGTACAGCTGCTTGGGCAAGAGACAGGTTGAAAATGTCTGTAAAAACCCCAGCGAGCTGCTCCGCACATGCCCTGAGCACACGTCCAGGGATGTTGTCTGGTCCAACAGCCTTGTGTGCGCTGATCCGGCTCAGTGCCTTGCAGACATCTGTGGAGGAGAGTGTGATTGGTGGGTGGTCAGCTGAGGGTTTGAGCTTGGTGGCAGTTTCTCTGTTGTCTCTTTCAAAACGAGCATAAAAGTAATTTAGCTCGTTCAGGAAGTTGACATCAGTGGCTGCGGGGGTGGAGTGGGTGGGTTTGTAGTCACTGATGGCCTGGATGCCCTGCCACATGCGTCGAGGGTCAGAGTTGGAAAAGTGACCCTCTATCTTTAGCTTGTAGCAGTGCTTGGCCTTTTTGATGCCCCTCTTCAGGTTTGCCCTGGACGTACTGTAGGCTTGTGCATCACCTGATCTGAAGGCAGTATTGCGTGACTTCAGCAGGAGTCGAACTTCCCTGTTCATCCAAGGCTTCTGATTAGGGTATGTGGTGATCTGTTTCTGGGTTGTAACACTGTCGATGGTGGTATTGATATGATCCAATACAGAGGAAGTGAATGAGTCAATGTCCGTGTGAGCGCCACTGGTGGCTTGAGAAGCAAACATACTCCAGTCTGTGTTTAGAAACCTTTCCTGGAGTGTGGAGTCTGCCCCCACAGGTCACACCTTGATGGTCTTTACTGATGGCTTCACACGGTTGATGAGGGGTGAATATTTGGGTGATAGAAACAAAGAGAGGTGGTCTGACTGTCCCAGGTGGGGGAGGGGTGTCGCAACGTAAGCGCCAGCCATGTTTGTGTAAACATGGTCTAAGGTTTTGTTTCCTCTGGTGTGGCAGGAAACATGCTGGTGAAACTTGGGTAGCACTGACTTTAGGTTTGAATGATTAAAGTCACCTGCAACAATAAACGCAGCTTCCGGGTGATCAGTCTGTTGTTTACTGATGGCTGCGTGAAGTTCTTTCATAGCAAGCTTGGCATCAGCATCCGGGGGAATATAGGCTGCAGTGATAATAGTGGAGGTGAACTCCCGCGGTAGATAAAACGGTCTACATTTAACCATGAGAAACTCCAGGTTAGCTGAACAATGACTCCCAACAATGTGTTTGTGTAAGAAAAATATCCATACTTAAAACTTTATAAAGCAAATTATCTAGCTTCCACCAGATCGCCTTCCGTATTCAATAGAAAAAGTGTAGTGCCTCTCACAGTTCAAAATTCTTAAGCTATGTCTGACAACATTGCACACCAGTTAGGTTTTTTTCCAATCTGTAGGATAAATCCATCTTTACTAAGAATCTCTCCAATTACTGATTCTCTGACCAGAATCCTGTCCATATTCGGCTGCCTCAACCAGTGTAACAAAAATTGTAGTGAGACTTTGCTACAAAATTGGTCCTTCGAGCCGGATTGGGTGCAAAAAGTGACGCATCTAAGACAAACAGCAGACCACGCCGCAGGACTAATCTGCATTCACACCTGGACGATTACGAAGTTGGCTACCGACCGCCAGAGGACTCTGTTCCCAAAGATTCCTACTGCCCTAGTCAGCCCAAAAGCAGCTCAAGGAAGAAGTCTTACAGTGGTGATAGCTCTCGTTCCAGGACCAGTAGGCGTTCCATTACATCCACCTGTGTTTATCTTCCACCAGAACTCTCTAGCGTCCAGACTGCTATTTTGGAGAAAAAGATTAAGTGGCAGACATGTTACTTACTTGTTCAGATAACATTTTATGGTGAAAATTCTTATTTAGGTTATACTCCAAGACGTAGAATCTGTGATTCTGAAGTACAGTATCCACACTGGTTGGTGACTGACAGCAAAGCCAGACATAGGCTACTCCTCAAAACATTAGATAGAATCCGCACTGAGGAACCATGCAGACGCACAACTCGCGTACAGATGATAACTCCGCAAATAACTACAATTGCAGGTTTCAAACAGAGAAGGCGACACAGAGGCAAAACTTATGGACAGCAGCTGTAAAGAATCATTTTACGTTTAAACATTTAGCAGATGCTTTTATCCAAAACAAGTGACACAACTGAGGAAATCTTCAGGAGGCATAACATGGAAAGTGCTGCAATACAAAGTTCCAGGACTGTTCAGAGACAAACAAAGAGGGAAACAATACAAGATTCAGTTAAGCGCTTCAAAAATAAATTGAATCCAGTGCAGTGAGGACAAGCCTTATGTACAGTCCCATATATACAGTCTGAATATGTAGGCCTACAGTGCCCTCCACTAATATTGGCACTCTTGGTAAACATGAGCAAAAGCGGATGTGAAAAAAATATCAGCATTGGCACCCAATTATTGGCACCCAATTATTGCAACATCCTTTTCCCAAGATAACAGTTTTGCCTGACGAGTTTGGAGAAAACCTGACAAGAGATCAGAGACCATTCCTCCATTGAGAATTCTCCAGATCCTTCAGATTCCCAGCTCCTTGTTGGTGCTTCTTGTCTTCAGTTCACCCAACAAATTTTCTACAGGTCAGGGAACTGGGACAGCCATGGCAGAAGCTTCATTTTGTGCTCAAGGACACATTTTTGTGTTGATTTTGATGTTTGTTTTGGATCATTGGCCATGATGGAAGATCCAACCACGGCCCATTATAAGAAGCAGAAGCGGTGAGGTTTTACTTTTTTATCTGTTGGTATTTGCTAGAATCCATGATACCATTTATCAATCGTCCCACGACATTAAAGTTCCAGTAGTATATTTAACCAAGGGCATGTGGTACTATGGTAGGATTTTTCTTGAAACCCTCCTGAACAACATGTGGTGATGTAGCGGTTGTTTTAATATATATATTTTAGTCATTCTGTCCCCAAGACTCAACTAATCTCTGCAATTCTCCATCTGTGATCCTTGGAGAGTCTTTGGCCACTTAAACTCTCCTCCTCATCGTGCATTAGGACGATACCGACACATTTCCTCTACCAGGCAGATTCGTAGCATCTTTAGTTAATGGAACTTCTTAATTATTGCCCTGATGGTGGAAATTAGAATTTTCAATGCTTTAGCTATTTTATTACAGCCACTTTCTATTTTGTTAAGCTCAACAATCTTTTCAGAGCTATGTTCTTTGGTTTTACTCATTGTAATAAATGATGAAGGGAATTTGGCCTTTGTGTTTCCACATATTTATATTCCTGGGAAACAGGATGTCACAGCTGGACAATTTCATGCGCCTAGTCACCCTGGTGTGATTAAAAAAAGTAAATGGGAATATATTTAAGAGATATTTTACTCATAAGAATTTCTAGGAGTGCCAATAATTGTGGCCAACATCCATCGAAGAAAAACATGTATGTGAGTTTCCCCCCACTTTCAATCTTTTTACTTCAATGAAAGGTTAGAATTTTGTGATTTTTTTTTTAATGAAAGCTCAAAAGGATAAACAATGCAGATTTATTTTTTACAGCTTTCTTTGCTCATATTTACCAAGGGTGTAATATTAGTAGATGGCACTGTATATGTGTGTGTTTGTGTGAATGATGTAAAGCTGATGTGACTGCATAACAACATGTTTGCTTATTAACTTTTGTCTTTCTTGGTGTGACAACCATGACAACTGGTGTTCTGCAAAATCGGGCTGAGTCAGTTAGCAATCTCTTAGCTGCAATGGTCCCATGAGTTTGTGTCTACCCATAATGCACGGCTTCGCTGTCATGTAAGTGTGCGTTTGGGACATGCCGTGGCTCTGGGAGTAAAGACTGTTCACAGATCTTAGGAGGTCAAACACAGGAGAACCGAACCTTAGTGAGATCATGAAATATCAGTCATTAATTACTACTGCCATTAATTATCAGAGACAAATGCAACAGTCACGTTACTAACGTACATGGATTTGATGAAACAAAATATACATTTCTACATAAATGAGTCATAATAATGAATCTCATCTGAACTACACTGTAAAAAATGTAACAATTTGTGCAATTTACAAGAAATTTCTGAGTGAATTTGTTTTCAAAGTAAATCCCACACCAAATATGCCAAGACTTTTGCTGAACCTAAATATTCTTGTGAAGAATGGTGCAGAAACTGTTATGCTTTTTTGTTTTTGTTTTACAGATCAAGTAAAAGTTTGATGTTTTAACGTGCAGTTGAACAAAAATAATTTGTGTACCATTTTTCAAAACACAAACAAAACTCAGTAATTCTTCATATCAATTGCACATGGAATGTTTTCATTTGACCCCAAACTAGTATCTGCTGGGTTAATAATACATACAGAGGAAATTATTCTATCACAATTGCATTAACTATAACAAATATTTTCAAAAGTTAACAAACGTTATACAATTTTTTTTTTTTTAAAGGAAAAAAGAGGGCAAAGGAAGAATAGGGGAGAGTGGGGACGGTTGCAACACTTTTAGCATTTTCTTCAGTTTCTCAGAGACTGTTTTTATTGGAAAGCCAAATAGATTAATAGATTAACCCAAATCTGTCAGCTACCCACCCACACCACTGTAACATGCGCACATGATAATATACATAGAATTTATACTTGAATAGACAAAGTCAAATGTTGTAACTGACCCCATAAAAGGGGACGGTTGCAACATTCATTAAAATGTAATCAAAATAAATCCTTTAACATAATATTGCAAATTCTTTATTTTATTTGTACACAGACAGGGTCTTCACTAAGTTGAATTAACTTTTAGAGTAACTTAAACAATACTGGTTATAAGCTTACATTAATTGTTGTCATAGGGTACAGTTGCAACAGCATGTTTAATGCTATGCTAGTTTGACACAATAGCCTTTAAACGTGGTAGCTATGTCTTTTAGAAGCTAAGAAAACACTGATCAAAATGATATCACTTTATAATGCTTCACACATACAGTTTAGACAGTATGAAGAAAACCCTTAGCATGAAAAAAAAATATTTTTTACTTTAAAAGTATTTTTTGCAGAAGGAATGGTCACATGTGGCTTCTTTCTTCCAGAAAGGTAGAGGGGCTATATGAACATATACACTCACCTTAAGGATTATTAGGAACACCTGTTCCATTTCTCATTAATGCAATTATCTAATCAACCAATCACATGGCAGTTGCTTCAATGCATTTAGGGGTGTGGTCCTGGTCAAGACAATCTCCTGAACTCCAAACTGAATGTCAGAATGGGAAAGAAAGGTGACTTAAGCAATTTTGAGCGTGGCATGGTTGTTGGTGCCAGACGGGCTGGTCTGAGTATTTCACAATCTGCTCAGTTATTGGGATTTTCACGCACAACCATTTCTAGGGTTTACAAAGAATGGTGTGAAAAGGGAAAAACATCCAGTATGCGGCAGTCCTGTGGGCGAAAATGCCTTGTTGATGCTAGAGGTCAGAGGAGAATGGGGCGACTGATTCAAGCTGATGGAAGAGCAACTTTGACTGAAATAACCACTCGTTACAACCGAGGTATGCAGCAAAGCATTTGTGAAGCCACAACACGCACAACCTTGAGGCGGATGGACTACAACAGCAGAAGACCCCACCGGGTTCCACTCATCTCCACTACAAATAGGAAAAAGAGGCTACAATTTGCACAAGCTCACCAAAATTGGACAGTTGAAGACTCTAAAAATGTTGCCTGGTCTGATGAGTCTCGATTTCTGTTGAGACATTCAGATGGTAGAGTCAGAATTTGGCATACACAGAATGAGAACATGGATCCCTCATGCCTTGTTACCACTGTGTAGGCTGGTGGTGGTGGTGTAATGGTGTGGGGGATGTTTTCTTGGCACACTTTAGGCCCCTTAGTGCCAATTGGGCATTGTTTAAATGCCACGGCCTACCTGAGCATTGTTTCTGACCATGTCCATCCCTTTATGACCATCATGTACCCATCACAAAGTCACAAAGCTCGAATCATTTCAAATTGGTTTCTTGGACATGACAATGAGTTCACTGTACTAAAATGGCCCTCACAGTCACCAGATCTCAACCCAATAGAGCATCTTTGGGATGTGGTGGAACGGGAGCTTTGTGCCCTGGATGTGCATCCCACAAATCTCCATCAACTGCAAGATGCTATCCTATCAATATGGGCCAACATTTCTAAAGAATGCTTTCAGCACCTTGTTGAATCAATGCCACGTAGAATTAAGGAAGTTCTGAAGGCGAAAGGGGGTCAAACACAGTATTAATTTGGTGTTCCTAATAATCCTTTAGGTGAGTGTATATACTGTATATACTGTATATATATATATATATATATATATATATATATATATATATATATATATATATATATATATATATATATATATATATATATATATATATATATATATATATATATATATATATATATATATATATATATATATATATATTTTAGTGCTGTCAAACGATTAAAATATTTAATCGCGATTAATCGCATTAATGCCATAGTTAACTCACAATTAATCACAATTAATCGCACATTTTTATTTATTCTAAATGTCCCTTGATTTCTTTTTGTCCCATTATTTTTTCTTATTTTAATGCTCTTATCAACATAGAAAAGTGGATCGGCTTGCTTTGTTCAAATGTTTGTTTTATTGAAAACAACATTGGCATACTTTAGTGTTCGATTTCACACCAACATTCTCACTTGAAGCAGTCATTCACACTTGGAGCAAATAATCGCTCACACAATGTAACACTGTCCATCAATAAAAGGGTGAAAAAAAATACTTTGTTGCACAAACAGCCCCTTCAACAGCCCTTTCTAAGGGATCAAAACAGGGTGATACAAAATAAAATTACAAAGTGCACATGCAAGGTAAACTAGGACTCCACCTATAGTGCAGTTAAACCAGGGGTCGCCAACTAGCGGACTCCGGTCCAAATCCGGACCGCGAAGCCTTTTGACGTAGGCTAATGAAACAGTTAACGTTGCAATGCTCACTGTTGCGTTCAGACCCAGACGCGCGGTCAAGCATGCAGGCACACCGGACGCGAATGACGCGACATGCACGCCGCTTAATTCGCGCCGCAGAATGTCTATTTGCGTCTTTGCATTGACTTAAATCACTCGCGCAAAACGCTTCATTCGCGTCCGGTGTGAATGCACCATCAGCAACAGCATGTGAAAAAACTACAAAGTTTGTTAGACCAAAAAGAACGTTAATCTCGCGATAAAAAAATTGACGCCGTTAAAATAGGTTTGCGTTAACGTCGTTAATAACGCGTTTAACTGACAGCACTAATATATATATATATATATATATATATATATATATATATATATATATATATGTATATATATATATATATATATATATATATATGTATATATATATATATATATATGTATATATATATATATATGTATATATATATATATATATATATATATATATATATATATGTGAATGTATATATATATATGTGAATGTATATATATATATATGTATATATATATATATATATATATATATATATTACTATATATATATATATATATATATGTATATATATATATATATATATATATATATATATATATATATATATATATATATATATATATATATATATATATATATTACTATATAGTATGAGTATCATCACTCTAGCTCATTCCTGATTGAAGGAATAAGCAATGTGGCAACTGCCCCATGTTGCAACCGTCCCAACCCGATCTCACGGCAATTCGTACAAATTTGTACGATCTCACTCGTACGAATGTGTACGATTTTTGCTAATTCGTACGTATTTGACGGGTTGCCAAGAGTTGACAAGTTCGAATGAATGACCAACCCTCCCCCGCCCCTAAACCTACCCTTCACTGTGGTTTAGACAAAACGTAAAAATTTCGTACGAGTGAGGTCGTACAAATTCATACAAATTAGCCACCTCGTAAAATAGGTACGAATTTGTCGTGAGATAGCGCTGACCGTCCCCACTCTCCCCTAGGCTAGAATGGAGAAAAGGAGGGGGTGAAGAGATGGATAAAGTGGGGGACATTGGTGTAGTTGAAAGAATAAGAAATTGAGAAATTGTAAGAAGACATGAAAAGAAAAGAAAGGGGACAGCAGGATGGAAGAGGAGTGAAGAGATGTAGAATGTACAGACTTTCAAATGTAGCTGAATAGAGTAGTGCAGGTATGACACTTTTGTAGGCTCTCCCACGGGAACTGCGGGACCTGATCAGTTTTCTTGCGGCGCGGGAGTACATTTAAAAATGGTGGTAGCGATCGGTAACTCTGGTATACTTTGGACGGGCTGTTGTCAGACCGTCCTTTGACAACAGTCCATGCTTGAACTTGAAATGAACAAAACTTTCTGCAATGGTGGCGTTCAAACAGTTCCAAGTTCCCTGCCCTGAGCAACCTAACCTGGCAATATATGTTCTTTGCTAGGGTTGGGAACCGAGAACCGGTTCTTATGCAGAACCGAAACCGAAAAATACCAGAACCGCGCGAAATTCCTAAGTTTCGGTTCCGAAAACGGTTCTGGTGCAATGTGTGTGCGAAGCGCTGGAAGCGAGTGACAGCCAGTTTTGCCAAGTCCGTGGTTTTCCCGTGGAATTGGGCTACTTAAACACTGTTGCCGCGGGCTGTGTTTCATGTCCGCGGGTTGAAGCGACCTCAATTATGTGATATTTAGCCCCGGAAATGCGAATTTTACCGGAGAAGCCCTCCTGAAACGCGATTGGGCTTGTTTTGGGCTAGTTTTGAGTAGCAATTGTGCGGGTGTTGTTGTGAAAACCTGGCAACCCTGGCTCACCTCATCATGAATATTAATTACGTTGCCTGCCGCTTCCAGGAGTGCAACGCAGTTAAGCACTGAAAGCCCTCGCGCTACACATTTACGGTTTTGCGCCAGATATTTTCTCGTTGACCACCAGCATGGCGAAGAGAAAGTCACAAGTATGGATTCATTTCCAAAGAATGAATGATAATGAAGCAAAATGTAACACATGTGAAAAGTTAATAACATGCAAAGGAGGCTGCACTAGCAATTTGACAAAACATTTGCTACAGCACAGAGTGCCACAGGGCTTATACCAGATTTATAGTGAAAGGCCTATATATATATATATATATATATATATATATTTGTCAACCGTTGAGTCACCATGGTTTAGGTAAGCGTTTAGGCACAATTACCTTTGTAATGCTGAATTGCAATTAATTATTTACAAGTTCACTGAATAACTGAATTACTATTAAATTAATATACAACTTATTAACAAATATAACTAATAAATATAATTTATAACTTTATTCAGAGACAGAGAGATAAAATGTAATAAGACAATTTCAGAGGTGTTCATTTGAAAAAAAAATGTGTTGCAAGAATGGCTTAATTAATACTGTAATATATGTACAGTACAGGACTTTTTTGACATTGCCAACCTGTAAATTAATTTCAGAGCAAGTAATAAACACAAAATGGATTGTTTGAGTTCCATATTGTGCCTTTTTCCTTTACCACTATTTGTTTAATAATTTTAATGGAACCGGAATCGGAACCGGAATCGTTAGGCGGAACTGGAACCAGAACCGGAACCGGAACCGGAAAGTTTCTCACGATTCCCAACCCTATTCTTTGCATCCCGTTCACTAGAGCACCTTCAGAGAGAACATTCAGCCTTTGTGGTCAGATTTTGGAGGAGAGACGTTCGGTAATGAAACTGTCGTCAGTCAGCGACAATCTGTTCTTGCATGGATGTTAAAAATATTTAATCTTGCAGTAGCTAGCAATAGTTTTGGCCCCACTTTATATTAGGTGGCCTTAAGTACTATGTACTTAAATCAAAAAATAAGTACAATGTACTTACTGTGTTCATATTGTGTTGCAAAACAATATTTGCTGATATTGAGGTGGGATACGGGTAGAGTTAGGGACAGGTGTGGGGGTATGGGTAAGTTTAAGGGTAGGGTTAGGTGTAAGGGAAGTGTCAACAGTGTAATTACAAATGTAACTACAGAAATTAATTACAGACGTAATTACAAGCAGGTATTTTTAAAAATGTAAGAACAATGTGAACAAGTGCATTTTATCAAATTATTAATTAAAATGTTAGGACATAGTAGTTAAGGCCACCTAATATAAAGTGGGTCCATAGTTTTCATTTATTTGTATTTTTGGCTTATCATTTTGAGTGACAGATTTAAATCGTACTTGATTTAGCCTATTTTTCTCTGTGACATTTTTCTCGGTGTTGACAGTAGCTAGCTATCATGATAAGACAAAAATAACAAACAAAATTATTGTATAGCCAACATTTTATACTTGTTATTCCAGTCACTCTCTTTCTTTATGGGAAATTTAAATCTGGAAACGAGGTCTAAATTTAGCAGGATCGGTCGGGTCGGGAAGAAAATAATTCTAAGTGGTTTATACAGTTGTGGTCAGAATTATTGGCACCCCAAATATGATCAAAGATGGCTGTAAAAATAAATCTGCATTGTTTCCTTTTGACCTTTCATAAAAATAAATAAAACTAACCTTTCATTGAAGAAAGGGGGGAAATCACATTATGAAAGAACTGCATATATATATTATTGCAAAATTATTGCTTTAATTATTATTAAAAAGGGATTTTACTGAAACATTCTTTATATGATCATTTAGTTGTCAGGATCTATGTTTACAGCAAATTCAAAGTACTACATTACACCAACAAAGGTTTTATGCTGTTCAGAACTCTTTGAAGAAGTAAACAGGATGCAGAATTGTAATTCAGAATTGTCCACTGTTAATTCATCTGTAATATTGTCATGTTCCGGCTTGGATGCGATGACCAGTAAAAGGTAAAACTAAGGTAAAACTCAAACAGGTAGGTGTATTTGCAGATATGCCAGGAACACAAAGCATAAACAGATATGATGCTTGAGATCATTAGCAGATGAGATAGACTTGCATTTGTCTTATAGAATAGTTGGAGCACAGACGCAAGGGAACAACGTTGAGACAAGGGATGACTGGAAGATGACTTGGATGACAGGAGATCGAGTTGGATGAGGTAACAGCAGAAGCTAGCATGGTGGGCAGGAACATAAAGTAGAGTACGTAACAAGGCATGTAATCTATAGCATCAGACAAGGTCAGACAATGACTGAGGGAGTATGTGTGTGCTATATATAGTGCTGCTGGTGTGCATGGTTAGGTGCCAGAGGAGGATTGGAAAAATCATTTAGATAGCAAAAGAAAAAAAGTAGTTTGTTGAGTATATACATTATTTGCATTATCATGGATATTGTTAAATCAACTAAACTATAAAGAGATTTATGCATTTCATACATCCATCCATCCATCCATCTTCTTCCGCTTATCCGGGGCCGGGTCGCGGGGGCAGCAATCTAAGCAGAGATGCCCAGACTTCCCTCTCCCTAGACACTTCCTCTAGCTCTTCCGGGGGGACACCGAGGCGTTCCAAGGCCAGCCGGGAGACATAGTCCCTCCAGCGTGTCCTCGGTCTTCCCCGGGGCCTCCTCCCGGTTGGACATGCCCGAAACACCTTCCCGGGAAGGCGTTCAGGAGGCATCCGGAACAGATGCCCGAGCCACCTCAGCTGTCCCCTCTCGATGTGGAGGAGCAGCGGCTCTACTCCGAGTTCCTCCCGAGTGACTGAGCTTCTCACCCTATCTCTAAGGGAGCGCCCAACCACCCTGCGGAGAAAGCTCATTTCGGCCGCCTGTATCCGGGATCTTGTCCTTTCGGTCATGACCCAAAGCTCATGACCATAGGTGAGAGTAGGAACGTAGATTGACCGGTAAATCGAGAGCTTCGCCTTACGGCTTAGCTCTTTCTTCACCACGACAGACCGGTACATCGACCGCATTACTGCAGAAGCTGCACCGATCCGTCTGTCCGTGCATTTCATACAATTAATTTCAATATTAAAGTATTAAACAACTTGAGTCTTAAAATAAATAACTTTTGTGCTGCCATAGAGAATCAGGCAGTTGGTTTGATCATCATGTGTATTGTCATCATGTGTTTTGTAAAAAAAAATCAATCAACAATCAACTACATCTCATAGCTGTTTCTTACTTTTTACTCACAAGGATTTGACTTTGTTGTCCAAAGAAAGTATGACAAGAAAAAGTTCCCAAGCACTTTTGTAGGTAATCAACCCACAGCAATCCAGTGATTCAGCTGCAGCTTTTATTCTTCATCCTTTCTTCAGTTGTCTGAAGGTGCTTGAGAGGTCAGGGGACATAAAAGCTAGCTGGACTAACATTCAAGGTTTGTTACCAAAGCCTCATGCGGCCAAAGCAAGCAGACGATGGCCCTTGTAAAGTTCTTCAATGATAGCACTGTCTTCAAGAGTTCACCTTGATAAGCTCTCTGCAGGTCTGACTCCTGCCCAGTTCTTCAAGCATTCAGACCTGAACCTCTCACTCGTTCAATCCCCCACTGAAAACCATCCAGCGAGAGAGTTTCCTCCTCAGATGAAGCCTTTGGATCACCATCATCTGGCAGCTTCCCACTGGAATGGACAGAGGCCAATATCTACATGTTTTCCAGAAGAAGGATAGCAGGATTACCATCAGGAAACCAACAAAGCAAATAAAAGACCAGCACCTGATTGTCCCAAGATCCCAGACTTTAAAGTGATCATGAGCATAAATGATGCCACAACATCAACCTCTAAATTTGTGTCTTTCTTTTGCTTCCAACGAGACCCATCTTGAAATGCCACCTGAAATACAATCCTGCACATTCAGCATTGCTCTGCAAACAATAATTATACAGAATAATTAGTGGTATTTGCTAGCATCACCATTACTGTTGCTCATACTTACTGATTTGAACTCTAACCCTTATTCTGAAAATAAGAAAGTCTAATGTGAGCTCACTGCTGCTTCAGCAATAATACATTTGGGTGAATATCTTTTATCTGTGTAACCTTTATTTTCAACAGGAAGGGATTAAATACGTATATGTATACGAAATTGTATCAATACTAATGTTATAATAATAATACTAACAATAATAATATAAATAATAATTAGTATTATTAATAATTATTATTATTACAACATTGTAGCAGTACTAAAGATTGTGGCAATGAATAATAATAATTATAAATATCATTGATAATTATTATTATTACAAAATTGTAGCAGTACTAAAGATTGTGGCACTCCTAATATAATAATAACAATAACAACAACAATAATAACAATAATAATAATAATAATAATAATAATAATAATAACAATAATAATAATTATTATTATTATTAGGAGTGCCACAGTCATAAGTACTGCTACAACGTTATAATAATATTTATTAATAATAATAACAACAACAATAATTGTTATTATTAATTATAACATTCAAACAATACTAACGATTGTGGCACTCCTAATAATAACAACAACAACAACAACAACAACAACAACAACAACAACAACAACAACAACAACAACGTTAGTATTGATACAATTTTGTATGCATACATTTAGAAGTAAATTATTATTATTATTATTATTATTATTATTATTAATTTTTTAACAGCTATATTTAAATATATAGCACATTAAAACTTTTAGCAAAATAAATTCACAAATCTTGTTTAAGATTAATAAGTAAAATAATTTTATTTTAAACAGAGAAAATTATGCGGCTGTAGATGATTTCATTACAGCACATCAAGATCATCCGTCAGCTGAAGTCTTGCCATAACTGCTGCTTCCATTGTAAACAATGATTTATTAGGATTTATCTAGTTTTAAGGTAACTTTCACATTCAAAATATCACCTGGCAACCACCTAGAATCTCCATAGCAATATGCTAAACACAACTCAGAACACTTCTGCAACTGCATAGCAACGCTGTGGGAAAATAAATAAATAAATAACAGCAGCTATAGTTGCTAAGGAAATATTTCTCATTTAGTATATTTTAACTTTATGTATAGTATAAGGCAGCCTATACCATGCATTCAATATAGAAGGGAAGTATTCAACATTCAGATACAGTGCATATTAGTTGTCCCCCCCCCCCTCCTTTTTTTTGTCGATTGCTAACAAGCATCGGTCAATACTAAATCCACATTTTCCTACATTCAGCGTAACAGAAGTCTATACGGACCAAACTGTGAATCCTTTTTTTATTGCTTTTACACAAAATGCATTCCATGACCACATTTTCCAAAATCCATGAACACTTTTGTCATTCATACTTCACCATCTGCAAAACACTATACTGTATATTTGCAGCACATTTTTCGAATGCTAACACACTTCTTTCAAAACTGATAATAGCACATTCAATCAGAATGATGGCATTAAATAGCAATTATTACAAACACAACTAATTGCAATTTCAACTGAAAGCCATACCCAAATGTCCTATTTTTAGTCTCTATTACACTATTTCAGTCATCAGGATGGCTTCAGAATGATTTTGTTTCGGAACATGGATCAAGGAAGACACATCTGTGGGGAAAGAAGAGTGGCAGAGGGAAGGAGGACTAGAAGCTTTACAGTACATCCATCCATCCATCTATTCCATACACGTTTCAAAGTGCTTTTCCTATAGGGTCACGGGGAGGCTGGAGCCTTTCCTAGCATCTCGGGTTGTAGGCAGGAAAACACCCTGGACAGATGGCCAGTCCATCACAGGGATGGCACACTCACACACATCCATATTCACACTCACACCTATGGGCAAACTTACTTACCTGTCTCTAATTCACCTGTCCTGTATGTTATTTGGATTGTGGGGGAAACCCAGAGGAAACTAATGTCAACATGGAGAGAACATAAAAACTCCACACAGAAAGCCCTGCACAGCTGGGTCTCCAAATACTGGTTTTTGATAGTTTTTCTTTGGTTGTTTATTATTATTATTATTATTATTATTATTATTATTATTATTATTATTATTATTATTATTATTATTATTATTATTAAATCATTATTGCTTTAGGAATTTTTGTTTTTGTTGTTGTTGTTTCAACTTTTTTATGTAAAGATATAGAAAAAAACCCCAAAACAAATTGCTGCATTTCTCATTAATTCTGAATGCTGTAATACAGTCAGTAAAATGAAAACATGTTATTCTTATCCAATGAAATACTGATTTATGTGAAAAATAATTCAACCTTTAATGATTAAAGTTCATTTATGTAATGCTCCCTATTTTTTGTGTTATTTTTGGTCATAACATGTATGATTTCTGAATGATAATTTTTGCCAGTGTTATGGTGGAACGAGCTTATTTTGAGACAGATTTGAAGTGTTTTGTTGGTCTGAGAGAGTTTTGGATGTGAGACTAGCTGTTTGGCCAAGATTAACTGTAACGCAGACTGTATGAAAAAGTGGCTTCAGTTTGGACAGATTCTTGTTAACAATTGAAAAAAAGAAAGAAAAAAAAATGTGCCATCTCAGCACAGAGCTGTTATGTTTGCAGAAAAGCAGCAGAAGATGTTTTGCTCAAAGTTGTATAGCAAGCCTGTAATCGTGGGAGACAGTCTGCAGACTCTGAGGACTACAGCTTTGTTTAGCCTCACTGGGTTTTATTGAGCAATGTCTGACCTCTCCATAACCTGAACTCATATCTGTGTGTGTGTTTGTGTGTGTGTGTGTGTGTGTGTGTGTGTGTGTGTGTGTTACACTTATAATCAATGTATTGTCTCCTGTTGCTTTTGCAGTAAAAGAGACACAATATACCTTCATCTATCTCTCTCTCTCTCTCTCTCTCTCTCTCTCTCTCTCTCTCTCTCTCTCTCTCTCTCTCTCTCTCTCTCTCTCTCTCTCTCTCTCTCTCTCTCTCTCTCTCTCTCTCTCTCTCTCTCTCTCTCTCTCTCTCTCTATATATATATATATATATATATATATATATATATATATATATATATATATATATATATATATATATATATATATATATATATAATTCCCTTTTGAATCCCTCTGGGTTTCTCTCCTTCTTTTTTCATTTAAGTCTCATCTCTCTATCCTCAAGCATGTAGCTTTTGCTGTATGACTGCACATTTATGGTCTCTAACACACCGGTCTAATGTAACCACACTTGACAGCTTATCCTATCCAAGAAGTGCCCATTTAGACAGGAAGCATTCAAATGATCATACATGCATGTTTGGTGAAGAAAAAATTATACAATAATAGAATTGCTGTGGGAAAAAAAGGTAACATATATTAACATTAGTTAATGCATTAAGCAGGAGCTCGTTTTAACAGCATACACCACAAGACATTTGATTGCACATCACATTTTTGATATTATTGATACTGCAATCGTAATGCAGCCGACGGGTCATAAATTAACAGGTCATAAATTAAGCCTTTAAATTAAAGGGTTATTGAGCTTTCATATACAATAAAAGCTATACAATAAAAGAGCCTGTACAGCGACAGGAAAATACAATTTAACACAAAAGACATCTCAGGTTACGACTGGAACCCTTGTTCACTTAGAAAGGAAAAAGACGCTGTATCAATGAAGCTTTGAAGAATGCGTCTGAAGCACGTTTGTAAAATCTGTCGAATGGCAAGATGGTATGTCATGCGCGGGTGACGTCTTGACCAGGAAGCATAAAAGCACATCTGGAATGACTGGCATTAGCTAAATCAAGGCCATCACAGAGATGCAGGCAGTATGGCAGGGCGACACAGCGTCTCATTCCCTTCTCAGAGAACAAGGGTTACAGTCATAAGCCGAGATGTTCCCGTTTGAGGGAACTCGTGCTGCATCAATAATGCTTTGGGAACGACAATACCCAAGCCACCATGCTTACAAGTGCCAGTCTGTGTGAATACTGCACAACTGAGACATAAGCACCTGTGAACCAGGGGCGGAGCCCAGATCGAGGTTGTAGAACCTCACAAATGTGAGTGGAGAGGACAAGCCCGCCACATCATAAGGCCGCCATACTCCTAGTAGAATGAGCCCTGACAGCTAAGGGTGAAAGGGTGGCCAGGGACCTCATAAGCAAGAGAAATAGCCTTGACTCTCCACTTACTGACTGTCTGCTTGGAGGCAGGAAGCCCTTAAGGTCAGAAACTTTTCTGGAACAGTCTTGATGGGCTCGAAGGGAGCCGCAGATAATCCCTCTAGCTCAACAGCCAGATCCCAAGCTGGAACTCTGGTACGGCTTCCAGGCCTCAGCCTCAAAGCACCATGGAGGAAACGTTTCACCAATGGGTTTCTCCCCAGGGTTACACCACAAAAAGGGACACAGTAGGCATCTATGGCCGCCATGTACACCTTCAGTGTGCAGGAAAAACTATCCTGCAGGAATTCCAGCAGTGATCCCACTGCCGCATTCTGCACCATGAAGGGAAAACTCTCCACTTTAATGCATACAGTTTCCTCATGGAGGGAGTTCTGGAGTGAAGTATGGTCTCAACAACCTCAGTTGAGAGACCTGTGTCTATGAGTTGGGCACCCTCAGAGGCTAAACACACAGCTTCCATAACTCTGAGCAGGGAGGATTGCGCCCCCTGCACTGTAAAATCCAACAGTTGTTCTTACTAAGACTTTTTCGTAAACTTTACTTAATGTCCAATGATTTGTTGAACTTACTTAAAACAATTAAATAATCTGAACTATTTGCATACTATGCCTTCGTTACTTAGAAAACCCAAGTAAACATTACTTGACTGGTTTGAGTACCATTTTGCCAAAGCAAAAAAAACAACAAAAAAAACAAGCGGGTGGGCAATTTTTAAAAGACTTTTGACTCATTTACTCCACTTCCTCTCACCATAATTGTGATTAGTGTTCCGTTTGGTTGGGCACTTGGAACTTTCATATTGTTACAGTACACAGGAGGCAGACACAGACGTAACAGGTAATGGTTGTTTATTTGACCACAGTAGAGCAGATGAAGTAACACAGGTGAGTAAACTGGTTGTAGATGGACGTTGAATGGATATGATAGAGATAGTTACTGTCCTTTGCTTTGCAGATAGATGAACGTTGGAGCTTGGAGATCGCTGGAGAACTGAGGAGCTGACTGGAACACACCCACACAGCAGACGAGGAACACAAAGGGAAGGAGACACGCTGGAGACAGGTAAGTATGCGAAGAGAAGTCCTTGAGGTAAGCATAGCACAGAGTATATGCGAACAAGACCGGACATGGAGTGCTGTGTGAGTGTGTGTTATATAGTGCTGGTGATGAGTGCCGTGATGAGGTGCAGGTGATGGTGATCAGTACTCAGGAGATGACGTGCATTGTGATTGGTGGAGGTTGGAACCTGACATGTCTGTGACACATATTCATTAATATTATTGTAATTATCTTCCTATTAATGCAGCGATGCAACAATAATTCATAGTTATTTGATTTCAAAAGAAGGGAAGTAATAAATATTATATATATATTTGTGAATTAATAATATATAACTATATTTCATGTCAAATAATGATCTTTTAACATATTATTGCTAATATTTATGGCATAATCTTTTAATTGGATTGATATACTCCCTCTATATTTGTGACTAGCAATTGACCAGGCTTGAGTGAGTCACAAACGCACTTCAACATTCAGCATGCAAAACACAACAACGGTAACAAGGATTTTTATTCATTTTATTTTTTATTATTAATAAGACCTTTACAATTTTATTTGCTGTCGTTATTGGGGTTATACTGACAAAAGACAAATAGTAAAATAAAACCAAAAATAGTAAAACAAAGCAATTCATTTATTCATGCTGTAATGCACTCTGGGAGTACACTTCCTCAGATCACAGATAGAATTAAGTTGACAAAATTTAAACGGTTTAAGTAAGAGCAACTTGATTGCACAATTGAATTAAGTAAACTGAACAAATTAATCGCTTTCCTCCAATCATTTGAGTTTAGCCTGTTTGCCTTTTTAAGTTATCGGTACTTAAACATTTATTTTAATTCAATGAAGAGACCACATTAGGTCAACTCAATTAAATTGAGTTGTCAGTTTCCCCATTACTCAAATTAATTGAGGGAATCACTTTCCTCAAATAATTTGAGTAGTCTCAACTTATTAGGGTTTACAGTGTGCAGTCCTTCCTGACCAAAATCTCCAGGGGAGAGCCGTCGAGAAGGGACACAAGATCCGAGAACCACACTCTGGCCGGTAGAAGTAGACTGACCCTGTCCCAGTGGACTCTCTCCAGAACTCAAGGGAACAGAGCAATCGGTACAGACATAGCCAATATCATGTATGTACCATGGCATCCAGCCCTAATGGAGCTGTGTGAGTGAGGGAGAACAAAAGTCGACAGTGTGTCCTTTATGTTCAGGAAAAGACACACACACACACACACAGCGCTTTGGTTGAACGCTAGTTTGTTTACTCAATGAAACTTAGGCGGCACAGAATACGGTACCCCTGAGAGACATGCGCACAAGCATGACTTCCCAACAGTATTACGACAACAGATGAATTTACGATAACAATAACAAACTGGTTACCAACCACAACATTTTCCCCCCTCCCACCAAACTTAAGCATTAAATGTAGCTTCAAAGTCCTGGAAGCGTGCAGGGCGGGCCCTCACAGGACGAGTTGACACAGGGGTATCTGCAGATTGTGGACTTTGACAATGATCAGTTCCCACTTCCTGTCTGATGACTTCATCAGGATCCAGATTTGGTGGGGGAAGAATGGAGTCCATGACCATGGATCGATTTAGGCTTTTGTCCATAGCGGAAGGTGGGGGCACTCTTCGAAGACAACTGGCATGCCAGCGGGACCCATTAGCAAGCTCAAAAGTGACTGGCCCTATCTGCCGTTTGACCTGGAGGGGCTCGGACAGGAAAGATCCCAGTTTATTGCTACGGTGTGGCCTCCAGGCTCTTACCCAATCCTGTTCTTGTATCTTGGTAGGCCGAGCCCGATGCTTGCTGTCATATCTGGCCTTCATGTTGCGCTGGTGCTGATGAACCCGTGCCCGGGCCGAAGTGTTCACTGGGGGCTGACGAGGTGGATGGAGCCTGGTCAATAGCAATTCTAGTTCCCTGCCGAGCATGAGACTTGCAGGGGATACTCCCGTAGTGGCATGAAGAGTGGCGCGATAGTGCAGGAGTGTCTGGGAGAGAGCAGCTTTAACCCTTAATCGTCCCTTGGGGTCCAGCTGACCCCACTGGACTTTTCCTCCATTTTTTAAAAGTGTTCCCTTCATCTCAGGGCCATGAGACTCGGTGACTTTTCCTAAATAATCTATCTAAACATGCACAAAAAATCTGGGCTTGATTTGGTTGTTCTAAAGGTGTGTAAAATTTTTTTTACCGTTTAAGTCCCTCGGGGTCAGATTGACCCCACATTGAAAATGAATGGGAAAGTGTAAAAAATACATTTTTTTCACTTTTTTTGTCAAATATTTTTTACTAAATCCAGTATAAATCTGAAAATTTCCACATTTATATCAAGGTCTGGTCCCAGAGCATAAACACAAAGTAGAACGAACTTTCTGTCTCATACACACACGCACACACACACACACACAAACACACACATGTGTGTGACTGCAACAGAGAGCATGTTTATAGAAACTGGCAAATAAAATCAACAAAACTGGCATAAATCTGAAAGATTTTCATACATAAATGAAGTACTAATACTAGAGCACAAATGCAATATGGAACAAGCATGTTCACTCACACGCACACACACACAAACACAAACACAGGTGTCTGGAGCATTTTTTTGGATTTTGGCAATGAATGGGAAAATGTAAAAAATGCTTTTTTTTTCACTTTGTTTGTAAAAAAAAATCAACTAAATCCAGTATAAATCTGAAAATGTCTACATTTATATCAAGATCTGGTCCTAGAGCATAAACACAAAGTGGAACGAACTTTCTGTCTCATACACACACGCACACACACACACACACACACAAACACACACATGTGTGTGACTGCAACAGAGAGCATTTTTATAGAAACTGGCAAATAAAATAGACAAAACTGGCATAAATCTGAAAAAATTCCATACATAAATGAAGGACAAATACTAGAGCACAAATGCAATATGGAACAGTCATGAGAAAGAGAGGGAAAAGGGCAAATAAAAGAAAGATGAAAGGCAGCTTAACTTTTGCATAACTTCCCTATGGACCTCTATTGGATAATGTGGTCATTGCACTCTCTTTCTCTTTAACTATAATTCCTAAAGTTTTTCCACAAACCTACAGATGGCGGTATTCTATCCCTAACACATAGAGCAATGTCCAAAAACTATTTATATTTATTTAAGATCATCATTCAAGTGATTTTTTCATAAAAAAAATATTTTTAATGAGCCAATTTATGACATAGTTAAGTATTTGTGCAGTAAATAGGTAAAAAACTACCAAATACCCACAAAAACACAGCATAAATGTATAGTTGAGAAGTAAATAAAAAAAATGATATATAGTTTTCCATGTAAAAAAATTATATTTCCTTATGCAATCGCTCTGTAAAAGTTTGGGGTCTATCTGACCCCAAGGGACTCAAACGTAAACCCGACTTGAGGGGCGATTAAGGGTTAAATTGAAAACCTTGAGCAAGGTGTGCGCGTATGCCATTTTTCAGAGTTTGGTTAAATCTTTCCATGCCACCATTAGCTTGGGGATGGTAGTAGGCAGTACGTATGTGGGCTATTCCTTTGGCTGACAGGTAGGATGAAAACTCACTGGAAATGAACTGCGGCCCGTTGTCTGTGGTAATGGCCCGTGGGATACCCCAACGGGAAAAGAGCTGCTCCAGGAAATCAATCATTGAGGAGGCTGTAACTGAGCCCATAGGCACAACCTCAGGCCACTTTGAGTGGAGGTCATACACCACGACTAGGAACCGCTGATGGTGGGGAACAGAAACAAGCTCCCCACAGATGTCCATCTTGGGGATGTCCAATCATGTCCAATTCTTTTACAAGAATTGATAAATTGTAAAATGTGTACCTTGAATGCAATATAAGTCGCTTTGGATAAAAGCGTCTGCCAAATGCGTAAATGTAAATGTAAATGTAAATGTAAATGTAAATGAGATGCTCCCATGGCTTGACGGACCAGTCGACAGGTTGCAAGGGTGGCGGGGCTGGAGTTCCTGTTTTGCCACTAAGCAGACAAGGTGTGCAGTCACGTACAAGAGTTTCTAACTCTCTATCATTATTCAAGTATTTTTTATTGAGTTTTCAATTGTAAACACTTATAAAACAATTAACAAGTCCCCATACAGTAACCCCAACATACACAATAGTAAATGACAACAACCAAAATAAAATAGTAAAAAAAAAAAATAAAAAAAAATAATAATAATAATAATAATAAATAAAAAATAAATAAATAAAAATGACACGTTACAGAGTTACAGAGCCTGTGAATCAATTATGTTTCAGTGTTTCCAGCAGGAAATTGTAAGTTAAAATAATCCAGAAATGGCTGCCAGACCGTATAAAATCTCTGGGTTGATCCCCTGACCGTGTGTTTCAACTTCTCAAGTTTCAGGTGTGCCATTACATCCTGAACCCAGCGCCTGTGTGTGGGAGGCATATTTGACTTCCAATTGCGCAAAATAAGACGTCTGGCCAATAGAGATGAAAACGCAATGGCGTCTGATTGTGCACCAGATATCGCCATCCCAGCAGGGGTCACACCAAATATTGCGATTTCAGGAGCAGGGCTTATCTCTGTGTCACAAATGTAAGAAAAAGTGTCAGAAATGAAAGACCAAAACTGTATTAACTTTGGGCAAGCCCAGAACATATGACAGAGGGTAGCCGGAGCCTGACGGCATCGGGAGCAAATCGGGTCGACATCTGGATATATCCTGGCAAGCTTACTCCTAGATAGATGAAGTCTGTGGAGCACCTTAAACTGCAGCAAACCATGTCTGATACAGATCGAAGTTGAATGTATTCTTTTAATTGCGCTTTGCCAGGAAACGTCCGACAGTCCAAATCCTAGTTCCCCCTCCCATCCTGCCCTAATATGACTAAGTGACGGCGAGGAGATCATCTGAATATCCTCATATAATCTGCTCACTCCTCCTCTTTGATTTAGATCCCCCTCCAACCACTCCTCTATCCAGTTATTTGACGAGAGTAATGGAAAGGAAGGGAAATGTTTCCGAACAAAGACACGCACCTGCTGATACCTGAAATAATGCGAACTGGGGATATTATACTCATTTACCAGCTGCTCAAATGACATGAACACACCATCCTTAAAAAGATCTTTCACCCGTTTCAGACCACTCCTGAACCATGACTTAAATGCTGTATCCATGAGTGAGGGTGGAAAGAGTGCGTTGGCCGAGATTGGGAGAGAGGACATAGCCTGTCTATGTTTGAAGTGGGTCCTGAATTGCGACCATATTCGAAGCGAGCCGCTAACAATAAGATTATTTGTAAGGCGCTGCTTACTGAGTGGCAATGGCGCACATACTAAAGAAGGTAGGGACACCGGATGAGCAGAATGTTGTTCCATTTCGACCCACACAGGCCCACCCCCCTCGTAAGATGCAGAAACCCAGTATATTAGTTTAAAAATATTAGCTGCCCAGTAATATTGTAAAAAATTTGGTAGTGCTAAGCCTCCCGCCTCTTTCTGTTTCTCTAGATGTGACCTCCTTATTCGTGGGATGGTCTTGTTCCAGATAAAGGTAGATATAGATTTATCTAGCTCTTTGAAAAAAGACTTTGGGATAAAAACAGGTATTGTATGAAACAGAAATAAGAACCTGGGCATAATTATCATCTTGACAGAATTAACCCTGCCGGCAAGCGATATAGGCAGCGCTGACCAACGGGAAAGGTCCTGTTTGGCCCTTTCCAGGGCTGGTTTGAAGTTATACTTAAATAAATCCCTGTATTTGCTGGTTACTGAAATGCCAAGATAAGTAAAAGTGTTGCGGGTTTCTTTTAGTTGATATGCCTCAAAAGACATCTGCCGAGCCTGGTCATTAATAGGGAAGAGCAAACTCTTAGTAAGGTTGATTTTGTAGCCTGAAATCTCTCCAAAATTAGAGATAATTCCTAATGCCTTAGGAATAGAGGTGCAAGGATCGGACAAGTACAGTATCAGGTCGTCCGCATATAGAGACAGTTTATGATTTTGCCCCCCCCTAACATCACCCGTGAGCTCCTCGGCGCTCCTAAGTGCAACCGCTAGTGGTTCAATGGCGAGGTCAAACAGAAGTGGGCTCAATGGACAGCCCTGTCTTGTCCCCCTACCTATAGGAAAATAGTTGGAGATTATTTTATTAGTACGGACGGAGGCCTGCGGGGTAGCATACAGGATCCTTATCCACGAACAAAAAGCCGGTCCAAAACCAAACCTCCCCAGAGTTGCAAAAAGATACTCGTACTCAATCCGGTCAAATGCTTTGTGAGCATCGAGGGAGAGCAAAACCTCTGCTGTAGGTGGAGTTTCCGTGGAGTAAATAATATTAAAAAGCCTTTGTATGTTGCCAAAAAGCTGCCGCCCAGTAATAAAACCAGTCTGATCTGGATGTATCACTGTATGCATAACAGACTCCAATCTACTAGCCAAAACCTTGGTCAAGATCTTGTAATCGCAACAGAGTAGACTCACAGGCCGAAATGACTCACATTTCAGAGGGTCCTTTCCTTTCTTAAGAAGGACTGAGATAGTGGCCTGGGTCATTGTAGGAGGGAGAGTCTTGCGCTCTAATGCCTCGGTATACACATTTTTTAAAAGAGGGCTTAGTTTAAATGAGAATTTTTTTTAAAATTCAATAGGGAAGCCATCCGGCCCCGGAGCTTTACCGCTCTTCATTTTTTTAATTGCCCGATCAATTTCGGCTGCTGAAATGTTACTATCAAGATCTGCCCTGTCCTGTCGGCCTACGGTTGGAATCTTGAGACCACCGAAAAACTGAGCTAACTTAGTGCTATCACAATTTTCAGTGGTATAGAGGTCTTCATAAAATTTTCTAAATTGTTTATTTATGCTTTTTTGATCTGTGGTTATCCCTTCTGGAGTGTTAATCTCTGCTATAAATCCAGCCTCTGCGGATTGCCTTAACTGATGGCTTAGTAGTTTGCTGGCTCGTTCCCCATGCTCATAAAATTCTTGACGAGATTTAAGATAAAGCACCTCAGCTACTCCAGATGAGAGAGTATCGAATTCTGTTAGCAAACCTATTCTCTCTTTACAAAGAGCCGCAGATGGAGCTTCAGAATTTTTATGATCAACGTCCTTTATCAATGAAATCAACTCATTAAGGCGGGCTGACCGTCTTCTATTCATGCTTACATTATAAGATATGATCTGACCACGTAAATACGCTTTCATTGCCTCCCACAGGTTCGAATGGCTCGTGTCTGGTTATTGGTTTGTTTCTATAAAGAAGTCAATTTGGGCGGATAGGAAGTTAACAAAATCTTCATCAGACAAAAGACGTGGGTTAAGTCTCCAGTTGCGTTGTGGAGGCTCGTTATCTGGAAAGCAAAGCACCATTGTTACTGGGCTATGGTCAGAGATAACGATACTATCATATTCGCTAGTCCTCAGCAGGGGGAGGAGTTTCCTGTCCAGCAAAAAATAGTCTATCCTGGAATACGAATTATGTGCTGGAGAAAAAAAAGAATACTGTCTAGAAACCGGATTTCTATATCTCCATGCATCAATCACCCCATACGCTTGGAGAAAAGCATTAATAGTCTCAGCTGATTTACTAAGTGTTCTCGGTACAGCGCTAGAACGGTCCATAGTGGGATCCAGAACACAGTTTAAATCTCCCCCGAGGACCAATTGATGACTGTTTAATTCTGGAAGAAGTGAGAAAAAGTCAGTGAAAAATTTTGCATTATCCCAGTTTGGAGCATAGACGCAGGCCAGGACTACTGGTAAATTAAATAAATGTCCTTGAACAATAATAAACCGACCATCTTTATCTTGAATCGTTTTTGTCTGTACAAATTGCACTTCCCTGTGGATGAGAATGGCCGCACCACGGCATTTAGCGTTAAATTTGGAGTGAAAAATCTGGGAAAAGCCCCCTCTCTTTAGTCTGGAGTGATCCTTATCCAGCAGGTGTGTCTCGGTTAAGAATGCTATGTCTGTTTGCAGCTTTGATAAATGAGAAAACACCTTACTACGTTTTACTGGGTGGTTAAGCCCTTTAATATTCCAGTTCGTAAATTTAGTGTTTGCCCGCCCCGAACCACTAAAATTAGGGATCGCCATATTCTAGTATCTGAAATGACCTAACAGCAGCCTGCCTAGAAACAACCTGATCGTAAAGCCTATTCACAAGTGACAGATCTCTGTTTAGACATTGTGCAATTAAAACCAATAAATAAAAAAAACATGAAAACAACAGAAAAAACAAAAACACAAAATCGAACACATTATTCACAGAACCCCATTGCTGGCCTCTCCCCAAACGAAAGGCTGCATACTCCCCCAGTCGTACATTAACGCACAACATGACAAAGCTTACCTCGTGAGATCGAGTTCCACCAAAACTATATTAATGACAGAATAACCTGTTGCAGCTAATCTTAACTGTAATCAAATATAGTACACACTCAGTACATGTCCAATCTAGTACCTTGTTTATATTCCACTTTATATGAATAATCTTAACCAACATAAACAAAATCTCCGAGCCAACCAGTCAGTTAGCAGGGCCCAACAGTTCAAAAACAAAACCAATACCAAATTAAATTTCTACTGATGTATACTGGACACAATAGAGCACCATAAACTTTCGATGGAATTTCCAAACAGTCCAGTCATGCCAACAAGGCCATTGGCCAAAAATGAACAGTAAAGCTCTAAGTTAGGTTTAAGGAAGTGTAACGTTACATGTTAAATCAACCCATTGTGTTATCAAGGCCAAATCAGCCCAAAACAGAAAGTTTGTCGAAAATGTGCACCTTTGCTGACGGTCTTTAGCTGGTGATTGGATATATTAAAATCCCCCTTGCTTAAATAAAGTCTTTATCGAGATGGTAGTCCAGATAACGTTGATCAAACATACCTCTCTATACAGGATGTAAGAAACCACGGAAAGTACGTCACTCTGCGCTGTCACATCTTTAGGTTGCGCGCTTCAGGTTTTCAATTATGAAATCCTTGGCCTGTTTTGGGTCTTTAAAGCTTGTGCGCACACCGTCTGACGTCATTATCCTCAGCTCCGCTGGGTACCACAGGCCGTAGCGGATTCCCTCACAACTCCTTAACAGGCCCCGTACTTCATTGAATTCTGCCCGCTGCTTGGACACTGCTTGTGGGTAGTCTGGTTGGATGCGGATCTTATCACCGTCCCCCGTAGTCAGTTGTTTCATCTGCCCAGCTTTCCTTAGTATTTCCTCCTTCTCCTGGTAATAATGGCATCTGATAATGAAGCCTCTCGGCGGGTCATTGTTAACAGGTCTCACGCGCAGCGTACGGTGTGCCCGATCCAGTAAAGGAGGCTTATCGAGACCAAGCGTCTCATTCAGGCAATGAGATATAAAATCTGTCGCGCGCTTCCCGTCCTCCTGTCCTTCCTTTATCCCGGTAATACGCAGGTTGTTGCGACGCGACTGTGCCTCCAAGTCCTCATTTCGTGCTTTCTGGGTCGCGAGCTCCCTCCGCACGTTAGCCATATCCCGCTCCAGAGCAGCAATCAGATCGGAGTGGCTGTCAGCTGCCGACTCGAGGGCGACTACCCGTTTATCAAGGGCTTCACTCTTGGCGTTAGCATTATCATTGGCTAATTTAATTTCTGCTCTTAGCTGGTCAACCTGATTCTGAATTTCAGCGGATTGTGCCTCTGCTTTGGTGAGCAATTCAGTCCTCAGCTCGGCGATTGCTAGGAGGATGGCCTCGTGTCCGGGTCCGCGGTCAAGTACGGCGTTAGGTAACGTTACACCATCCTGTGCAGCGTTAGCCTCTGGGCTAGCCTTGGAGCTAACCCTTGTATCAGGCGCTTTTCGGGGGTTTTTAGACATTTTCAACGAGCGTTTGTTCAAATTGTCAAGCCTGTTATGACGTATTGGCTTCAATAATGAGCGTGACTAAAGGTATTTACATTAAATTGCTGCTTCTGTATTTCTTAATAGTGTTGGCGAGGAGCTCGATAAAAACACGTCCTCACATGGCACCGCTCAGACCGGAAGCCTTTCTAACTCTCTATCAATCCCTGGCCACCAAACCAAGTCTCTGCATCTCTGTTTCAGTTTAACTATCCCCACATGACCCTTGTGTGCCATTGATAGAACCCGCTCCCTAAGGGGCGGAGGAATGACTGCTCGGTGCCCCCGTGCAATGCATGACTCACCCCAACATGACAGTTCTGTCTTAACTCGTGAGTAGGGGATCAGGTCAGAGCTCACCTGAGCTGGCCATCCTGACTGAATGTAGGTGCTGAGAGTAATGAAGAGTGGGTCTGCTGCAGACTCTCTCTGAAGTTCCTCAAGAGCGACTGAGGTCTGTAAGGGCTCATACACTAGCTGCACAAGGTCACTCTCTATGTCCGACTCTGGCTGCTTGACTGTGCTAGTTGACTCCACAACTGAACGTGACAGTAAATCTGCAACCACATTGTCTTTTCCAGGGGTGAACTGCAGCTGGTAATTGTATTGGTTCAACCTGTCAGCCCATCTGTGGAGTCTGAGTGGCTTGTGGCCAGTTCCCGCAGAAGACATGAGAGCAGTAAGCGCCTGGTGGTCTGTTCTGAGTGTAAAGGATCGTCCATATAAGTACATGTGCCAGCGCTCACATGCCCAAATGCACGCCAGTGCCTCTCTCTCTCCCACTGAGTACTTCTGCTCAGCTGTACTCAGAGCCCGCGAAGCAAACGCAATAGGCCTTTCAATTCCGCCATGCATCTGTGACAAGACTGCTCCGACTGCCACTGCTGATGCATCACATGTCACCAGGGTAGGACTGGAGAGATCAAAATGAGCTAGTGTTGGTGGTGAGGTGAGGAGGTGGTTGAGCTGTTGAATAGCATGTTCGCACTCTGCTGTCCATGCCCCGGGGGTGTTATGTTTGAGCAGCTGTCGTAGGGGGGCAGTGATTGCTGAATACTGAGGTAAAAATCTGAGATAGTATGCAGTCATGCCAAGGAAGGATGCAAGCTTTCCAGCTGAGGCTGGTACAGGAAGTTTGAGAATGGCCTCCACATTGGATTGCAGTGGTGTGATACCTGAGCTGGACACCAGAAGACCAACAAAATCTATTGCTGGTGCTGCAAACACACATTTTTCTACGTTCAATGTCAGATTGTGTCTAGACAGAGCTGTGAACACCTGACCCAGGCATTCATCGTGAGTGGCCACATCCTTTCCGTGTACAACAATATCATCCAAGTACACGGCCGTACCCGGGAGCCCTGCTAGAACAGTGGCCATGATTTTCTGAAAGCAGCTAGGTGCTGAACTAAGGCCGAAAGGGATCCTCTTGAAACGGAACACCCCCATGTGAGTCACGAATGCAGTCAGGTTTCTACTGTCTTTGTGCAGGGGTAATCTGCATGTAACCTTGCTTTAGGTCCAGCTTTGTGAACACTGAGGAGCCATGGAACAGTGTTGTGAGTTCCTCAATTGTCGGCAGCGGGTATTTGTCTGGCACCACTGCCTTATTTGGGCCCCGAAGGTCAACACAGAGACGTATGCCCCCTGACCGTTTTTGTACAATCACAAGATTTGAGACCCAAGGAGAGGCATCGATGGGCTCAATGAGGTCTGCTGTTAGCATGCCCTGAAGTTCAGTGGTGACCTTTTCACGCATGGCAAGAGGCACTCTTCGTAGTGGTTGGTTGACATTCGGTACATCCAGGTTAAGCAAGGGTTTGTGGGCGAAAGCAGAAAGGCAGCCTAAACCACTGAACAGAGTGGGAAACTGTGTGTGCCATGGAGAGTCCACCTGAAGGATAGTTGCTCCGCTGCTGTCATGGATGTCACCAGACGTTTTTTCCAGCTTAACCACTCCAGTCACTGCAATGCTGGCTTGGCCATAACCACAGAGTTTCAGAGGTGATGATTGTAACACCACGTCAGAGAAAAATTTATTGTAGGTGGCCATATTATGCAATGACACTTTAGCCCCTGTATCAAGAAGAAGTGGAATGCAACAGTCTTTCAGCTGTACGCCACATGTAGAGAAAGTGACTGCGTGAGGACCAACTGTGTGAATTACTGCTGGTGAGGGCTGAGAGGTAAGATAGCCTGAGCTGGACTTTGATCTGCCCCACCTTGCAAAATGGTTGAGTTTACCGCAATGCCTACACTTTTGACCGATAGCTGGGCAGTCTGGGGACCTGTTGGCATGACGAATGGAGCTACAGTTGCCACACTTTCATCTTTGTTGGCTTGATTGAGGCTGTGTTTGCTGGATGATTGCACCTGGAGGCTGGAGCTCCTCATCAGTGACTGCATTTGCAGGTAGAGTTGTGACATCAGTTTTAGCTGCATTATTCTCCACTATTTTAGCTGCACACTGAGTAGCATCCTCAATTTGGAGTGCCTGAGTGAGAGCCTTATCCAGTGTAAGTTTATCATCTTCCATTAACAATCTCTCTCTGACTCGTGCACTGTTTGTTTTTTCAATAAGTTGGTCTCTAATTAATTCGTCACGGAGAGCACCGAATTTGCATGGCTCAGCAAGGCTTCTTAAATCAGCGACAAACTGGCTGGCTGACTCACCCGATCGTTGGGATCTTTGTCTGAAATTTAAGCGTTTTAACAGCACGCTATGAGTCTTTTGAAACTGTCCCTCCAATCGCGCAACAGCGTCAGAGTATGTATCTGCGACGCAGAGTGTCTGGAAGATCTGTAATCCCTCTGCTCCGAGACAATGAAGGAGAAGCGCGCGTTTCCTCTCATTCATCATCATCCAAGCCCGCGGCAATAAGGTACGTCTGAAATGACACATACCAGCGCTCCCATGGCACGACAGGATCACCAGCGTGGGGCAGAAATGGCTCAGGGGGAGGTAAAGATAAAGCCATCCTTGTCGCCAAATGTTATGTTCAGGAAAAGACACACACACACACACAGCGCTTTGGTTGAACGCTAGTTTGTTTACTCAATGAAACTTATGCGGCACAGAATACGGTACCCCTGAGAGACATGCGCACAAGCATGACTTCCCAACAGTATTACGACAACAGATGAATTTACGATAACAATAACGAACTGGTTACCAACCACAACAGTGTCCTATCCTGAGACGCAAACAGATCCACTTCAGCTTGGCCAAACTCTCCCCATATGCACTCCATCACCTCGGGGTGAAATATCCATTCCCTGGCCCTCAGACCCTGCCTCAACAGGCTGTCTGCTCCTAGGTTTTGGTACCCCCTGGAAAATATAATGCTCTTAGAGAAATCAGCTTTCCTTGGGACCACAGGAGGATCTGGTGTACCAGTTTGCATAGTGGTGATGATGATGATGATGATGATGAGAATGAGGAAGATGATGACAAGAAGTCAAAAGTCTTTTATTAATAATCCACATAGAGTAACGAAGATGAATGCAGGCAATGTAACAACCGTTAATAACCATTAAAGCGTCAGCATTGAGAAAAGCATTGTGAAAGCATTGAGTACACAGCGCAAACAAATACACAACAGCTGTAATCGAATGTAATCCAGTTTATTGTGGGGCTAGGCTGGCTAGCCTGGATACCCTCACGCTTACCCCCCTTCTGCTTAATCTCGCGCCACGTTTGGTGCCTCCGCTGTGGGCCAGATGCAGTTCAGGGGGTCGGTTATGTTGAAGGCCGACCGATCAGTGCAGCCCGAGCTTCGGCGTGCGTGAGGTTTATTACTAAAGATGTGGCTTTGCCGATGTTGAGCAGAATCTCACGACTGTATGCACATTTTAGAACAGTTAGACGCGACGAGGACAGACAAAAACACTGACTCACAAGATAGAAAACACGAAAACACCGTTTGGTCGGGAGAGAGAGAAGCCGCAGCGTGTGCACGAATAATACAGTTCTGTGTGAACTTGAATAATTAGCTACACATCAGAAATCACTGATCACAGATCAGAAGGAACTGAAAAAAGTTTTCATTTGTACATCCAAACACTGAGAAAATGCCAGCATTCACTCGTTCACAAGCCATGATCTCTCGAGGACAAATATAGCGCTTGCATGGGCGTGCCAAATTATCTGGGCGGAAGAAAGGGAGGTAACAGTTCCTGTTATGACATCATAACAGGAAAATTCAAGATCAATTCGTCTGGGCTGTCATTTTCTCAAAGGCAGAGAAAGACAGCCAGAACTCGGTTTACACCGATCGCAATTTCTAGCCACTTGGGGACAATATTCAGGCTAGGGGAACTCATATTAATGTTGAAAAACCTCATAAAATGAAAATTTCATGCCATAGGACCTTTAAAAGAACCATTCTTTGAAGAACATTTAAAAAATCTAAAGAACCTTTTTTATTCTTTTCCATAGAGGGCAGTAAATAACCTATTTTTAAGAGTGTACCATAGACATTCCCTGAGCAGTTGAAATAAATATGCAGGAAAATGCCTTACACTCTTAGAAAAAAAGTCTAACTTTGCATTCTACTATCTTTCCAACTACATGTCAAATAACTCTCATTAAAGTTTTAGTAGACTGTGTTTTTAATATCTGCAAACCCTTTATTTTGATGCTCCCCCAATAGGCATTCTACTGACTAATAACTTTGCAACTACATGTCAACTTATTTTACTAACCCAAACTTTAACACCTAAACCGTTTACTAACAGTCTACAACTGTCTACTAATACTCTAATGGGAGTTAGTTGACATGTTGCAAAGTTAGTTAGTAGAATGTCTAAAGTTGACCATCGAAATAAAGTGTAACCAAAAGTTCAGTGGGGTTTGTGATAGAAGTATTTTATATAATGGCCTCAGAAGTGGTCAAAGGGTTATTTCACATGAAACTAGAAAAATACACACTAAGGATGTTCAGGTCAAAGACCATGTAGACTTACCCAAAAAGGTGCTTAGCACAAATATAACAGTCATATGATTACCTTAGATCATTACAAACCAATCACCAGAAAAAATCACAGTGAAGGAAACTTGAGTGACATTGATTTTCACTCAAACGGTATTGTTGAAATGTACACATTTCTTTCTGTTTGGGAGACTCATTTGGTTGATGTGACCAGTCCCGGCCGTGAATAAAACTTCATTTCTGCAAAGAGCAACTTTGGAGTTATGTCAGGCATATGCTGCTCAGCTGAGGAATAGACGTACTAAATATTCTATGCTCAAAAGACCACAGCAGAGACAGTGATAGTGTTGGAAGACTATAGAGCCATTCTTGGGGTGAGGCTGTAATACTCGAAGTTAGTATTAATGATCCTGTGTTGGACCAGGGTACACCTGAGAAGTTATGTGGGAGTGTATAGATGCTAAAGACCTGTGTGCTCATGTGTGTTTGAGGTAGTAAAAGTAGCTTCTCGACGGGAAGCCGTTAGCTTTCGGGATGGGAATTACCTCAAAGTATTGAATTGTATTAGAAGTATTCGAGAAGGGAATTACCTCAAGATACTGTAGTATTATATTAACAACTGGGAGTTGTTTGAATTGTCCGTGCTGAAGTCAGATATTCGTATTGAGAATTTCCACCGCAGGTTCTATAGAATCTATGTTATGTGACATTCTTCATGTTTATATTTTAAAAATGTTAAATTTTTCGTGGAACTATATATTTAAAAGTGCATGTATGGTTTTGATACTGTAGCTTTTATTTTATTGTAGTAACCTTGTTTTTAAGCAGCATAGTCAGCAGTATGTAAAACCACCTCATTATCAGAGCCAAGAGAGTGTGCGTATATGTTTTCCACCCGGTTCTGCCACGTACCTGACAGTGTGATGTGGTAACAGTCGACACTAATAACAAAGAAGTAGAGAAAGAACAGTCCTCGACCCATCAATGTGCGTTCTGAGGGTAATGAATGAGCGCTGAGGTGTTTTTGTGCATGTGGGCATTAGAAAAATGAATAGTGCGCAATCATCTTGTTGCAGCTACAGCTCAGTGACCGGCCTGACAGATTTGCCAGTACACTGACACACACACACACACACACACACACACACACACACACACACACACACACACACACACACGCACACACACACACGCACACGCACACACTGAGTTCAGACTCAGGATTATATTTGGAAAGCCATAAATCAAACGGCAGACATACCCCTGTCCCTCCAATATTCAATTCGTTCTTTTCGGTTATTGTTATGCCAGTGTATCTCATCCATGTATAAGCATTCATAAAGAGTGCTGATTCGATGACACAGAGCGTGTCCTCGTCAAACAATACAATCCCATCATTCTTCATTAGGCTGGTTGTCATGGTATTGGTTCAGCTGAACTAAACCCTATTAGTGGCACATCTGAGAGAACATTCAATCAACCTCACGTCTGCTATATTAGAGTTCACTGTATTAGGGCATGTCTGTCTTTCACAGCCCAATAATGGTCTCTTTATGGCTCTAAATGGTTTAGAGTTAAAAAGTGGGGTATAAAAATGGTGTTTGAGTGATTTTATATTTTGTGTAGACATGAATCCGGTGTGTGCAGTCACAAAAGTGTTGCTTTGTGTCAGTTTATTGAGAAAAGCAGTGTGTTGGTCAGTGTTGGTTCAGTGAGTGAATTTTAATGCAATGAGTATGTAAAGTCAGCTGTCATCTGATTTGCACTGTGCATTCCCACAATCTTTTTGTAAAAAAAACAATCTTTGGCATACATTTAAAAAGAGTACTTATTAGGCAAGGCAAGTTTATTTATAGCACATTTCATATACAGTGGTAATTCAGAAAAAATAAAGTGATTTTCTCTGTCTCTTGTTCTTTGATTTACATCAGTGACAGACATCACAACAGCGGTTTTATTATGCTGCTGTCACTTTAAGATCTGAAGCACATGAAGCGTATCCGGATCTGACACGCATTCGGTGTCCTCACAACTCTTTGCGTTCATTTAACACTTTTTAACTCATTTAAGACTGTGCTTATGAGGATACGGATATTTGGGCATACTTTTGTGTGTTTTTGTCCGTTTAAGCGTGAACGAGAACTCAATGCCAGCCGTGCGCTGTCTGAAGCTGCATTCTGTGAGCACAAGTCCTGTGACGAGTCCAGAGAGGAGATTTGCAGAATCTACATATACTGTAGCGCAGCCAAAGGATGACAGAAACAAACTGATGCTGTCTAAATATTTTATTTTGTCATAAGAAATTATAAAAATACAATAAAAGAAAGAAGTTCAAATTAATTTGTTAAATTAAATAAGGGACATAAAAGGAAAAGTGGATTTAAAAAAAGAACAGTGCAGTGTGATCCCCCTCATGGGCCAGACCGAAAGCTTCAACATCTCTGGCCAGGGGTGGTAAATGGTGCCCCTGGCCTGAGATAGAAGGTCTCTCCTGACTGGATGAGTGACGGAGAACCAGAGCGGATAGTGCGTCTCTTGTGGCTCAAACAGATCCACTTCCGCCTGGTCAAAATACGTCCAAATCAGCTCCACCGTCTTGGGGTGGAGTCTCCATTCACCGGGCCTCAGTCCCTGCCTCGACAGGATGTCTGCCCCCAAATTTAGGTGTCCCAGGAACCAAGGATTTTCCCACATGACCAAGGAACAAAGGAACCCACCTGCACATAACATTGATTGTGCGGAACTACTACTCCACCACTGCAAGGGTCTCATGTACTGTTTACTGACTGCATATTATATGAAAACAACATGGATTGTGTTAAAAGTATGGTCACAACAGACGGATGTTGTGCTAATTGTGTTTGGGAAAATAAATGTGACTATAGATTGGATAAAAGGATATTAGTAATTGTAAATACTGTAATATCGTTGGGTCCAATTTCCTCGACTTCATCCGGGTCCCCTAGCAGGTTGGCTTGGTAAGACAGCAAAATAGCCGAAGTATACAAATAAACTCCCCCTGACCTGCCACCATATACACCTTGCCCACCAAAGCAGGCAGGCTTTGGTGGGCAGTGTCGGGGCCTTTAGGGATGACGCAGCATCAGGGAAGAGATAAGCCGCCAATGTCTCTTCAACCCTGGGCAACATTCCATAGCCATTCTCCTTAATCCCCACAATCAATTAATATTTATGAACTGTGGGACTACATAGTCAAGAGGAGAATCTCCACCTCGGTGTGGAGATCCAACCCGATCTCACAGCAATTTGCATGTTTTTTACGAGGTGGCTAATTCATATGATTTCGCACAAATTACCTAACCTCAAACCTAGACATGTACCGGTATACGGTAATACGATATATCACAATAATGAACATGAACGATATTGTTATCGTGGGCACTCCAAAATACAGTGAATAATTATTTATTACAAATTATTCAGATTTTTAGAATGCATTTGAAGAATACGTTACCCATCAACCGTTTAAAATGAACAACAAATCCAACGTTCATAACGTTCATCCGAGTTCCCCTAGCCTGAATATTGTCCCCAAGTGGATAGAAATGTTGATCGGTGTAAACCGAGTTCTGGCTGTCTTTCTCTGCCTTTGAGAAAATGACAGGCCAGACTAGCCAATCCTGAAGTCTCCTGTTTTGACGTCCAAACAGGAACGGTTACCTCCCTTTCCTCCGCCCAGAGAATCTGGCATGCCCATGCAAAGAGATCATGGCTTGTGAACGAGTGAATGCTGGCAGTTTCTCAGTGTTTGGATGTACAAATGTCTTTTTTCAGTTCCTTCTGATCTGTGATCAGCGATTTCTTATGTGTAGCTAATTATTTATTATTCGTGCACACACAGCGGCTTCTCTCTCTCCCGACAGAACGGTGTTTTCGTGTTTTTTATCTTGTCAATCAGTGTTTTTGTACGTCCTCGTCGCGTCTATCTGTTCTAAAATGTGCATACAGTTGTGAGTTTCTGCTCAACATCAGCAGACTCACATCTCTTTAGAGATAAACCTCACGCACGCCGAAGCTCGGGCTGCACTGGCCGGTCGGCCTTCGACATCACCGACCCCCAGTACTGCATCTGGCCCGCAGCGGAGGCACCAAACGCGGCGCGAGATAAAGCAGAAGGGGGGGTAAGCGTGAGCATATCCGGGCTAGCCATCTTTCCCCACAATAAACTGGATTACATTCGATTACTGCTGTTGTGTCTTTGTTTGCGCTGTGTACTCAATGTGCGTCACTGACGCTTTTCATATGATTGGAAAATATCTAAGAATCGTTCTAAAGGGTTCGCGTCTCTCTGATCCATAATTTACTTGAGTTACTAACTTTCTGACATGAGTGACAGCCCCTCCGACTAGAAATAAACTAATAACCTGAAGTATATTCTAGTAACTACAACAGTTCTCTGAATTGAGACGTACAGACAGAACTTATGTGAAGTGAACTCCGGTCCATCCGTCTCTCTGGCAGCAGCTTGTGCCTGGTAGACCTCGTTAAACCACGCCCCCTCCGCTCATTTCAAATGCAAAGATGTCAGCCAATTACAACACTGGGCGTTTTTACTGAAGTCTCACAGCAGACACGCCTCTTGAAACAGGGCATTCAGCCACAGGGCAAACATCAGTATTGAAAAAATGCCTTTTATTTCTAAATTATGACATTTTATGATGTAAAAATCATACTAACAATATAAGTACACCTCAGGAAACATTATAAAATAATAGAAAAATGCCATGCCATGGGACCTTTAATAAACATTTTATATTTTAATCTGGACTAAATGACATGCCCTAGATATTGTTTGAATATGTTCTGATTCTTTGTTGTTCAGTCACACACTTTACAATAAGGCACCATTATTTAACATTAGTTCATTCATTAACAAACTGACAATGAAAAATACTTCTAAAGCATTTATTATTCTGAGTTAAATGTAAATTTCAGCATTTAATAACAAATTAAAATCAAAAGTTGTAACTGTATTATTTAACGGACCCGAGCTAACACTAACAGTTGCTTTTTTCAACTAATGTCATCAAAGAATAATAACTTCTGTAAAAATGTAGCTATCCGCTCTTTGTTAATGTTAATGCATTAACTAGTGAGACCTTATAGTAAAGCGTTACCTATTAGTGGTGCTTGCGTAGCAAGGCATCACTATTACTATCTTGCCCCAGAACGCTTTTTAGTGATGCCTTGCGCAGCAAGGCATCACCATCACTCTCAAACATACTTATTAGTGGGCCTTGCGAAGCAAGGCATCAATATTGTTATTCTCCATACTAATTAATATTCGTGGAGCTTGTTTAGCAAGGCGTATATATACTATGTAACCCAGGATCGGTTTATTATTAGTGGTGCTTGCGTAGCAAGGCATCACTATTACTATCTAGCCCCAGAACGAGTTTTAGTGATGCCTTGCGCAGCAAGGCATCACCATCACTCTCAAACATACTTATTAGTGGTGCTTGCCACGCAAGGCATCAATATTGTTATTATCCATACTTAAAATTATTATTGGGGCTTGCGTAGCAAGCCATAAATATTTAATATCTCACCAGGATCGGTTTATTAGTGGTGCTTGCGTAGCAAGGCATCACTATTACTATCTAGCCCCAGAACGAGTTTTAGTGATGCCTTGCGCAGCAAGGCATCACCATCACTCTCAAACATACTTATTAGTGGTGCTTGCCACGCAAGGCATCAATATTGTTATTATCCATACTTAAAATTATTATTGGGGCTTGCGTAGCAAGCCATAAATATTTAATATCTCATCAGGATCGGTTTATTAGTGGTGCTTGCGTAGCAAGGCATCACTATTACTATCTAGCCCCAGAACGAGTTTTAGTGATGCCTTGCGCAGCAAGGCATCACCATCACTCTCAAACATACCTATTAGTGTTGCTTGTGAAGCAATGCATCAATATTGTTATTCTCCATACTTATTAATATTAGTGGGGCTTGCGTAGCAAGCCCTAAATATTAATATCTCACCCCATATCGGTTTATTTTTATTATTCTTATTCCGGACAACATTTTGTCCCGCTACTCCTCCCACAGTTTTTGTCACAGACCCATGAATGAGGTGTCAAAACGTGCGGCTTAATCGGGAATGGTGTGCTATATCTTTTCTAAGGGGTCGGGGGTGCGGTGTTCGCCCCAGGGGCGAAAAAGTAGCGAAAAAAATCCCATAGACTTAACATTGGGAAAAATGTAAAAAAAAATTAACAAGTCATAACTCTAAGCGAGGATTTCGTAGAAACTCGTGGGTCACCACATTTGAAGAGGCTGACAGGCCCTGTAAGATGACACATCGCAAAGGGGTGTGAGTTGTACCCCTGGGGTGCAGGAGCTGCCTAAATTTGCCCCATTGACTTACTATGGGGAGGGACGTCCCATAAAACGCATGCGTTTCTCTTACTATGGGAAATTGCATAGGGATTTTGTATTGACCATAGCTCTGGCTCACAGTGTCTCAGAGACAAGGGGGTGGGCTCAATTTACTCAGACAGCCAATCACTATCTCAGGATGATTGTCAACATATGAAGCCACGCCCTAGCAACCATTTAGAGCTCCCTAGCAACTGATCCCATAGACTTCCATTGAAAGAGATCAAAGGGATATCTTTGGATAGAAGTGTCATAGAAACACGAGGGTGGGTTTGTTTGACTCGGGGCATCAACAGCCAATCACAAATCACCTTCAATACTTCCTAGCCACGCCCTAGCAACCATTATCAAGCAGCCTAGCAACCGTTAATCACGACCTATATCTCTGCCTCAGAACATCATAGAGGCATGGGGGTTGGTTTATATCATTCATACTGACAAGCAGCCTTTGGAGTATTGTCATTGGATGCTGCCAAGCCACTCCATAGCAACCAAACAGAGTACCTTAGCAACCGTTTACCAAGACATATATCTCTGCTTCAGAACATCGTAGAGACATGGGGCTTGGTTTATATCATTCATACAGACAAGCAGTATCATCATTGGATGCTGCCAAGCCCCCCTAGCAACCAAACAGAGTACCCTAGCAACCGTATACCAAGACCTATATCTCTGCTTCAGAACATCGTAGAGACATGGGGCTTGGTTTATATCATTCATACAGACAAGCAGTATCATCATTGGATGCTGCCAAGCCCCCCTAGCAACCAAACAGAGTACCCTAGCAACCGTATACCAACACCTATATCTCTGCTTCGGAACATCGTAGAGACATGGGGGTTGGTTTATATCATTCATACAGACAAGCAGTATCATCATTGGATGCTGCCAAGCCCCCCTAGCAACCAAACAGAGTACCCTAGCAACCGTATACCAAGACCTATATCTCTGCTTCAGAACATCATAGAGGCATGGGGGTTGGTTTATATCATTCATACAGACAAGCAGTATCATCATTGGATGCTGCCAAACCCCTCCATAGCAACCAAACAGAGTACCCTAGCAACCGTTTACCAAGACCTATATCTCTGCCTCAGAACATCCTAGAGACATGGGGGTTGGTTTATATCATTCATACAGACAAGCAGTATCATCATTGGATGCTGCCAAGCCCCTCCATAGCAACCAAACAGAGTACCCTAGCAACCGTTTACAAGGACCTATATCTCTGCATCAGAACATCGTAGAGGCATGGGGGTTGGGTCTTTTGACTCAGACTGGCAAATAGTCTTTAAATGTCACCCCATAAATTGTATAGCCACTCCATAGCAACCATATAGAGTACCCTAGCAACCGTACAAACACATGAATAGGACATATCTCAGCTTCACAACATCGTACAGACTTGGGGGTGGCCTCTTTTTTTTCGGGTGAGAATCCAGTACACACAACATAGCATCCGAGAGGATTTTTTTGCCACGGCAAGCACCACTCACATTTTCTTCAGGAAATGTACATTCTAGTTAGTGGTGCTTGCGTAGCAAGGCATCACTATTACTATCTAGCCCGAAAACGGTTTTAGTGATGCCTTGCGAAGCAAGGCATCACCATCACTCTCAAACATACATATTAGTGTTGCTTGCCAAGCAATGCATCAATATTGTTATTCTCCATACTTAAAATTATTATTGGGGCTTGCGTAGCAAGCCATAAATATTATTAGAACGGTTTATTATTATTCATCTTTATCTTATTCTTATTCCGGACAACATTTTGTCCCGCTACTCCTCCCACAGTTTTTGTCACAGACCCATGAATGAGGTGTCAAAACGTGCGGCTTAATCGGGAATGGTGTGCTATATCTTTTCTAAGGGGTCGGGGGTGCGGTGTTCGCCCCAGGGGCGAAAAAGTAGCGAAAAAAATCCCATAGACTTAACATTGCGAAAATTTTTAACGACTCATAACTCTGAGCGAGGATTTCGTAGAAACTCGTGTGTCACCTCATTTGAAGAGGCTGACAGGCCCTGTAAGATGACACATCGCAATGGGGTGTGAGTTGTACCCCTGGGGCGCTAGAGCTCCCCAAATTTCCCCATTGACTTATAATGGGGAGGGACGTCCCATTAAACTCATGTGTTTCTCTTACAATGGGAAATTGCATAGGGATTTTGTATTGATCACAGCTCTGGCTCACAGTGTCTCAGAGACAAGGGGGTGGGCTCAATTTACTCAGACAGCCAATCACTATCTCAGGATGATTGTCAACCTATGAAGCCACGCCCTAGCAACCATTTAGAGCTCCCTAGCAACTGATCCCATAGACTTCCATTGAAAGAGATCAAAGGGATATCTTTGGATAGAAGTGTCATAGAAACATGAGGGTGGGTTTGTTTGACTCGGGGCATCAACAGCCAATCACAAATCACCTTCAACTCTTCCTAGCCACGCCCTAGCAACCATTATCAAGCAGCCTAGCAACCGTTTAGCAACACCAATATCTCTGCCTCAGAACATCATAGAGGCATGGGGGTTGGTTTATATCATTCATACTGACAAGCAGCCTTTGGAGTATTGTCATTGGATGCTGCCAAGCCACTCCATAGCAACCAAACAGAGTACCTTAGCAACCGTTTACCAAGACCTATATCTCTGCCTCAGAACATCATAGAGACATGGGGGTTGGTTTATATCATTCATACTGACAAGCAGTATCATCATTGAATGTTGCCAAAACATTCCATAGCAACCAACCAGAGTTCCCTAGCAACCGTTTAGCAAGACCGATATCTCTGCTTCAGAACATCATAGAGGCATGGGGGTTGGTTTATATCATTCATACAGACAAGCAGTATCATCATTGGATGCTGCCAAGCCCCCCTAGCAACCAAACAGAGTACCCTAGCAACCGTATACCAAGACCTATATATCTGCTTCAGAACATCATAGAGGCATGGGGGTTGGTTTATATCATTCATACAGACAAGCAGTATCATCATTGGATGCTGCCAAGCCCCCCTAGCAACCAAACAGAGTACCCTAGCAACCGTATACCAAGACCTATATCTCTGCTTCGGAACATCGTAGAGACATGGGGTTTGGTTTATATCATTCATACAGACAAGCAGTATCATCATTGGATGCTGCCAAGCCCCCCTAGCAACCAAACAGATTACCCTAGCAACCGTATACCAAGACCTATATCTCTGCTTCAGAACATCATAGAGGCATGGGGGTTGGTTTATATCATTCATACAGACAAGCAGTATCATCATTGGATGCTGCCAAGCCCCCCTAGCAACCAAACAGAGTACCCTAGCAACCGTATACCAAGACCTATATCTCTGCTTCAGAACATCATAGAGGCATGGGGGTTGGTTTATATCATTCATACAGACAAGCAGTATCATCATTGGATGCTGCCAAGCCCCCCTAGCAACCAAACAGAGTACCCTAGCAACCGTATACCAAGACCTATATCTCTGCTTCGGAACATCGTAGAGACATGGGGTTTGGTTTATATCATTCATACAGACAAGCAGTATCATCATTGGATGCTGCCAAGCCCCCCTAGCAACCAAACAGAGTACCCTAGCAACCGTATACCAAGACCTATATCTCTGCTTCAGAACATCATAGAGGCATGGGGGTTGGTTTATATCATTCATACAGACAAGCAGTATCATCATTGGATGCTGCCAAACCCCTCCATAGCAACCAAACAGAGTACCCTAGCAACCGTTTACCAAGACCTATATCTCTGCCTCAGAACATCCTAGAGACATGGGGGTTGGTTTATATCATTCATACAGACAAGCAGTATCATCATTGGATGGTGCCAAGCCCCTCCATAGCAACCAAACAGAGTACCCTAGCAACCGTTTACAAGGACCTATATCTCTGCATCAGAACATCGTAGAGGCATGGGGGTTGGGTCTTTTGACTCAGACTGGCAAATAGTCTTTAAATGTCACCCCAGAAATTGTATAGCCACTCCATAGCAACCATATAGAGTACCCTAGCAACCGTACAAACACATGAATAGGACATATCTCAGCTCCAGAACATCGTACAGACTTTGGGGTGGCCTCTTTTGTTTCGGGTGAGAATCCAGTACACACAACATAGCATCCGAGAGGATTTTTTTGCCACGGCAAGCACCACTCACATTTTCTTCAGGAAATGTACATTCTAGTTATAATTATTCTTTTTCCACACAACATTTTGTCCCGCTACTCCTCCCACAGTTTTTGTCACAGACCCATGAATGAGGTGTCAAAACGTGCGGCCTAATCGGGAATGGTGTGCTATATCTTTTCTAAGGGGTCGGGGGTGCGGTGTTCGCCCCAGGGGCGAAAAAGTAGCGAAAAAAATCCCATAGACTTAACATTGGGAAAAATGTAAAAAAAAATTAACAAGTCATAACTCTAAGCGAGGATTTCGTAGAAACTCGTGGGTCACCACATTTGAAGAGGCTGACAGGCCCTGTAAGATGACACATCGCAAAGGGGTGTGAGTTGTACCCCTGGGGTGCAGGAGCTGCCTATATTTGCCCCATTGACTTACTATGGGGAGGGACGTCCCATAAAACGCATGCGTTTCTCCTACTATGGGAAATTGCATAGGGATTTTGTATTGACCATAGCTCTGGCTCACTGTGTCTCATAGACAAGGGGGTGGGCTCAATTTACTCAGACAGCCAATCACTATCTCAGGATGATTGTCAACCTATGAAGCCACGCCCTAGCAACCATTTAGAGCTCCCTAGCAACTGATCCCATAGACTTCCATTGAAAGAGATCAAAGGGATATCTTTTGATAGAAGTATCATAGAAACAAGAGGGTGGGTTTGTTTGACTCGGGGCATCAACAGCCAATCACAAGTCACCTTCAACACTTCCTAGCCACGCCCTAGCAACCATTATCAAGCAGCCTAGCAACCGTTAACCAAGACCGATATCTCTGCCTCAGAACATCATAGAGACATGGGGGTTGGTTTATATCATTCATACAGACAAGCAGTATCATCATTGGATGCTGCCAAGCCCCTCCATAGCAACCAAACAGAGTACCCTAGCAACCGTTTACCAAGACCTATATCTCTGCCTTAGAACATCATAGAGGCATGGGGGTTGGTTTATATCATTCATACAGACAAGCAGTATCATCATTGGATGCTGCCAAGCCCCTCCATAGCAACCAAACAGAGTACCCTAGCAACCGTTTACGAAGACCTATATCTCTGCCTCAGAACATCATAGAGACATGGGGGTTGGTTTATATCATTCATACTGACAAGCAGTATCATCATTGGATGCTGCCAAGCCCCCCTAGCAACCAAACAGAGTACCCTAGCAACCGTATACCAAGACCTATATCTCTGCTTCGGAACATCGTAGAGACATGGGGGTTGGTTTATATCATTCATACAGACAAGCAGTATCATCATTGGATGCTGCCAAGCCCCCTTAGCAACCAAACAGAGTACCCTAGCAACCGTATACCAAGACCTATATCTCTGCTTCAGAACATCATAGAGACATGGGGGTTGGTTTATATCATTCATACAGACAAGCAGTATCATCATTGGATGCTGCCAAGCCCCCTTAGCAACCAAACAGAGTACCCTAGCAACCATATACCAAGACCTATATCTCTGCCTCAGAACATCATAGAGACATGGGGGTTGGTTTATATCATTCATACAGACAAGCAGTATCATCATTGGATGCTGCCAAGCCCCCCTAGCAACCAAACAGAGTACCCTAGCAACCGTATACCAAGACCTATATCTCTGCTTCAGAACATCATAGAGGCATGGGGGTTGGTTTATATCATTCATACAGACAAGCAGTATCATCATTGGATGCTGCCAAGCCCCCCTAGCAACCAAACAGAGTACCCTAGCAACCGTATACCAAGACCTATATCTCTGCTTCAGAACATCATAGAGGCATGGGGGTTGGTTTATATCATTCATACAGACAAGCAGTATCATCATTGGATGCTGCCAAACCCCTCCATAGCAACCAAACAGAGTACCCTAGCAACCGTATACCAAGACCTATATCTCTGCTTCAGAACATCATAGAGGCATGGGGGTTGGTTTATATCATTCATACAGACAAGCAGTATCATCATTGGATGCTGCCAAACCCCTCCATAGCAACCAAACAGAGTACCCTAGCAACCGTTTACCAAGACCTATATCTCTGCCTCAGAACATCCTAGAGACATGGGGGTTGGTTTATATCATTCATACAGACAAGCAGTATCATCATTGGATGCTGCCAAGCCCCTCCATAGCAACCAAACAGAGTACCCTAGCAACCGTTTACAAGGACCTATATCTCTGCATCAGAAAATCGTAGAGGCATGGGGGTTGGGTCTTTTGACTCAGACTGGCAAATAGTCTTTAAATGTCACTCCATAAATTGTATAGCCACTCCATAGCAACCATATAGAGTACCCTAGCAACCGTACAAACACATGAATAGGACATATCTCAGCTCCACAACATCGTACAGACTTGGGGGTGGCCTCTTTTGTTTCGGGTGAGAATCCAGTACACACAACATAGCATCCGAGAGGATTTTTTTGCCACGGCAAGCACCACTCACATTTTCTTCAGGAAATGTACATTCTAGTGTTGTGATTACTATTCACCTTGAAGAAACTTTGGCGTGCTACTCCTCCGGCACTGTTTGTCGTAGACCCATGAATGAGGTGTCAAATCGTGCGACTTATTGAAGAGAGGTGTGCTATATCTCTTCTAAGCAATCGGGTGTATGATGTTACTTTTTGGCGGGAAAAAAATCGTCCCAATCAAGTCCCCATTGACTTAACATGGAGAAGAGGTTTATGTGATCATATCTCCGCATCAGAACATCACAGAGACTTGGGGCTGGTCTCATTTGAATCGGCCTATCAAGCAGCTAATAACTAGTGACATTCAAACTTCATAGCCACGCCCTAGCAACCAGCTACAGCACCCTAGCAACCATATATAAACATTAACAAGCAATATCTCAGCCCCAGAACATCGTACAGACATGAGGGTGGTCTCTTTTGACTCAGACTGGCCAATATTCTTTAAATATCAAACCATAAACTGTATAGCCACACCCTAGTAACCATTTACAGTACCCTAGTAACCGTACAAACACATGAATAAGCCATATCTCAGCCCCAGAACATCCTACAGACATGTTTTTTGCCTTTTTTGCATTATCCGGGTGGCGAATTTTGCCACGGCAAGCACCACTCACATTTTCTTCAGGAAATGTACATTCTAGTGTTGTGATTACTATTCACCTTGACGAAACTTTGGCGTGCTACTCCTCCGGCACCGTTTGTCGTAGACCCATGAATGAGGTGTCAAATCGTGCGACTTATTGAGGAGAAGTGTGCTATATCTCTTCTAAGCGATCGGGTGTATGATGTTAGTTTTCGGCGGGAAAAAAATCGTCCCAATCAAGTCCCCATTGACTTAACATGGAGAAGAGGTTTATGTGATCATATCTCCGCCTCAGAACATCACATAGACTTGGGGCTGGTCTCATTTCAATCGGCCTATCAAGCAGCTAATAACTAGTGACATTCAAACTTCATAGCCACGCCCTAGCAACCAGCTACAGCACCCTAGCAACCATATATCAACATTAACAAGCCATATCTCAGCCCCAGAACATCGTACAGACATGAGGGTGGTCTCTTTTGACTCAGACTGGCCAATATTCTTTAAATATCAAACCATAAATTGTATAGCCACACCCTAGTAACAATTTACAGTACCCTAGTAACCGTACAAACACATGAATAAGCCATATCTCAGCCCCAGAACATCCTACAGACATGTTGCTTGTCTTTTTTGCATTATCCGGGTGGCGAGTTTTGCCACGGCAAGCACCACTCACATTTTCTTCAGGAAATGTACATTCTAGTTAGTGGTGCTTGCGTAGCAAGGCATCACTATTACTATCTTGCCCCAGAACGGTTTTAGTGATGCCTTGCGCAGCAAGGCATCACCATCACTCTCAAACATACTTATTAGTGGGCCTTGCGAAGCAAGGCATCAAAATTGTTATTCTCCATACTAATTAATATTCGTGGAGCTTGTTTAGCAAGGCGTATATATACTATGTAACCCAGGAATGGCTTATTAGTGGTGCTTGCGAAGCAAGGCATCACTATTACTATCTTGCCTCAGAACGGTTTTAGTGATGCCTTGCGCAGCAAGGCATCACCATCACTCTCAAACACACTTATTAGTGGGCCTTGCGAAGCAAGGCATCAATATTGTTATTCTCCATACTTATTAATATTCGTGGAGCTTGTTTAGCAAGGCGTATATATACTATGTAACCCAGGATCGGTTTATTATTATTATTAGTGGTGCTTGCGAAGCAAGGCATCACTATTACTATCTTACCTCAGAACGCTTTTTAGTGATGCCTTGCGCAGCAAGGCATCACCATCACTCTCAAACATACTTATTAGTGGGCCTTGCGAAGCAAGGCATCAATATTGTTATTCTCCATACTCATTAATATTCGTGGAGCTTATTTAGCAAGGCGTATATATACTATACACCCAGGAACGGTTTATTATTATTCTTTATTCTTATTATTCCGGACAACATTTTGGCGCGCTACTCCTCCCGCACCGTTTGTCACAGACCCATGAATGAGGTGTCAAAACGTGCGGCTTATTCGGGAATGGTGTGCTATATCTTTTCTAAGGGGTCGGGGGTGCGGTGTTCGCCCCAGGGGCGAAAAAGTAGCGAAAAAATTCCCATAGACTTAACATTGCTAAAATTTTTAACGAGTCATAACTCTGAGCGAGGATTTCGTAGAAACTCGTGTGTCACCACATTTGAAGAGGCTGACAGGCCCTGTAAGATGACACATCGCAATGGGGTGTAAGTTGTACCCCTGGGGCGCTAGAGCTCCCCAAATTTCCTCAAATTTCCCCATTGACTTATAATGGGGAGGGACGTCCCATAAAACTCATGTGTTTCTCTTACAATGGGAAATTGCATAGGGATTTTGTATTGACCATAGCTCTGGCTCACAGTGTCTCAGAGAAAAGGGGGTGGGCTCAATTTACTCAGACAGCCAATCACTATCTCAGGATGATTGTCAACCTATGAAGCCACGCCCTAGCAACCATTTAGAACTCCCTAGCAACTGATCCCATAGACTTCAATTGAAAGAGATCAAAGGGATATCTTTTGATAGAAGTGTCATAGAAACACGAGGGGGGTTTGTTTGACTCGGGGCATCAACAGCCAATCACAAGTCACCTTCAACACTTCCTAGCCACGCCCTAGCAACCATTATCAAGCAGCCTAGCAACCGTTAACCAAGACCGATATCTCTGCCTCAGAACATCATAGAGGCATGGGGGTTGGTTTATATAATTCATACTGACAAGCAGCCTTTGACATATTGTCATTGGATGCTGCCAAGCCCCTCCATAGCAACCAAACAGAGTACCCTAGCAACCGTTTACCAAGACCTATATCTCTGCTTCAGAAAATCATAGAGACATGGGGGTTGGTTTATATCATTCATACAGACAAGCAGTATCATCATTGGATGCTGCCAAGCCCCTCCATAGCAACCAAACAGAGTACCCTAGCAACCGTTTACCAAGACCTATATCTCTGCCTCAGAACATCATAGAGACATGGGGGTTGATTTATATCATTCATACAGACAAGCAGTATCATCATTGGATGCTGCCAAGCCCCCCTAGCAACCAAACAGAGTACCCTAGCAACCGTATACCAAGACCTATATCTCTGCTTCAGAACATTGTAGAGACATGGGGGTTGGTTTATATCATTCATACAGACAAGCAGTATCATCATTGGATGCTGCCAAGCCCCCCTAGCAACCAAACAGAGTACCCTAGCAACCATATACCAAGACCTATATCTCTGCTTCAGAACATCATAGAGACATGGGGGTTGGTTTATATCATTCATACAGACAAGCAGTATCATCATTGGATGCTGCCAAGCCCCCCTAGCAACCAAACAGAGTACCCTAGCAACCGTATACCAAGACCTATATCTCTGCTTCGGAACATCGTAGAGACATTTGGGTTGGTTTATATCATTCATACAGACAAGCAGTATCATCATTGGATGCTGCCAAGCCCCCCTAGCAACCAAACAGGGTACCCTAGCAACCGTATACCAAGACCTATATCTCTGCTTCGGAACATCGTAGAGACATGGGGGTTGGTTTATATCATTCATACAGACAAGCAGTATCATCATTGGATGCTGCCAAGCCCCCCTAGCAACCAAACAGAGTACCCTAGCAACCGTATACCAAGACCTATATCTCTGCTTCAGAACATCATAGAGGCATGGGGGTTGGTTTATATCATTCATACTGACAAGCAGTATCATCATTGGATGCTGCCAAACCCCCTTAGCAACCAAACAGAGTACCCTAGCAACCGTATACCAAGACCTATATCTCTGCTTCAGAACATCATAGAGGCATGGGGGTTGGTTTATATCATTCATACAGACAAGCAGTATCATCATTGTATGCTGCCAAACCCCTCCATAGCAACCAAACAGAGTACCCTAGCAACCGTTTACCAAGACCTATATCTCTGCATCAGAACATCATAGAGACATGGGGGTTGGGTCTTTTGGCTCATACTAGCAAACTGGACTTTCAACATGCTACACATGCTAGCAGTCAATAGCTACATGCTAATAATGATTAGCTAACAGCTAAATCAGGCTGAGAACATGCTAACAACTCTATAAAAACTCCATAGTAACCATTTGTTACAATTGACAACTGCCTAACAACAACATAGCAACCACCCAGAATACCTTAGCAACCACCTAGCAACACCCTAGCAACCACTCCGAATACCTTAGCAACTGCCTAGCAACGCCCTAGCAACCACCCAGAACACCCTAGCAACCGCCTAGCAACCACCCAGAATACCTTAGCAACCGCCTAGCAACGCCCTAGCAACCACCCAGAATACCTTAGCAACCGCCTAGCAACGCCCTAGCAACCACCCAGAATACCTTAGCAACCGCCTAGCAACCGCCCAGAACACCTTAGCAACCGCCTAGCAACGCCCTAGCAACCACCCAGAATACCTTAGCAACCGCCTAGCAACACCATAGCAACCACCCAGAATACCTTAGCAACCGCCTAGCAACCGCCCAGAACACCTTAGCAACGCCCTAGCAACCACCCAGAATACCTTAGCAACCGCCTAGCAACACCATAGCAACCACCCAGAATACCTTAGCAACCGCCTAGCAACACCATAGCAACCACCCAGAATACCTTAGCAACCGCCTAGCAACCGCCCAGAACACCTTAGCAACCGCCTAGCAACGCCCCAGCAACCACCCAGAATACCTTAGCAACCGCCTAGCAACACCATAGCAACCACCCAGAATACCTTAGCAACCACCTAGCAACACCCTAGCAATCACTCCGAATACCTTAGCAACCGCCTAGCGACGCCCTAGCAACCACCCAAAACACCCTAGCAACCGCCTAGCAACCACCCAGAATACCTTAGCAACCGCCTAGCAACGCCCTAGCAACCACCCAGAATACCTTAGCAACCGCCTAGCAACGCCCTAGCAACCACCCAGAATACCTTAGCAACCGCCTAGCAACCGCCCAGAACACCTTAGCAACCGCCTAGCAACGCCCTAGCAACCACCCAGAATACCTTAGCAACCGCCTAGCAACACCATAGCAACCACCCAGAATACCTTAGCAACCGCCTAGCAACCGCCCAGAACACCTTAGCAACGCCCTAGCAACCACCCAGAGTACCTTAGCAACCGCCTAGCAACACCATAGCAACCACCCAGAATACCTTAGCAACCAACTAGCAACACCCTAGCAACCACTCCGAATACCTTAGCAACTGCCTAGCAACGCCCTAGCAACCACCCAGAATACCTTAGCAACCGCCTAGCAACCGCCCAGAACACCTTAGCAACCGCCTAGCAACGCCCTAGCAACCACCCAGAATACCTTAGCAACCGCCTAGCAACACCATAGCAACCACCCAGAATACCTTAGCAACCGCCTAGCAACCGCCCAGAACACCTTAGCAACCGCCTAGCAACGCCCTAGCAACCACCCAGAATACCTTAGCAACCGCATAGCAACACCATAGCAACCACCCAGAATACCTTAGCAACCACCTAGCAACACCCTAGCAACCACTCCGAATACCTTAGCAACTGCCTAGCAGCGCCCTAGCAACCACCCAGAACACCCTAGCAACCGCCTAGCAACCACCCAGAATACCTTAGCAACCGCCTAGCAACGCCCTAGCAACCACCCAGAATACCTTAGCAACCGCCTAGCAACCGCCCAGAACACCTTAGCAACCGCCTAGCAACGCCCCAGCAACCACCCAGAATACCTTAGCAACCGCCTAGCAACACCATAGCAACCACCCAGAATACCTTAGCAACCACCTAGCAACACCCTAGCAATCACTCCGAATACCTTAGCAACCGCCTAGCGACGCCCTAGCAACCACCCAAAACACCCTAGCAACCGCCTAGCAACCACCCAGAATACCTTAGCAACCGCCTAGCAATGCCCTTGCAACCACCCAGAATACCTTAGCAACCGCCTAGCAACCGCCCAGAACACCTTAACAACCGCCTAGCAACGCCCTAGCAACCACCCAGAACACCTTAGCAACCGTTTACCAAGACCTATATCTCTGCCTCAGAACATCATAGAGACATGGGGGTTGGTTTATATCAGTCATACTGACAAGCAGTATCATCATTGGATGCTGCCAAGCCACTCCATAGCAACCAAACAGAGTACCCTAGCAACCGTATAACAAGACCTATAGCTCTGCATCAGAACATCGTAAAGACATGGGGGTTGGTTTATATCATTCATACTGACAAGCAGTATCATCATTGAATGTTGCCATGCCACTCCATAGCAACCAAACAGAGTACCCTAGCAACCGTATACCAAGACCTATATCTCTGCTTCGGAACATCGTAGAGACATGGGGGTTGGTTTATATCATTCATACAGACAAGCAGTATCATCATTGGATGCTGCCAAGCCCCCCTAGCAACCAAACAGAGTACCCTAGCAACCGTATACCAAGAACTATATCTCTGCTTCAGAACATCATAGAGACATGGGGGTTGGTTTATATCATTCATACAGACAAGCAGTATCATCATTGGATGCTGCCAAGCCCCCCTAGCAACCAAACAGAGTACCCTAGCAACCGTATACCAAGACCTATATCTCTGCCTCAGAACATCATATAGACATGGGGGTTGGTTTATATCATTCATACAGACAAGCAGTATCATCATTGGATGCTGCCAAGCCCCCCTAGCAACCAAACAGAGTACCCTAGCAACCCTATACCAAGACCTATATCTCTGCTTCGGAACATCGTAGAGACATGGGGGTTGGTTTATATCATTCATACAGACAAGCAGTATCATCATTGGATGCTGCCAAGCCCCCCTAGCAACCAAACAGAGTACCCTAGCAACCGTATACCAAGAACTATATCTCTGCTTCAGAACATCATAGAGACATGGGGGTTGGTTTATATCATTCATACAGACAAGCAGTATCATCATTGGATGCTGCCAAGCCCCTCCATAGCAACCAAACAGAGTACCCTAGCAACCGTTTACAAGGACCTATATCTCTGCATCAGAACATCGTAGAGGCATGGGGGTTGGGTCTTTTGACTCAGACTGGCAAATAGTCTTTAAATGTCACCCCATAAATTGTATAGCCACTCCATAGCAACCATATAGAGTACCCTAGCAACCGTACAAACACATGAATAGGACATATCTCAGCTCCACAACATCGTACAGACTTGGGGGTGGCCTCTTTTGTTTCGGGTGAGAATCCAGTACACACAACATAGCATCCGAGAGGATTTTTTTGCCACGGCAAGCACCACTCACATTTTCTTCAGGAAATGTACATTCTAGTTAGTGGTGCTTGCGTAGCAAGGCATCACTATTACTATCTTGCCTCAGAACGGTTTTAGTGATGCCTTGCGAAGCAAGGCATCACCATCACTCTCAAACATACTTATTAGTGTGCCTTGCGAAGCAAGGCATCAATATTGTCATTCTCCATACTTATTAATATTCGTGGAGCTTGTTTAGCAAGGCGTATATATACTATGTAACCCAGGAATGGCTTATTATTATTCTTCTTCTTCTGGACACTTTTTCGGCGCGCTTCTCCTCCCACAAATTTTGTCACAGACCCATGAATGAGGCGTCAAATCGACCGGCCTATACGGGAATGGTGTGCTATATCTTTTCTAAGGGATCGGGGGTGCGATGTTCGCCCCAGGGGCGTAAAAGTAACCGAAAAGTCAATGGGATTTAACATTGCGGAGACTTTGACCCCTCATAGCTCTGAGCGAGGATTTCGGAGAAACTCGTGTGTCACCACATCTGAAGAGGCTGGCAGGCCCTGTAAGATGACACATCGCAATGGGGTGTGAGTTGTACCCCTGGGGCGCTAGAGCTCCCCAAATTTCCTCAAATTTCCCCATTGACTTATAATGGGGAGGGACGTCCCATTAAACGCATGTGTTTCTCTTACAATGGGAAATTGCATAGGGATTTTGTATTGACCACAGCTCTGGCTCACAGTGTCTCAGAGACAAGGGGGTGGGCTCAATTTACTCAGAGAGCCAATCACTATCTCAGGATCATTGTGAACCTATGAAGCCACGCCCTAGCAACCATTTACAGCTCCCTAGCAACTGATCCCATAGACTTCCATTGAAAGAGATCAAAGTGATATCTTTGGAAAGAAGTGTCACAGAAACACGAGGGTGGGTTTGTTTGACTCGGGGCATCAACAGCCAATCACAAATCACCGTCAACACTTCCTAGCCACGCCCTAGCAACCATTATCAAGCAGCCTAGCAACCGTTTACCAAGACCTATATCTCTGCCTCAGAACATCATAGAAACATGGGGGTTGGTTTATATCATTCATACTGACAAGCAGCCTTTGGATTATTGTCATTGGATGATGCCAAGCCACTCCATAGCAACCAAACAAAGCACCCTAGCAACCGTTTACCAAGACCTATATCTCTGCATCAGAACATCGTAAAGACATGGGGGTTGGTTTATATCATTCATACTGACAAGCAGTATCATCATTGGATGCTGCCAAGCCACTCCATAGCAACCAAACAGAGTACCCTAGCAACCGTTTACCAAGACCTATATCTCTGCATCAGAACATAATAGAGGCCTGGGGGTTGGTTTATATCATTCATACAGACAAGCAGTATCATCATTGGATGCTGCCAAGCCCCCCTAGCAACCAAACAGAGTACCCTAGCAACCATATACCAAGACCTATATCTCTGCTTCAGAACATCATAGAGACATGGGGGTTGGTTTATATCATTCATACAGACAAGCAGTATCATCATTCGATGCTGCCAAGCCCCCTTAGCAACCAAACAGAGTACCCTAGCAACCATATACCAAGACCTATATCTCTGCCTCAGAACATCATAGAGACATGGGGGTTGGTTTATATCATTCATACAGACAAGCAGTATCATCATTGGATGCTGCCAAGCCCCCCTAGCAACCAAACAGAGTACCCTAGCAACCGTATACCAAGACCTATATCTCTGCTTCAGAACATCATAGAGGCATGGGGGTTGGTTTATATCATTCATACAGACAAGCAGTATCATCATTGGATGCTGCCAAACCCCTCCATAGCAACCAAACAGAGTACCCTAGCAACCGTTTACCAAGACCTATATCTCTGCCTCAGAACATCCTAGAGACATGGGGGTTGGTTTATATCATTCATACAGACAAGCAGTATCATCATTGGATGCTGCCAAGCCCCTCCATAGCAACCAAACAGAGTACCCTAGCAACCGTTTACAAGGACCTATATCTCTGCATCAGAACATCGTAGAGGCATGGGGGTTGGGTCTTTTGACTCAGACTGGCAAATAGTCTTTAAATGTCACCCCATAAATTTTATAGCCACTCCATAGCAACCATATAGAGTACCCTAGCAACCGTACAAACACATGAATAGGACATATCTCAGCTCCACAACATCGTACAGACTTGGGGGTGGCCTCTTTTGTTTCGGGTGAGAATCCAGTACACACAACATAGCATCCGAGAGGATTTTTTTGCCACGGCAAGCACCACTCACATTTTCTTCAGGAAATGTACATTCTAGTTTATAATTATTATAATTCCGGACGCTTTTTCGGCGCGCTTCTCCTCCCACAAATTTTGTCACAGACCTATGAATGAGGCGTCAAATCGACCGCCTTATACGGGAATGGTGTGCTATATCTTTTCTAAGGGATCGGGGGTGCGATGTTCGCCCCAGGGGCGAAAAAGTAGCCGAAAAGTCAATGGGATTTAACATTGCGGAAACTTTGACCCCTCATAGCTCCGAGCGAGGATTTCGGAGAAACTCGTGTGTCACCACATTTGAAGAGCCTGACAGGCCCTGTAAGATGACACATCGCAATGGGGTACAAGTTGTACCCCTGGGGCGCTAGAGCTCCCCAAAATTCCTCAAATTTCCCCATTGACTTATAATGGGGAGGGACGTCCCATAAAACTCATGTGTTTCTCTTACAATGGGAAATTGCATAGGGATTTTGTATTGACCATAGCTCTGGCTCACAGTGTCTCAGAGACAAGGGGGTGGGCTCAATTTACTCAGACAGCCAATCACTATCTCAGGATGATTGTCAACATATGAAGCCACGCCCTAGCAACCATTTAGAGCTCCCTAGCAACTGATCCCATAGACTTCCATTGAAAAACATCAAAGGGATATCTTTGGATAGAAGTGTCATAGAAACATGAGGGTGGGTTTGTTTGACTCAGGACATCAACAGCCAATCACAAGTGACCTTCAACACCTCCTAGCCACGCCCTAGCAACCATTATCAAGCAGCCTAGCAACCGTTAATCACGACCCATATCTCTGCCTCAGAACATCATAGAGGCATGGGGGTTGGTTTATATCATTCATACTGACAAGCAGCCTTTGGAGTATTGTCATTGGATGCTGCCAAGCCACTCCATAGCAACCAAACAGAGTACCTTAGCAACCGTTTACCAAGACCTATATCTCTGCCTCAGAACATCATACAGACATGGGGGTTGGTTTATATCATTCATACTGACAAGCAGTATCATCATTGGATGCTGCCAAGCCCCCTAGCAACCAAACAGAGTACCCTAGCAACCGTATACCAAGACCTATATCTCTGCTTCAGAACATCATAGAGGCCTGGGGGTTGGTTTATATCATTCATACAGACAAGCAGTATCATCATTGGATGCTGCCAAGCCCCCTTAGCAACCAAACAGAGTACCCTAGCAACCATATACCAAGACCTATATCTCTGCTTCAGAACATCATAGAGGCATGGGGGTTGGTTTATATCATTCATACAGACAAGCAGTATCATCATTGGATGCTGCCAAGCCCCCCTAGCAACCAAACAGAGTAACCTAGCAACCGTATACAAAGACCTATATCTCTGCTTCAGAACATCATAGAGGCATGGGGGTTGGTTTATATCATTCATACAGACAAGCAGTATCATCATTGGATGCTGCCAAGCCCCTCCATAGCAACCAAACAGACTACCCTAGCAACCGTTTACCAAGACCTATATCTCTGCCTCAGAACATCATAGAGACATGGGGGTTGGTTTATATCATTCATACAGACAAGCAGTATCATCACTGGATGCTGCCAAGCCCCCTTAGCAACCAAACAGAGTACCCTAGCAACCATATACCAAGACCTTTATCTCTGCTTCAGAACATCATAGAGACATGGGGGTTGGTTTATATCATTCATACAGACAAGCAGTATCATCATTGGATGCTGCCAAGCCCCCCTAGCAACCAAACAGAGTACCCTAGCAACCGTATACCAAGACCTATATCTCTTCTTCAGAACATCATAGAGACATGGGGGTTGGTTTATATCATTCATACAGACAAGCAGTATCATCATTGGATGCTGCCAATCCCCCTTAGCAACCAAACAGAGTACCCTAGCAACCGTATACTAAGACCTATATCTCTGCCTCAGAACATCATAGAGACATGGGGGTTGGTTTATATCATTCATACAGACAAGCAGTATCATCATTGGATGCTGCCAAGCCCCCTAGCAACCAAACAGAGTACCCTAGCAACCGTATACCAAGACCTATATCTCTGCTTCAGAACATCATAGAGGCCTGGGGGTTGGTTTATATCATTCATACAGACAAGCAGTATCATCATTGGATGCTGCCAAGCCCCCTTAGCAACCAAACAGAGTACCCTAGCAACCATATACCAAGACCTATATCTCTGCTTCAGAACATCATAGAGGCATGGGGGTTGGTTTATATCATTCATACAGACAAGCAGTATCATCATTGGATGCTGCCAAGCCCCCCTAGCAACCAAACAGAGTAACCTAGCAACCGTATACAAAGACCTATATCTCTGCTTCAGAACATCATAGAGGCATGGGGGTTGGTTTATATCATTCATACAGACAAGCAGTATCATCATTGGATGCTGCCAAGCCCCTCCATAGCAACCAAACAGACTACCCTAGCAACCGTTTACCAAGACCTATATCTCTGCCTCAGAACATCATAGAGACATGGGGGTTGGTTTATATCATTCATACAGACAAGCAGTATCATCACTGGATGCTGCCAAGCCCCCTTAGCAACCAAACAGAGTACCCTAGCAACCATATACCAAGACCTTTATCTCTGCTTCAGAACATCATAGAGACATGGGGGTTGGTTTATATCATTCATACAGACAAGCAGTATCATCATTGGATGCTGCCAAGCCCCCCTAGCAACCAAACAGAGTACCCTAGCAACCGTATACCAAGACCTATATCTCTTCTTCAGAACATCATAGAGACATGGGGGTTGGTTTATATCATTCATACAGACAAGCAGTATCATCATTGGATGCTGCCAATCCCCCTTAGCAACCAAACAGAGTACCCTAGCAACCATATACTAAGACCTATATCTCTGCCTCAGAACATCATAGAGACATGGGGGTTGGTTTATATCATTCATACAGACAAGCAGTATCATCATTGGATGCTGCCAAGCCCCCCTAGCAACCAAACAGAGTACCCTAGCAACCGTATACCAAGACCTATATCTCTGCTTCAGAACATCATAGAGGCATGGGGGTTGGTTTATATCATTCATACAGACAAGCACTATCATCATTGGATGCTGCCAAGCCCCCTTAGCAACCAAACAGAGTACCCTAGCAACCATATACCAAGACCTATATCTCTGCCTCAGAACATCATAGATACATGGGGGTTGGTTTATATCATTCATACAGACAAGCAGTATCATCATTGGATGCTGCCAAGCCCCCCTAGCAACCAAACAGAGTACCCTAGCAACCGTATACCAAGACCTATATCTCTGCTTCGGAACATCGTAGAGACATGGGGGTTGGTTTATATCATTCATACAGACAAGCAGTATCATCATTGGATGCTGCCAAGGCCCCCTAGCAACCAAACAGAGTACCCTAGCAACCGTATACCAACACCTATATCTCTGCTTCAGAACATCATAGAGACATGGGGGTTGGTTTATATCATTCATACAGACAAGCACTATCATCATTGGATGCTGCCAAGCCCCTCCATAGCAACCAAACAGAGTACCCTAGCAACCGTTTACAAGGACCTATATCTCTGCATCAGAACATCGTAGAGGCATGGGGGTTGGGTCTTTTGACTCAGACTGGCAAATAGTCTTTAAATGTCACCCCATAAATTGTATAGCCACTCCATAGCAACCTTATAGAGTACCCTAGCAACCGTACAAACACATGAATAGGACATATCTCAGCTCCACAACATCGTATAGACTTGGGGGTGGCCTCTTTTGTTTCGGGTGAGAATCCAGTACACACAACATAGCATCCGAGAGGATTTTTTTGCCACGGCAAGCACCACTCACATTTTCTTCAGGAAATGTACATTCTAGTGTTGTGATTACTATTCACCTTGACGAAACTTTGGCGTGCTACTCCTCCGGCACCGTTTGTCGTAGACCCATGAATGAGGTGTCAAATCGTGCGACTTTTTGAGGAGAGGTGTGCTATATCTCTTCTAAGCGATCGGGTGTATGATGTTATTTTTCGGCGGGAAAAAAATCGTCCCAATCAAGTCCCCATTGACTTAACATGGAGAAGAGGTTTATGTGATCATATCTCCGCCTCAGAACATCACATAGACTTGGGGCTGGTCTCATTTGAATCGGCCTATCAAGCAGCTAATAACTAGTGACATTCAAACTTCATAGCCACGCCCTAGCAACCAGCTACAGCACCCTAGCAACCATATATCAACATTAACAATCCATATCTCAGCCCCAGAACATCGTACAGACATGAGGGTGGTCTCTTTTGACTCAGACTGGCCATTATTCTTTAAATATAAAACCATAAACTGTATAGCCACACCCTAGTAACCATTTACAGTACCCTAGTAACCGTACAAACACATGAATAAGCCATATCTCAGCCCCAGAACATCCTACAGACATGTTGCTTGGCTTTTTTGCATTATCCGAGAGGATTTTTTTGCCACTGCAAGCACCACTCACATTTTCTTCAGGAAATGTACATTCTAGTTATTATAATAATTATTATTCTTACTTCTGGACACTTTTTCGGCGCGCTTCTCCTCCCACATTTTTTGTCACAGACCCACGAATGAGGCGTCAAATCGACCGGCCTATACGGGAATGGTGTGCTATATCTTTTCTAAGGGATCGGGGGTACGATGTTCGCCCCAGGGGCGAAAAAGTAGCCGAAAAATCCCATTGACTTAACATTGCGACGAATTTTAACGAGTCATAACTCTGAGAGAGGATTTCGGAGAAATTCGTGTGTCACCACATTTGAAGAGGCTGGCAGGCCCTGTAAGATGACACAACGCAATGGGGTGTAAGTTGTACCCCTGGGGCGCTAGAGCTCCCCAAATTTTCTCAAATTTCCCCATTGACTTATAATGGGGAGGGACGTCCCATTAAACGCATGTGTTTCTCTTACAATGGGAAATTGCATAGGGATTTTGTATTGACCATAGCTCTGGCACACAGTGTCTCAGAGACAAGGGGGTGGGCTCAATTTACTCAGACAGCCAATCACTATCTCAGGATGATTGTAAACCTATGAAGCCACGCCCTAGCAACCATTTAGAGCTCCCTAGCAACTGATCCCATAGACATCCATTGAAAGAGATCAAAGGGATATCTTTGGATAGAAGTGTCATAGAAACATGAGGGTGGGTTTGTTTGACTCGGGGCATCAACAGCCAATCCCAAATCACCTTCAACTCTTCCTAGCCACGCCCTAGCAACCATTATCAAGCAGCCTAGCAACCGTTAATCAAGACCTACATCTCTGCCTCAGAACATCATAGAGGCATGGGGGTTGGTTTATATCATTCATACTGACAAGCAGCCTTTGGAGTATTGTCATTGGATGCTGCCAAGCCACTCCATAGCAACCAAACAGAGTACCTTAGCAACCGTTTACCAAGACCTATATCTCTGCATCAGAACATCATAGAGACATGGGGGTTGGTTTACATCATTCATACTGACAAGCAGTATCATCATTGGATGCTGCCAAGCCACTCCATAGCAACCAAACAGAGTACCCTAGCAACCGTTTACCAATACCTATATCTCTGCATCAGAACATCATAGAAGCATGGGGGTTGGTTTATATCATTCATATAGACAAGCAGTATCATCATTGGATGCTGCCAAGCCCCTCCATAGCAACCAAACAGAGTACCCTAGCAACCGTTTACAAGGACCTATATCTCTGCATCAGAACATCGTAGAGGCATGGGGGTTGGGTCTTTTGACTCAGACTGGCAAATACTCTTTAAATGTCACCCCATAAATTGTATAGCCACTCCATAGCAACCATATAGAGTACCCTAGCAACCGTACAAACACATGAATAGGACATATCTCAGCTCCACAACATCGTACAGACTTGGGGGTGGCCTCTTTTGTTTCGGGTGAGAATCCAGTACACACAACATAGCATCCGAGAGGATTTTTTTGCCACGGCAAGCACCACTCACATTTTCTTCAGGAAATGTACATTCTAGTTAGTGGTGCTTGCGTAGCAAGGCATCACTATTACTATCTAGCCCGAAAACGGTTTTAGTGATGCCTTGCGAAGCAAGGCATCACCATCACTCTCAAACATACATATTAGTGTTGCTTGTGAAGCAATGCATCAATATTGTTATTCTCCATATTTTTATTATTAGTGGGGCTTGCGTAGCAAGCCATAAAAATATTTAGATCGGTTTATTATTATTATTCTTATTCTTATTCCGGACAACATTTTGTCCCGCTACTCCTCCCACAGTTTTTGTCACAGACCCATGAATGAGGTGTCAAAACGTGCGGCTTATTCGGGAATGGTGTGCTATATCTTTTCTAAGGGGTCGGGGGTGCGGTGTTCGCCCCAGGGGCGAAAAAGTAGCGAAAAAAATCCCATAGACTTAACATTGCGAAAATTTTTAACGACTCATAACTCTGAGCGAGGATTTCGTAGAAACTCGTGTGTCACCACATTTGAAGAGGCTGGCAGGCCCTGTAAGATGACACATCGCAATGGGGTATAAGTTGTACCCCTGGGGCGCTAGAGCTCCCCAAATTTCCTCAAATTTCCCCATTGACTTATAATGGGGAGGGACGTCCCATTAAACGCATGTGTTTCTCTTACAATGGGAAATTGCATAGGGATTTTGTATTGACCATAGCTCTGGCTCACAGTGTCTCAGAGACAAGGGGGTGGGCTCAATTTACTCAGACAGCCAATCACTATCTCAGGATGATTGTCAACCTATGAAGCCACGCCCTAGCAACCATTTAGAGCTCCCTAGCAACTGATCCCATAGACTTCCATTGAAAGAGATCAAAGGGATATCTTTGGATAGAAGTGTCAGAGAAACATGAAGGTGGGTTTGTTTGACTCGGGGCATCAACAGCCAATCACAAATCACCTTCAACTCTTCCTAGCCACGCCCTAGCAACCATTATCAAGCAGCCTAGCAACCGTTAATCACGACCTATATCTCTGCCTCAGAACATCATAGAGGCATGGGGGTTGGTTTATATCATTCATACTGACAAGCAGCCTTTGGAGTATTGTCATTGGATGCTGCCAAGCCACTCCATAGCAACCAAACAGAGTACCTTAGCAACCGTTTACCAAGACCTATATCTCTCCCTCAGAACATCATACAGACATGGGGGTTGGTTTATATCATTCATACTGACAAGCAGTATCATCATTGGATGCTGCCAAGCCCCCCTAGCAACCAAACAGAGTACCCTAGCAACCGTATACTAAGACCTATATTTCTGCTTCGGAACATCGTAGAGACATGGGGGTTGGTTTATATCATTCATACAGACAAGCAGTATCATCATTGGATGCTGCCAAGCCCCCCTAGCAACCAAACAGAGTACCCTAGCAACCGTATACCAAGACCTATATCTCTGCTTCAGAACATCATAGAGGCATGGGGGTTGGTTTACATCATTCATACAGACAAGCAGTATCATCATTGGATGCTGCCAAGTCCCCTTAGCAACCAAACAGAGTACCCTAGCAACCATATACCAAGACCTATATCTCTGCTTCAGAACATCATAGAGACATGGGGGTTGGTTTATATCATTCATACAGACACGCAGTATCATTATTGGATGCTGCCAAGCCCCCCTAGCAACCAAACAGAGTACCCTAGCAACCGTATACCAAGACCTATATCTCTGCTTCGGAACATCGTAGAGACATGGGGGTTGGTTTATATCATTCATACAGACAAGCAGTATCATCATTGGATGCTGCCAAGTCCCCTTAGCAACCAAACAGAGTACCCTAGCAACCGTATACCAAGACCTATATCTCTGCTTCAGAACATCATAGAGACATGGGGGTTGGTTTATATCATTCATACAGACACGCAGTATCATCATTGGATGCTGCCAAGCCCCCCTAGCAACCAAACAGAGTACCCTAGCAACCGTATACCAAGACCTATATCTCTGCTTCGGAACATCGTAGAGACATGGGGGTTGGTTTATATCATTCATAAAGACAAGCAGTATCATCATTGGATGCTGCCAAACCCCTCCATAGCAACCAAACAGAGTACCCTAGCAACCGTTTACAAGGACCTATATCTCTGCATCAGAACATCGTAGAGGCATGGGGGTTGGGTCTTTTGACTCAGACTGGCAAATAGTCTTTAAATGTCACCCCATAAATTGTATAGCCACTCCATAGCAACCATATAGAGTACCCTAGCAACCGTACAAACACATGAATAGGACATATCTCAGCTCCACAACATCGTACAGACTTGGGGGTGGCCTCTTTTGTTTCGGGTGAGAATCCAGTACACACAACATAGCATCCGAGAGGATTTTTTTGCCACGGCAAGCACCACTCACATTTTCTTCAGGAAATGTACATTCTAGTGTTGTGATTACTATTCACCTTGACGAAACTTTGGCGTGCTACTCCTCCGGCACCGTTTGTCGTAGACCCATGAATGAGGTGTCAAATCGTGCGACTTATTGAGGACAGGTGTGCTATATCTCTTCTAAGCGATCGGGTGTATGATGTTAGTTTTCGGCGGGAAAAAAATCGTCCCAATCAAGTCCCCATTGACTTAACATGGAGAAGAGGTTTATGTGATCATATCTCCGCATCAGAACATCACAGAGACTTGGGGCTGGTCTCATTTCAATCAGCCTATCAAGCAGCTAATAACTAGTGACATTCAAACTTCATAGCCACGCCCTAGCAACCAGCTACAGCACCCTAGCAACCATATATCAACATTAACAAGCCATATCTCAGCCCCAGAACATCGTACAGACATGAGGGTGGTCTCTTTTGACTCAGACTGGCCAATATTCTTTAAATATCAAACCATAAACTGTATAGCCACACCCTAGTAACCATTTACAGTACCCTAGTAACCGTACAAACACATGAATAAGCCATATCTCAGCCCCAGAACATCCTACAGACATGTTTTTTGCCTTTTTTGCATTATCCGGGTGGCGAATTTTGCCACGGCAAGCACCACTCACATTTTCTTCAGGAAATGTACATTCTAGTTAGTGGTGCTTGCGTAGCAAGGCATCACTATTACTATCTAGCCCGAAAACGGTTTTAGTGATGCCTTGCGAAGCAAGGCATCACCATCACTCTCAAACATACATATTAGTGTTGCTTGTGAAGCAATGCATCAATATTGCTATTCTCCATATTTTTATTATTAATGGTGCTTGCGTAGCAAGCCATAAATATTATTTAGAACGGTTTATTATTATTCATCTTTATCTTATTCTTATTCCGGACAACATTTTGTCCCGCTACTCCTCCCACAGTTTTTGTCACAGACCCATGAATGAGGTGTCAAATCGTGCGACTTATTGAGGACAGGTGTGCTATATCTCTTCTAAGCGATCGGGTGTATGATGTTAGTTTTCGGCGGGAAAAAAATCGTCCCAATCAAGTCCCCATTGACTTAACATGGAGAAGAGGTTTATGTGATCATATCTCCGCATCAGAACATCACAGAGACTTGGGGCTGGTCTCATTTCAATCAGCCTATCAAGCAGCTAATAACTAGTGACATTCAAACTTCATAGCCACGCCCTAGCAACCAGCTACAGCACCCTAGCAACCATATATCAACATTAACAAGCCATATCTCAGCCCCAGAACATCGTACAGACATGAGGGTGGTCTCTTTTGACTCAGACTGGCCAATATTCTTTAAATATCAAACCATAAACTGTATAGCCACACCCTAGTAACCATTTACAGTACCCTAGTAACCGTACAAACACATGAATAAGCCATATCTCAGCCCCAGAACATCCTACAGACATGTTTTTTGCCTTTTTTGCATTATCCGGGTGGCGAATTTTGCCACGGCAAGCACCACTCACATTTTCTTCAGGAAATGTACATTCTAGTTATTATTCTTCTTCTTCTGGACACTTTTTCGGCGCGCTTCTCCTCCCACAAATTTTGTCACAGACCCATGAATGACGCGTCAAATCGACCGGCCTATACGGGAATGGTGTGCTATATCTTTTCTAAGGGATCGGGGGTGCGATGTTCGCCCCAGGGGCGTAAAAGTAACCGAAAAGTCAATGGGATTTAACATTGCGGAGACTTTGACCCCTCATAGCTCTGAGCGAGGATTTCGGAGAAACTCGTGTGTCACCACATCTGAAGAGGCTGGCAGGCCCTGTAAGATGACACATCGCAATGGGGTATAAGTTGTACCCCTGGGGCGCTAGAGCTCCCCAAATTTCCTCAAATTTCCCCATTGACTTATAATGGGGAGGGACGTCCCATTAAACGCATGTGTTTCTCTTACAATGGGAAATTGCATAGGGATTTTGTATTGACCATAGCTCTGGCACACAGTGTCTCAGAGACAAGGGGGTGGGCTCAATTTACTCAGACAGCCAATCACTATCTCAGGATTATTGTCAACATATGAAGCCACGCCCTAGCAACCATTTAGAGCTCCCTAGCAACTGATCCCATAGACTTCCATTGAAAGAGATCAAAGGGATATCTTTTGATAGAAGTGTCATAGAAACAAGAGGGTGGGTTTGTTTGACTCGGGGCATCAACAGCCAATCACAAGTCACCTTCAATACTTCCTAGCCACGCCCTAGCAACCATTATCAAGCAGCCTAGCAACCGTTTAGCAAGACCTATATCTCTGCCTCAGAACATCATAGAGGCATGGGGGTTGGTTTATATCATTCATACAGACAAGCAGTATCATCATTGGATGCTGCCAAGCCCCCCTAGCAACCAAACAGAGTACCCTAGCAACCGTATACCAAGACCTATATCTCTGCTTCAGAACATCATAGAGGCATGGGGGTTGGTTTATATCATTCATACAGACAAGCAGTATCATCATTGGATGCTGCCAAGCCCCCTTAGCAACGAAACAGAGTACCCTAGCAACCATATACCAAGACCTATATCTCTGCTTCAGAACATCATAGAGACATGGGGGTTGGTTTATATCATTCATACAGACAAGCAGTATCATCATTGGATGCTGCCAAGCCCCCTTAGCAACCAAACAGAGTACCCTAGCAACCATATACCAAGACCTATATCTCTGCCTCAGAACATTATAGAGACATGGGGGTTGGTTTATATCATTCATACAGACAAGCAGTATCATCATTGGATGCTGCCAAGCCCCCCTAGCAACCAAACAGAGTACCCTAGCAACCGTATACCAAGACCTATATCTCTGCTTCGGAACATCGTAGAGACATGGGGGTTGGTTTATATCATTCATACAGACAAGCAGTATCATCATTGGATGCTGCCAAGCCCCCCTAGCAACCAAACAGAGTACCCTAGCAACCGTATACCAAGACCTATATCTCTACTTCAGAACATCATAGAGGCATGGGGGTTGGTTTATATCATTCATACAGACAAGCAGTATCATCATTGGATGCTGCCAAGCCCCCTTAGCAACCAAACAGAGTACCCTAGCAACCATATACCAAGACCTATATCTCTGCCTCAGAACATTATAGAGACATGGGGGTTGGTTTATATCATTCATACAGACAAGCAGTATCATCATTGGATGCTGCCAAGCCCCCCTAGCAACCAAACAGAGTACCCTAGCAACCGTATACCAAGACCTATATCTCTGCTTCGGAACATCGTAGAGACATGGGGGTTGGTTTATATCATTCATACAGACAAGCAGTATCATCATTGGATGCTGCCAAGCCCCCCTAGCAACCAAACAGAGTACCCTAGCAACCGTATACCAAGACCTATATCTCTACTTCAGAACATCATAGAGGCATGGGGGTTGGTTTATATCATTCATACAGACAAGCAGTATCATCATTGGATGCTGCCAAACCCCTCCATAGCAACCAAACAGAGTACCCTAGCAACCGTTTACCAAGACCTATATCTCTGCCTCAGAACATCCTAGAGACATGGGGGTTGGTTTATATCATTCATACAGACAAGCAGTATCATCATTGGATGCTGCCAAGCCCCCCTAGCAACCAAACAGAGTACCCTAGCAACCGTATACCAAGACCTATATCTCTGCTTCAGAACATCATAGAGGCATGGGGGTTGGTTTATATCATTCATACAGACAAGCAGTATCATCATTGGATGCTGCCAAACCCCTCCATAGCAACCAAACAGAGTACCCTAGCAACCGTTTACCAAGACCTATATCTCTGCCTCAGAACATCCTAGAGACATGGGGGTTGGTTTATATCATTCATACAGACAAGCAGTATCATCATTGGATGCTGCCAAGCCCCCCTAGCAACCAAACAGAGTACCCTAGCAACCGTACACCAAGACCTATATCTCTGCTTCGGAACATCGTAGAGACATGGGGGTTGGTTTATATCATTCATACAGACAAGCAGTATCATCATTGGATGCTGCCAAGCCCCCCTAGCAACCAAACAGAGTACCCTAGCAACCGTATACCAAGACCTATATCTCTGCTTCAGAACATCAAAGAGGCATGGGGGTTGGTTTATATCATTCATACAGACAAGCAGTATCATCATTGGATGCTGCCAAGCCCCTCCATAGCAACCAAACAGAGTACCCTAGCAACCGTTTACAAGGACCTATCTCTCTGCATCAGAACATCGTAGAGGCATGGGGGTTGGGTCTTTTGACTCAGACTGGCAAATAGTCTTTAAATGTCACCCCATAAATTGTATAGCCACTCCATAGCAACCATATAGAGTACCCTAGCAACCGTACAAACACATGAATAGGACATATCTCAGCTCCACAACATCGTACAGACTTGGGGGTGGCCTCTTTTGTTTCGGGTGAGAATCCAGTACACACAACATAGCATCCGAGAGGATTTTTTTGCCACGGCAAGCACCACTCACATTTTCTTCAGGAAATGTACATTCTAGTTAGTGGTGCTTGCGTAGCAAGGCATCACTATTACTATCTAGCCCGAAAACGGTTTTAGTGATGCCTTGCGAAGCAAGGCATCACCATCACTCTCAAACATACATATTAGTGTTGCTTGTGAAGCAATGCATCAATATTGCTATTCTCCATATTTTTATTATTAATGGTGCTTGCGTAGCAAGCCATAAATATTATTTAGAACGGTTTATTATTATTCATCTTTATCTTATTCTTATTCCGGACAACATTTTGTCCCGCTACTCCTCCCACAGTTTTTGTCACAGACCCATGAATGAGGTGTCAAAACGTGCGGCTTAATCGGGAATGGTGTGCTATATCTTTTCTAAGGGGTCGGGGGTGCGGTGTTCGCCCCAGGGGCGAAAAAGTAGCGAAAAAAATCCCATAGACTTAACATTGCGAAAATTTTTAACGAGTCATAACTCAGAGCGAGGATTTCGTAGAAACTTGTGTGTCACCACATTTGAAGAGGCTGGCAGACCCTTTAAGATGACACATCGCAATGGGGTATAAGTTGTACCCCTGGGGCGCTAGAGCTCCCCAAATTTCCCCATTGACTTATAATGGGGAGGGACGTCCCATTAAACGCATGCGTTTCTCTTACAATGGGAACTTGCATAGGGATTTTGTATTGACCATAGCTCTGGCTCACAGTGTCTCAGAGACAAGGGGGTGGGCTCAATTTACTCAGACAGCCAATCACTATCTCAGGATCATTGTGAACCTATGAAGCCACGCCCTAGCAACCATTTAGAGCTCCCTAGCAACTGATCCCATAGACTTCCATTGAAAGAGATCAAAGGGATATCTTTGGATAGAAGTGTCATAGAAACATGAAGGTGGGTTTGTTTGACTCGGGGCATCAACAGCCAATCACAAATCACCTTCAACTCTTCCTAGCCACGCCCTAGCAACCATTATCAAGCAGCCTAGCAACCGTTAATCACGACCTATATCTCTGCCTCAGAACATCATAGAGGCATGGGGGTTGGTTTATATCATTCATACTGACAAGCAGCCTTTGGAGTATTGTCATTGGATGCTGCCAAGCCACTCCATAGCAACCAAACAGAGTACCTTAGCAACCGTTTACCAAGACCTATATCTCTGCCTCAGAACATCATACAGACATGGGGGTTGGTTTATATCATTCATACTGACAAGCAGTATCATCATTGGATGCTGCCATGCCACTCCATAGCAACCAAACAGAGTACCCTAGCAACCGTATACCAAGACCTATATCTCTGCTTCAGAACATCATAGAGGCATGGGGGTTGGGTCTTTTGACTCAGACTGGCAAATAGTCTTTAAATGTCACCCCATAAATTGTATAGCCACTCCATAGCAACCATATAGAGTACCCTAGCAACCGTACAAACACATGAATAGGACATATCTCAGCTCCACAACATCGTACAGACTTGGGGGTGGCCTCTTTTGTTTCGGGTGAGAATCCAGTACACACAACATAGCATCCGAGAGGATTTTTTTGCCACGGCAAGCACCACTCACATTTTCTTCAGGAAATGTACATTCTAGTTAGTGGTGCTTGCGTAGCAAGGCATCACTATTACTATCTAGCCCCAGAACGAGTTTTAGTGATGCCTTGCGCAGCAAGGCATCACCATCACTCTCAAACATACTTATTAGTGTTGCTTGTGAAGCAATGCATCAATATTGTCATTCTCCATAATCAAAATTATTATTGGGGCTTGCGTAGCAAGCCATAAATATTTAATATCTCACCAGGATCGGTTTATTAGTGGTGCTTGCGTAGCAAGGCATCACTATTACTATCTAGCCCGAAAACGGTTTTAGTGATGCCTTGCGAAGCAAGGCATCACCATCACTCTCAAACATACATATTAGTGTTGCTTGTGAAGCAATGCATCAATATTGTTATTCTCCATATTTTTATTATTAGTGGGGCTTGCGTAGCAAGCCATAAAAATATTTAGATCGGTTTATTATTATTATTCTTATTCTTATTCCGGACAACATTTTGTCCCGCTACTCCTCCCACAGTTTTTGTCACAGACCCATGAATGAGGTGTCAAAACGTGCGGCTTATTCGGGAATGGTGTGCTATATCTTTTCTAAGGGGTCGGGGGTGCGGTGTTCGCCCCAGGGGCGAAAAAGTAGCGAAAAAAATCCCATAGACTTAACATTGCGAAAATTTTTAACGACTCATAACTCTGAGCGAGGATTTCGTAGAAACTCGTGTGTCACCACATTTGAAGAGGCTGGCAGGCCCTGTAAGATGACACATCGCAATGGGGTATAAGTTGTACCCCTGGGGCGCTAGAGCTCCCCAAATTTCCTCAAATTTCCCCATTGACTTATAATGGGGAGGGACGTCCCATAAAACTCATGCGTTTCTCTTACTATGGGAAATTGCATAGGGATTTTGTATTGACCACAGCTCTGGCTCACAGTGTCTCAGAGACAAGGGGGTGGGCTCAATTTACTCAGACAGCCAATCACTATCTCAGGATGATTGTCAACCTATGAAGCCACGCCCTAGCAACCATTTAGAGCTCCCTAGCAACTGATCCCATAGACTTCCATTGAAAGAGATCAAAGGGATATCTTTGGATAGAAGTGTCATAGAAACACGAGGGTGGGTTTGTTTGACTCGGGGCATCAACAGCCAATCACAAATCACCTTCAATACTTCCTAGCCACGCCCTAGCAACCATTATCAAGCAGCCTAGCAACCGTTAATCACGACCTATATCTCTGCCTCAGAACATCATAGAGGCATGGGGGTTGGTTTATATCATTCATACTGACAAGCAGCCTTTGGAGTATTGTCATTGGATGCTGCCAAGCCACTCCATAGCAACCAAACAGAGTACCTTAGCAACCGTTTACCAAGACATATATCTCTGCCTCAGAACATCATACAGACATTGGGGTTGGTTTATATCATTCATACTGACAAGCAGTATCATCATTGGATGCTGCCATGCCACTCCATAGCAACCAAAAAGAGTACCCTAGCAACCGTTTACCAAGACTTATATCTCAGCCTCAGAACATCATGCAGACATGGGGGTAGGTTTATATCATTCATACAGACAAGCAGTATCATCATTGGATGCTGCCAAGCCCCCCTAGCAACCAAACAGAGTACCCTAGCAACCGTATACCAAGACCTATATCTCTGCTTCAGAACATCATAGAGGCCTGGGGGTTGGTTTATATCATTCATACAGACAAGCAGTATCATCATTGGATGCTGCCAAGCCCCCCTAGCAACCAAACAGAGTACCCTAGCAACCATATACCAAGACCTATATCTCTGCTTCAGAACATCATAGAGACATGGGGGTTGGTTTATATCATTCATACAGACAAGCAGTATCATCATTCGATGCTGCCAAGCCCCCTTAGCAACCAAACAGAGTACCCTAGCAACCATATACCAAGACCTATATCTCTGCCTCAGAACATCATAGAGACATGGGGGTTGGTTTATATCATTCATACAGACAAGCAGTATCATCATTGGATGCTGCCAAGCCCCCCTAGCAACCAAACAGAGTACCCTAGCAACCGTATACCAAGACCTATATCTCTGCTTCGGAACATCGTAGAGACATGGGGGTTTGTTTATATCATTCATACAGACAAGCAGTATCATCATTGGATGCTGCCAAGCCCCCCTAGCAACCAAACAGAGTACCCTAGCAACCGTATACCAAGACCTATATCTCTGCTTCAGAACATCATAGAGGCATGGGGGTTGGTTTATATCATTCATACAGACAAGCAGTATCATCATTGGATGCTGCCAAACCCCTCCATAGCAAACAAACAGAGTACCCTAGCAACCGTTTACCAAGACCTATATCTCTGCCTCAGAACATCCTAGAGACATGGGGGTTGGTTTATATCATTCATACAGACAAGCAGTATCATCATTGGATGCTGCCAAGCCCCTCCATAGCAACCAAACAGAGTACCCTAGCAACCGTTTACAAGGACCTATATCTCTGCATCAGAACATCGTAGAGGCATGGGGGTTGGGTCTTTTGACTCAGACTGGCAAATAGTCTTTAAATGTCACCCCATAAATTGTATAGCCACTCCATAGCAACCATATAGAGTACCCTAGCAACCGTACAAACACATGAATAGGACATATCTCAGCTCCACAACATCGTACAGACTTGGGGGTGGCCTCTTTTGTTTCGGGTGAGAATCCAGTACACACAACATAGCATCCGAGAGGATTTTTTTGCCACGGCAAGCACCACTCACATTTTCTTCAGGAAATGTACATTCTAGTTATAATTATTCTTTTTCCACACAACATTTTGTCCCGCTACTCCTCCCACAGTTTTTGTCACAGACCCATGAATGAGGTGTCAAAACGTGCGGCCTAATCGGGAATGGTGTGCTATATCTTTTCTAAGGGGTCGGGGGTGCGGTGTTCGCCCCAGGGGCGAAAAAGTAGCGAAAAAAATCCCATAGACTTAACATTGGGAAAAATGTAAAAAAAAATTAACAAGTCATAACTCTAAGCGAGGATTTCGTAGAAACTCGTGGGTCACCACATTTGAAGAGGCTGACAGGCCCTGTAAGATGACACATCGCAAAGGGGTGTGAGTTGTACCCCTGGGGTGCAGGAGCTGCCTAAATTTGCCCCATTGACTTACTATGGGGAGGGACGTCCCATAAAACGCATGCGTTTCTCCTACTATGGGAAATTGCATAGGGATTTTGTATTGACCATAGCTCTGGCTCACAGTGTCTCAGAGACAAGGGGGTGGGCTCAATTTACTCAGCCAACCAATCACTATCTCAGGATCACTGTTAACCCATCAAGCCACGCCCTAGCAACCATTTAGAGCTCCCTAGCAACTGATCCCATAGACTTCCATTGAAAAACATCAAAGGGATATCTTTGGATAGAACTGTCATAGAAACATGAGGGTGGGTTTGATGACTCGGGGCATCAACAGCCAATCACAAATCACCTTCAACACTTCCTAGCCACGCCCTAGCAACCATTATCAAGCAGCCTAGCAACAATTTACCAAGACCTATATCTCTGCCTCAGAACATTATAGAGGCATGGGGGTTGGTTTATATCATTCAAACTGACAAGCAGCCTTTGGAGTATCATCATTGGATGCTGCCAAGCCATGCCATAGCAACCAAACAGAGTACCCTAGCAACCGTTTACCAAGATCTATATCTCTGCATCAGAACATCATACAGACATGGGGGTTGGTTTATATCATTCATACTGACAAGCTGTATCCATTGGATGCTGCCAAGCCACTCCATAGCAACCAAACAGAGTACCCTAGCAACCGTATAACAAGACCTATATCTCTGCATCAGAACATCGTAAAGACATGGGGGTTGGTTCATATCATTCTTACTGACAAGCAGTATCATCATTGAATGTTGCCAAAACACTCCATAGCAACCAAACAGAGTTCCCTAGCAACCGTTTACCAAGACCTATATCTCTGCATCACAATATCATACAGACATGGGGGTTGGTTTATATCATTCATACTGACAAGCAGTATCATCATTGAATGTTGCCAAGCCACTCCATAGCAACCAAACAGAGTACCCTAGCAACCGTTTACGAAGACCTATATGTCAGTCCCAGAACATCCTACAGACATGTTGCTTGGCTTTTTTGCATCCCAGTAGCATCCGGGTGGCGAGTTTTGCCACGGCAAGCACCACTCACATTTTCTTCAGGAAATGTACATTCTAGTTAGTGGTGCTTGCGTAGCAAGGCATCACTATTACTATCTTACCCCAGAACGATTTTAGTGATGCCTTGCGCAGCAAGGCATCACCATCACTCTCAAACACACTTATTAGTGGGCCTTGCGAAGCAAGGCATCAATATTGTTATTCTCCATACTTATTAATATTCGTGGAGCTTGTTTAGCAAGGCGTATATATACTATGTAACCCAGGAATGGCTTATTATTATTCTTCTTCTTCTGGCCACTTTTTCGGCGCGCTTCTCCTCCCACAAATTTTGTCACAGACCCATGAATGAGGCGTCAAATCGACCGGCCTATACGGGAATGGTGTGCTATATCTTTTCTAAGGGATCGGGGGTGCGATGTTCGCCCCAGGGGCGTAAAAGTAACCGAAAAGTCAATGGGATTTAACATTGCGGACACTTTGACCCCTCATAGCTCTGAGCGAGGATTTCGGAGAAACTCGTGTGTCACCACATCTGAAGAGGCTGACAGGCCCTGTAAGATGACACATCGCAATGGGGTATAAGTTGTACCCCTGGGGCGCTAGAGCTGCCCAAATTTCCTCAAATTTCCCCATTGACTTATAATGGGGAGGGACGTCCCATAAAACTCATGTGTTTCTCTTACTATGGGAAATTGCATAGGGATTTTGTATTGACCATAGCTCTGGCTCACAGTGTCTCAGAGACAAGGGGGTGGGCTCAATTTACTCAGACAGCCAATCACTATCTCAGGATGATTGTTAACCTATGAAGCCACGCCCTAGCAACCACTTAGAGCTCCCTAGCAACTGATCCCATAGACTTCCATTGAAAGAGATCAAAGGGATATCTTTTGATAGAAGTGTCATAGAAACAAGAGGGTGGGTTTGTTTGACTCGGGGCATCAACAGCCAATCACAAGTCACCTTCAATACTTCCTAGCCACGCCCTAGCAACCATTATCAAGCAGCCTAGCAACCATTTACCAAGACCTATATCTCTGCCTCAGAACATTATAGAGGCAAGGGGGTTGGTTTATATCATTCATACTGACAAGCAGCCTTTGGAGTATCATCATTGGATGCTGCCAAGCCACGCCATAGCAACCAAACAGAGTACCCTAGCAACCGTTTACCAAGATCTATATCTCTGCATCAGAACATCATACAGACATGGGGGTTGGTTTATATCATTCATACTGACAAGCTGTATCCATTGGATGCTGCCAAGCCACTCCATAGCAACCAAACAGAGTACCCTAGCAACCGTTTACCAAGACCTATATCTCTGCATCAGAACATCATAGAGACATGGGGGTTGGTTTATATCATTCATACAGACAAGCAGTATCATCATTGGATGCTGCCAAGCCCCCCTAGCAACCAAACAGAGTACCCTAGCAACCATATACCAAGACCTATATCTCTGCCTCAGAACATCATAGAGACATGGGGGTTGGTTTATATCATTCATACAGACAAGCAGTATCATCATTGGATGCTGCCAAGCCCCCCTAGCAACCAAACAGAGTACCCTAGCAACCATATACCAAGACCTATATCTCTGCCTCAGAACATCATAGAGACATGGGGGTTGGTTTATATCATTCATACAGACAAGCAGTATCATCATTGGATGCTGCCAAGCCCCCCTAGCAACCAAACAGAGTACCCTAGCAACCGTATATCAAGACCTATATCTCTGCTTCGGAACATCGTAGAGACATGGGGGTTGGTTTATATCATTCATACAGACAAGCAGTATCATCATTGGATGCTGCCAAGCCCCCCTAGCAACCAAACAGAGTACCCTAGCAACCGTATACCAAGACCTATATCTCTGCTTCAGAACATCATAGAGGCATGGGGGTTGGTTTATATCATTCATATTGACAAGCAGTATCATCATTGGATGCTGCCAAGCCCCCCTAGCAACCAAACAGAGTACCCTAGCAACCGTATACCAAGACCTATATCTCTGCTTCAGAACATCGTAGAGGCATGGGGGTTGGTTTATATCATTCATACAGACAAGCAGTATCATCATTTGATGCTGCCAAGCCCCCTTAGCAACCAAACAGAGTACCCTAGCAACCATATACCAAGACCTATATCTCTGCTTCAGAACATCATAGAGACATGGGGGTTGGTTTATATCATTCATACAGACAAGCAGTATCATCATTGGATGCTGCCAAGCCCCCTTAGCAACCAAACAGAGTACCCTAGCAACCATATACCAAGACCTATATCTCTGCCTCAGAACATCATAGAGACATGGGGGTTGGTTTATATCATTCATACAGACAAGCAGTATCATCATTGGATGCTGCCAAGCCCCCCTAGCAACCAAACAGAGTACCCTAGCAACCGTATACCAAGACCTATATCTCTGCTTCAGAACATCATAGAGACATGGGGGTTGGTTTATATCATTCATACAGACAAGCAGTATCATCATTGGATGCTGCCAAGCCCCCTTAGCAACCAAACAGAGTACCCTAGCAACCATATACCAAGACCTATATCTCTGCCTCAGAACATCATAGAGACATGGGGGTTGGTTTATATCATTCATACAGACAAGCAGTATCATCATTGGATGCTGCCAAGCCCCCCTAGCAACCAAACAGAGTACCCTAGCAACCGTATACCAAGACCTATATCTCTGCTTCAGAACATCATAGAGGCATGGGGGTTGGTTTATATCATTCATACAGACAAACAGTATCATCATTGGATGCTGCCAAACCCCTCCATAGCAACCAAACAGAGTACCCTAGCAACCGTTTACCAAGACCTATATCTCTGCCTCAGAACATCCTAGAGACATGGGGGTTGGTTTATATCATTCATATAGACAAGCAGTATCATCATTGGATGCTGCCAAGCCCCTCCATAGCAACCAAACAGAGTACCCTAGCAACCGTTTACAAGGACCTATATCTCTGCATCAGAACATCGTAGAGGCATGGGGGTTGGGTCTTTTGACTCAGACTGGCAAATAGTCTTTAAATGTCACCCCATAAATTGTATAGCCACTCCATAGCAACCATATAGAGTACCCTAGCAACCGTACAAACACATGAATAGGACATATCTCAGCTCCACAACATCGTACAGACTTGGGGGTGGCCTCTTTTGTTTCGGGTGAGAATCCAGTACACACAACATAGCATCCGAGAGGATTTTTTTGCCACGGCAAGCACCACTCACATTTTCTTCAGGAAATGTACATTCTAGTGTTGTGATTACTATTCACCTTGACGAAACTTTGGCGTGCTACTCCTCCGGCACCGTTTGTCGTAGACCCATGAATGAGGTGTCAAATCGTGCGACTTATTGAGGAGAGGTGTGCTATATCTCTTCTAAGCGATCGGGTGTATGATGTTACTTTTCGGCGGGAAAAAAATCGTCCCAATCAAGTCCCCATTGACTTAACATGGAGAAGAGGTTTATGTGATCATATCTCCGCCTCAGAACATCACAGAGACTTGGGGCTGGTCTCATATGAATCGGCCTATCAAGCAGCTAATAACTAGTGACATTCAAACTTCATAGCCACGCCCTAGCAACCAGCTACAGGACCCTAGCAACCATATATCAACATTAACAAAACATATCTCAGCCCCAGAACATCGTACAGACATGAGGGTGGTCTCTTTTGACTCAGACTGGCCAATATTCTTTAAATATCAAACCATAAACTGTATAGCCACACCCTAGTAACAATTTACAGTACCCTAGTAACCGTACAAACACATGAATAAGCCATATCTCAGCCCCAGAACATCCTACATACATGTTGCTTGGCTTTTTAGCATCCCAGTAGCATCCGGGTGGATTTTTTGCATTATCCGGGTGGCGAATTTTGCCACGGCAAGCACCACTCACATTTTCTTCAGGAAATGTACATTCTAGTGTTGTAATTACTATTCACCTTTTCAAAACTTTGGCACGCTACTCCTCCGGCACCGTTTGGTGTAGACCCATGAATGAGGTGTCAAATCGTGCGGCTTATTGAGGAGAGGTGTGCTATATCTCTTCTAAGCGATCGGGTGTATGATGTTAGTTTTCGGCGGGAAAAAAATCGTCCCAATCAAGTCCCCATTGACTTAACATGGAGAAGAGGTTTATGTGATAATATCTCCGCCTCAGAACATCACATAGACTTGGGGCTGGTCTCATTTGAATCGGCCTATCAAGCAGCTAATAACTAGTGACATTCAAACTTCATAGCCACGCCCTAGCAACCAGCTACAGCACCCTAGCAACAATATATCAACATTAACAAGCCATATCTCAGCCCCAGAACATCGTACAGACATGAGGGTGGTCTCTTTTGACTCAGACTGGCCAATATTCTTTAAATATCAAACCATTAACTGTATAGCCACACCCTAGTAACCATTTACAGTACCCTAGTAACCGTACAAACACATGAATAAGCCATATCTCAGCCCCAGAACATCCTACAGACATGTTGCTTGGCTTTTTTGCATTACAGTAGCATTCGAGAGGATTTTTTTGCCACGGCAAGCACCACTCACATTTTCTTCAGGAAATGTACATTCTAGTTAGTGGTGCTTGCGTAGCAAGGCATCACTATTACTATCTTACCTCAGAACGCTTTTTAGTGATGCCTTGCGCAGCAAGGCATCACCATCACTCTCAAACATACTTATTAGTGGGCCTTGCGAAGCAAGGCATCAATATTGTTATTCTCCATACTCATTAATATTCGTGGAGCTTATTTAGCAAGGCGTATATATACTATACACCCAGGAACGGTTTATTATTATTCTTTATTCTTATTATTCCGGACAACATTTTGGCGCGCTACTCCTCCCGCACCGTTTGTCACAGACCCATGAATGAGGTGTCAAAACGTGCGGCTTAATCGGGAATGGTGTGCTATATCTTTTCTAAGGGGTCGGGGGTGCGGTGTTCGCCCCAGGGGCGAAAAAGTAGCGAAAAAATTCCCATAGACTTAACATTGCTAAAATTTTTAACGAGTCATAACTCTGAGCGAGGATTTCGTAGAAACTCGTGTGTCACCACATTTGAAGAGGCTGACAGGCCCTGTAAGATGACACATCACAATGGGGTATAAGTTGTACCCCTGGGGTGCTAGAGCTCCCCAAATTTCCTCAAATTTCCCCATTGACTTATAATGGGGAGGGACGTCCCATAAAACTCATGTGTTTCTCTTACAATGGGAAATTGCATAGGGATTTTGTATTGACCATAGCTCTGGCTCACAGTGTCTCAGAGACAAGAGGGTGGGCTCAATTTACTCAGCCAACCAATCACTATCTCAGGATGATTGTCAACCTATGAAGCCACGCCCTAGCAACCATTTAGAGCTCCCTAGCAACTGATCCCATAGACTTCCATTGAAAGAGATCAAAGGGATATCTTTTGATAGAAGTCTCATAGAAACACGAGGGTGGGTTTGTTTGACTCGGGGCATCAACAGCCAATCACAAATCACCTTCAACACTTCCTAGCCACGCCCTAGCAACCATTATCAAGCAGCCTAGCAACCGTTAACCAAGACCGATATCTCTGCCTCAGAACATCATAGAGGCATGGGGGTTGGTTTATATAATTCATACTGACAAGCAGCCTTTAGAGTAATGTCATTGGATGCTGCCAAGCCACTCCATAGCAACCAAAAAGAGTACCCTAGCAACCGTTTACCAAGACCTATATCTCTGCCTCAAAACATCATAGAGACATGGGGGTTGGTTTATATCATTCATACAGACAAGCAGTATCATCATTGGATGCTGCCAAGCCCCCCTAGCAACCAAACAGAGTACCCTAGCAACCGTATACCAAGACCTATATCTCTGCTTCAGAACATCATAGAGGCATGGGGGTTGGTTTATATCATTCATACAGACAAGCAGTATCATCATTGGATGCTGCCAAGCCCCCTTAGCAACCAAACATAGTACCCTAGCAACCATATACCAAGACCTATATCTCTGCTTCAGAACATCATAGAGACATGGGGGTTGGTTTATATCATTCATACAGACAAGCAGTATCATCATTGGATGCTGCCAAGCCCCCTTAGCAACCAAACAGAGTACCCTAGCAACCATATACCAAGACCTATATCTCTGCCTCAGAACATCATAGAGACATGGGGGTTGGTTTATATCATTCATACAGACAAGCAGTATCATCGTTGGATGCTGCCAAACCCCTCCATAGCAACCAAAAAGAGTACCCTAGCAACCGTTTACCAAGACCTATATCTCTGCCTCAGAACATCCTAGAGACATGGGGGTTGGTTTATATCATTCATACAGACAAGCAGTATCATCATTGGATGCTGCCAAGCCCCTCCATAGCAACCAAACAGAGTACCCTAGCAACCGTTTACAAGGACCTATATCTCTGCATCAGAACATCGTAGAGGCATGGGGGTTGGTTTATATCATTCATACAGACAAGCAGTATCATCATTGGATGCTGCCAAGCCCCCTTAGCAACCAAACCGAGTACCCTAGCAACCACATACCAAGACCTATATCTCTGCCTCAGAACATCATAGAGACATGGGGGTTGGTTTATATCATTCATACAGACAAGCAGTATCATCATTGGATGCTGCCTTGCCACTCCATAGCAACCAAAAAGAGTACCCTAGCAACCGTTTACCAAGACTTATATCTCAGCCTCAGAACAACATAGAGACATGGGGGTAGGTTTATATCATTCATACTGACAAGCAGTATCATCATTGGATGCTGCCAAGCCACTCCATAGCAACCAAACAGAGTACCCTAGCAACCGTTTACCAAGACCTATATCTCTGTCCCAGAACAACCTACAGACATGTTGCTTGGCTTTTTTGCATCCCAGTAGCATCTGAGACGATTTTTTTGCCACTGCAAGCACCACTCACATTTTCTTCAGGAAATGTACATTCTAGTTAGTGGTGCTTGCGTAGCAAGGCATCACTATTACTATCTAGCCCGAAAACGGTTTTAGTGATGCCTTGCGAAGCAAGGCATCACCATCACTCTCAAACATACATATTAGTGTTGCTTGTGAAGCAATGCATCAATATTGTTATTCTCCATACTTATTAATATTAGTGGGGCTTGCGTAGCAAGCCATAAATATTATTCGAACGGTTTATTATTCTTTTTATTCTTAATCTTATTCTTATTCCGGACAACATTTTGTCCCGCTACTCCTCCCACAGTTTTTGTCACAGACCCATGAATGAGGTGTCAAAACGTGCGGCCTAATCGGGAATGGTGTGCTATATCTTTTCTAAGGGGTCGGGGGTGCGGTGTTCGCCCCAGGGGCGAAAAAGTAGCGAAAAAAATCCCATAGACTTAACATTGCGAAAAATTTTAACGAGTCATAACTCTGAGCGAGGATTTCGTAGAAACTCGTGTGTCACCACATTTGAAGAGGCTGACAGGCCCTGTAAGATGACACATCGCAATGGGGTATAAGTTGTACCCCTGGGGCGCTAGAGCTCCCCAAATTTCCTCAAATTTCCCCATTGACTTATAATGGGGAGGGACGTCCCATAAAACTCATGCGTTTCTCTTACAATAGGAAATTGCATAGGGATTTTGTATTGACCACAGCTCTGGCTCACAGTGTCTCAGAGACAAGGGGGTGGGCTCAATTTACTCAGACAGCCAATCACTATCTCAGGATGATTGTCAACCTATGAAGCCACGCCCTAGCAACCATTTATAGCTCCCTAGCAACTGATCCCATAGACTTCCATTGAAAGAGATCAAAGGGATATCTTTGGATAGAAGTGTCACAGAAACACGAGGGTGGGTTTGTTTGACTCGGGGCATCAACAGCCAATCACAAATCACCGTCAACACTTCCTAGCCACGCCCTAGCAACCATTATCAAGCAGCCTAGCAACCGTTTACCAAGACCTATATCTCTGCCTCAGAACATCATAGAAACATGGGGGTTGGTTTATATCATTCATACAGACAAGCACTATCATCATTGGATGCTGCCAAGCCCCCTTAGCAACCAAACAGAGTACCCTAGCAACCATATACCAAGACCTATATCTCTGCTTCAGAACATCATAGAGACATGGGGGTTGGTTTATATCATTCATACAGACAAGCACTATCATCATTGGATGCTGCCAAGCCCCCTTAGCAACCAAACAGAGTACCCTAGCAACCATATACCAACACCTATATCTCTGCCTCAGAACATCATAGAGACATGGGGGTTGGTTTATATCATTCATACAGACAAGCAGTATCATCATTGGATGCTGCCAAGCCCCCCTAGCAACCAAACAGAGTACCCTAGCAACCGTATACCAAGACCTATATCTCTGCTTCAGAACATCATAGAGGCATGGGGGTTGGTTTATATCATTCATACAGACAAGCAGTATCATCATTGGATGCTGCCAAGCCCCCTTAGCAACCAAACAGAGTACCCTAGCAACCGTATACCAAGACCTATATCTCTGCTTCAGAACATCATAGAGGCATGGGGGTTGGTTTACTTCATTCATACAGACAAGCAGTATCATCATTGGATGCTGCCAAGTCCCCTTAGCAACCAAACAGAGTACCCTAGCAACCATATACCAAGACCTATATCTCTGCTTCAGAACATCATAGAGACATGGGGGTTGGTTTATATCATTCATACAGACACACAGTATCATCATTGGATGCTGCCAAGCCCCCTTAGCAACCAAACAGATTACCCTAGCAACCATATACCAAGACCTATATCTCTGCCTCAGAACATCATAGAGACATGGGGATTGGTTTATATCATTCATACAGACACGCAGTATCATCATTGGATGCTGCCAATCCCCCTTAGCAACCAAACAGAGTACCCTAGCAACCATATACCAAGACCTATATCTCTGCCTCAGAACATCATAGAGACATGGGGATTGGTTTATATCATTCATACAGACAAGCAGTATCATCATTGGATGCTGCCAAGCCCCCCTAGCAACCAAACAGAGTACCCTAGCAACCGTATACCAACACCTATATCTCTGCTTCAGAACATCATAGAGGCATGGGGGTTGGTTTATATCATTCATACAGACAAGCAGTATCATCATTGGATGCTGCCAAACCCCTCCATAGCAACCAAACAGAGTACCCTAGCAACCGTTTACCAAGACCTATATCTCTGCCTCAGAACATCCTAGAGACATGGGGGTTGGTTTATATCATTCATACAGACAAGCAGTATCATCATTGGATGCTGCCAAGCCCCTCCATAGCAACCAAACAGAGTACCCTAGCAACCGTTTACAAGGACCTATATCTCTGCATCAGAACATCGTAGAGGCATGGGGGTTGGGTCTTTTGACTCAGACTGGCAAATAGTCTTTAAATGTCACCCCATAAATTGTATAGCCACTCCATAGCAACCATATAGAGTACCCTAGCAACCGTACAAACACATGAATAGGACATATCTCAGCTCCAGAACATCTTACAGACTTGGGGGTGGCCTCTTTTGTTTCGGGTGAGAATCCAGTACACACAACATAGCATCCAAGAGGATTTTTTTGCCACGGCAAGCACCACTCACATTTTCTTCAGGAAATGTACATTCTAGTGTTGTGATTACTATTCACCTTTTCAAAACTTTGGCACGCTACTCCTCCGCCACCGTTTGTCGTAGACCCATGAATGAGGTGTCAAATCGTGCGACTTATTGAGGAGAGGTGTGCTATATCTCTTCTAAGCGATCGGGTGTATGATGTTAGTTTTCGGCGGGACAAAAATCGTCCCAATCAAGTCCCCATTGACTTAACATGGAGAAGAGGTTTATGTGATCATATCTCCGCATCAGAACATCACAGAGACTTGGGGCTGGTCTCATTTCAATCGGCCTATCAAGCAGCTAATAACTAGTGACATTCAAACTTCATAGCCACGCCCTAGCAACCAGCTACAGCACCCTAGCAACCATATATCAACATTAACAAGACATATCTCAGCCCCAGAACATCGTACAGACATGAGGGTGGTCTCTTTTGACTCAGACTGGCCAATATTCTTTAAATATCAAACCATAAACTGTATAGCCACACCCTAGTAACAATTTACAGTACCCTAGTAACCGTACAAACACATGAATAAGCCATATCTCAGCCCCAGAACATCCTACAGACATGTTGCTTGCCTTTTTTGCATTATCCGGGTGGCGAATTTTGCCACGGCAAGCACCACTCACATTTTCTTCAGGAAATGTACATTCTAGTTAGTGGTGCTTGCGTAGCAAGGCATCACTATTACTATCTAGCCCCAGAACGAGTTTTAGTGATGCCTTGCGCAGCAAGGCATCACCATCACTCTCAAACATACCTATTAGTGTTGGTTGTGAAGCAATGCATCAATATTGTTATTCTCCATACTTATTAATATTAGTGGGGCTTGCGTAGCAAGCCCTAAATATTAATATCTCACCCCATATCGGTTTATTTTTATTATTCTTATTCCGGACAACATTTTGTCCCGCTACTCCTCCCACATTTTTCGTCACAGACCCATGAATGAGGTGTCAAAACGTGCGGCCTATTCGGGAATGGTGTGCTATATCTTTTCTAAGGGGTCGGGGGTGCGGTGTTCGCCCCAGGGGCGAAAAAGTAGCGAAAAAAATCCCATAGACTTAACATTGGGAAAAATGTAAAAAAAAATTAACAAGTCATAACTCTAAGCGAGGATTTCGTAGAAACTCGTGGGTCACCACATTTGAAGAGGCTGACAGGCCCTGTAAGATGACACATCTCAATGGGGTATAAGTTGTACCCCTGGGGTGCAGGAGCTGCCTAAATTTGCCCCATTGACTTACTATGGGGAGGGACGTCCCATAAAACGCATGCGTTTCTCTTACTATGGGAAATTGCATAGGGATTTTGTATTGACCACAGCTCTGGCTCACAGTGTCTCAGAGACAAGGGGGTGGGCTCAATTTACTCAGACAGCCAATCACTATCTCAGGATGATTGTCAACCTATGAAGCCACGCCCTAGCAACCATTTAGAGCTCCCTAGCAACTGATCCCATAGACTTCCATTGAAAGAGATCAAAGGGATATCTTTGGATAGAAGTGTCATAGAAACACGAGGGTGGGTTTGTTTGACTCGGGGCATCAACAGCCAATCACAAATCACCTTCAATACTTCCTAGCCACGCCCTAGCAACCATTATCAAGCAGCCTAGCAACCGTTAATCACGACCTATATCTCTGCCTCAAAACATCATAGAGGCATGGGGGTTGGTTTATATCATTCATACTGACAAGCAGCCTTTGGAGTATTGTCATTGGATGCTGCCAAGCCACTCCATAGCAACCAAACAGAGTACCTTAGCAACCGTTTACCAAGACATATATCTCTGCCTCAGAACATCATACAGACATTGGGGTTGGTTTATATCATTCATACTGACAAGCAGTATCATCATTGGATGCTGCCATGCCACTCCATAGCAACCAAAAAGAGTACCCTAGCAACCGTTTACCAAGACTTATATCTCAGCCTCAGAACATCATGCAGACATGGGGGTAGGTTTATATCATTCATACAGACAAGCAGTATCATCATTGGATGCTGCCAAGCCCCCCTAGCAACCAAACAGAGTACCCTAGCAACCGTATACCAAGACCTATATCTCTGCTTCAGAACATCATAGAGGCCTGGGGGTTGGTTTATATCATTCATACAGACAAGCAGTATCATCATTGGATGCTGCCAAGCCCCCCTAGCAACCAAACAGAGTACCCTAGCAACCATATACCAAGACCTATATCTCTGCTTCAGAACATCATAGAGACATGGGGGTTGGTTTATATCATTCATACAGACAAGCAGTATCATCATTCGATGCTGCCAAGCCCCCTTAGCAACCAAACAGAGTACCCTAGCAACCATATACCAAGACCTATATCTCTGCCTCAGAACATCATAGAGACATGGGGGTTGGTTTATATCATTCATACAGACAAGCAGTATCATCATTGGATGCTGCCAAGCCCCCCTAGCAACCAAACAGAGTACCCTAGCAACCGTATACCAAGACCTATATCTCTGCTTCGGAACATCGTAGAGACATGGGGGTTTGTTTATATCATTCATACAGACAAGCAGTATCATCATTGGATGCTGCCAAGCCCCCCTAGCAACCAAACAGAGTACCCTAGCAACCGTATACCAAGACCTATATCTCTGCTTCAGAACATCATAGAGGCATGGGGGTTGGTTTATATCATTCATACAGACAAGCAGTATCATCATTGGATGCTGCCAAACCCCTCCATAGCAACCAAACAGAGTACCCTAGCAACCGTATACCAAGACCTATATCTCTGCTTCAGAACATCATAGAGGCATGGGGGTTGGTTTATATCATTCATACAGACAAGCAGTATCATCATTGGATGCTGCCAAACCCCTCCATAGCAACCAAACAGAGTACCCTAGCAACCGTTTACCAAGACCTATATCTCTGCCTCAGAACATCCTAGAGACATGGGGGTTGGTTTATATCATTCATACAGACAAGCAGTATCATCATTGGATGCTGCCAAGCCCCTCCATAGCAACCAAACAGAGTACCCTAGCAACCGTTTACAAGGACCTATATCTCTGCATCAGAACATCGTAGAGGCATGGGGGTTGGGTCTTTTGACTCAGACTGGCAAATAGTCTTTAAATGTCACCCCATAAATTGTATAGCCACTCCATAGCAACCATATAGAGTACCCTAGCAACCGTACAAACACATGAATAGGACATATCTCAGCTCCACAACATCGTACAGACTTGGGGGTGGCCTCTTTTGTTTCGGGTGAGAATCCAGTACACACAACATAGCATCCGAGAGGATTTTTTTGCCACGGCAAGCACCACTCACATTTTCTTCAGGAAATGTACATTCTAGTTAGTGGTGCTTGCGTAGCAAGGCATCACTATTACTATCTAGCCCGAAAACGGTTTTAGTGATGCCTTGCGAAGCAAGGCATCACCATCACTCTCAAACATACATATTAGTGTTGCTTGTGAAGCAATGCATCAATATTGTTATTCTCCATATTTTTATTATTAGTGGGGCTTGCGTAGCAAGCCATAAAAATATTTAGATCGGTTTATTATTATTATTCTTATTCTTATTCCGGACAACATTTT
>NC_137098.1:17718219-17740719 GCF_949357685.1 Gobio gobio
TGCTTCAGAACATCATAGAGACATGGGGGCTGGTTTATATCATTCATACAGACAAGCAGTATCATCATTGGATGCTGCCAAGCCCCCTTAGCAACCAAACAGAGTACCCTAGCAACCATATACCAAGACCTATATCTCTATCTCAGAACATCATAGAGACATGGGGGTTGGTTTATATCATTCATACAGACAAGCAGTATCATCATTGGATGCTGCCAAGCCCCCCTAGCAACCAAAAAGAGTACCCTAGCAACCGTGTACCAAGACCTATATCTCTGCTTCGGAACATCGTAGAGACATGGGGGTTGGTTTATATCATTCATACAGACAAGCAGTATCATCATTCGATGCTGCCAAGCCCCCCTAGCAACCAAACAGAGTACCCTAGCAACCGTATACCAAGACCTATATCTCTGCTTCAGAACATCATAGAGGCATGGGGGTTGGTTTATATCATTCATACAGACAAGCAGTATCATCATTGGATGCTGCCAAACCCCTCCATAGCAACCAAACAGAGTACCCTAGCAACCGTTTACCAAGACCTATATCTCTGCCTCAGAACATCCTAGAGACATGGGGGTTGGTTTATATCATTCATACAGACAAGCAGTATCATCATTGGATGCTGCCAAGCCCCTCCATAGCAACCAAACAGAGTACCCTAGCAACCGTTTACAAGGACCTATATCTCTGCATCAGAACATCGTAGAGGCATGGGGGTTGGGTCTTTTGACTCAGTCTGGCAAATAGTCTTTAAATGTCACCCCATAAATTGTATAGCCACTCCATAGCAACCATATAGAGTACCCTAGCAACCGTACAAACACATGAATAGGACATATCTCAGCTCCACAACATCGTACAGACTTGGGGGTGGCCTCTTTGGTTTCGGGTGAGAATCCAGTACACACAACATAGCATCCGAGAGGATTTTTTTGCCACGGCAAGCACCACTCACATTTTCTTCAGGAAATGTACATTCTAGTTAGTGGTGCTTGCGTAGCAAGGCATCACTATTACTATCTAGCCCGAAAACGGTTTTAGTGATGCCTTGCGAAGCAAGGCATCACCATCACTCTCAAACATACATATTAGTGTTGCTTGTGAAGCAATGCATCAATATTGTTATTCTCCATATTTTTATTATTAATGGTGCTTGCGTAGCAAGCCATAAATATATTTCGATCGGTTTATTATTATAATAATTCTTATTCTTATTATTCCGGACAACATTTTGTCCCGCTACTCCTCCCACAGTTTTTGTCACAGACCCATGAATGAGGTGTCAAAACGTGCGGCTTATTCGGGAATGGTGTGCTATATCTTTTCTAAGGGGTCGGGGGTGCGGTGTTCGCCCCAGGGGCGAAAAAGTAGCAAAAAAAATCCCATAGACTTAACATTGCGAAAATTTTTAACGAGTCATAACTCTGAGCGAGGATTTCGTAGAAACTCGTGTGTCACCACATTTGAAGAGGCTGACAGGCCCTGTAAGATGACACATCTCAATGGGGTATAAGTTGTACCCCTGGGGCGCTAGAGGTCCCCAAATTTCCCCATTGACTTATAATGGAGAGGGGACGTCCCATTAAACGCATGTGTTTCTCTTACAATAGGAAATTGCATAGGGATTTTGTATTGACCATAGCTCTGGCTCACAGTGTCTCAGAGACAAGGGGGTGGGCTCAATTTACTCAGACAGCCAATCACTATCTCAGGATGATTGTCAACCTATGAAGCCACGCCCTAGCAACCATTTAGAGCTCCCTAGCAACTGATCCCATAGACTTCCATTGAAAGAGATCAAAGGGATATCTTTGGATAGAAGTGTCATAGAAACACGAGGGTGGGTTTGTTTGACTCGGGGCATAAACAGCCAATCATCAATCACCGTCAACACTTCCTAGCCACGCCCTAGCAACCATTATCAAGCAGCCTAGCAACCGTTAACCAAGACCTATATCTCTGCCTCAGAACATCATAGAGGCATGGGGGTTGGTTTATATCATTCATACTGACAAGCAGCCTTTGACATATTGTCATTGGATGCTGCCAAGCCACTCCATAGCAACCAAAAAGAGTACCCTAGCAACCGTTTACCAAGACCTATATCTCTGCCTCAGAAAATCATAGAGACATGGGGGTTGGTTTATATCATTCATACAGACAAGCAGTATCATCATTGGATAATGCCAAGCCCCTCCATAGCAACCAAAAAGAGTACCCTAGCAACCGTTTACCAAGACCTATATCTCTGCCTCAGAACATCATAGAGGCATGGGGGTTGGTTTATATCATTCATACAGACAAGCAGTATCATCATTGGATGCTGCCAAGCCCCCCTAGCAACCAAACAGAGTACCCTAGCAACCGTATACCAAGACCTATATCTCTGCTTCGGAACATCGTAGAGACATGGGGGTTGGTTTATATCATTCATACAGACAAGCAGTATCATCATTGGATGCTGCCAAGCCCCCCTAGCAACCAAACAGAGTACCCTAGCAACCGTTTACCAAGACCTATATCTCTGCCTCAGAACATCATAGAGGCATGGGGGTTGGTTTATATCATTCATACAGACAAGCAGTATCATCATTGGATGCTGCCAAGCCCCCCTAGCAACCAAACAGAGTACCCTAGCAACCGTATACCAAGACCTATATCTCTGCTTCAGAACATCATAGAGGCATGGGGGTTGGTTTATATCATTCATACAGACAAGCAGTATCATCATTGGATGCTGCCAAGCCCCCCTAGCAACCAAACAGAGTACCCTAGCAACCGTATACCAAGACCTATATCTCTGCTTCAGAACATCGTAGAGACATGGGGGTTGGTTTATATCATTCATACAGACAAGCAGTATCATCATTGGATGCTGCCAAGCCCCCTTAGCAACCAAACAGAGTACCCTAGCAACCATATACCAAGACCTATATCTCTGCTTCAGAACATCATAGAGACATGGGGGTTGGTTTATATCATTCATACAGACAAGCAGTATCATCATTGGATGCTGCCAAGCCCCCTTAGCAACCAAACAGAGTACCCTAGCAACCATATACCAAGACCTATATCTCTGCCTCAGAACATCATAGAGACATGGGGGTTGGTTTATATCATTCATACAGACAAGCAGTATAACCATTGGATGCTGCCAAGCCCCCCTAGCAACCAAACAGAGTACCCTAGCAACCGTATACCAAGACCTATATCTCTGCTTCGGAACATCGTAGAGACATGGGGGTTGGTTTATATCATTCATACAGACAAGCAGTATCATCATTGGATGCTGCCAAGCCCCCCTAGCAACCAAACAGAGTACCCTAGCAACCGTATACCAAGACCTATATCTCTGCTTCAGAACATCATAGAGGCATGGGGGTTGGTTTATATCATTCATACAGACAAGCAGTATCATCATTGGATGCTGCCAAGCCCCTCCATAGCAACCAAACAGAGTACCCTAGCAACCGTTTACAAGGACCTATATCTCTGCATCAGAACATCGTAGAGGCATGGGGGTTGGGTCTTTTGACTCAGACTGGCAAATAGTCTTTAAATGTCACCCCATAAATTGTATAGCCACTCCATAGCAACCATATAGAGTACCCTAGCAACCGTACAAACACATGAATAGGACATATCTCAGCTCCACAACATCGTACAGACTTGGGGGTGGCCTCTTTTGTTTCGGGTGAGAATCCAGTACACACAACATAGCATCCGAGAGGATTTTTTTGCCACGGCAAGCACCACTCACATTTTCTTCAGGAAATGTACATTCTAGTTATTATTCTTCTTCTTCTGGACACTTTTTCGGCGCGCTTCTCCTCCCACAAATTTTGTCACAGACCCATGAATGAGGCGTCAAATCGACCGGCCTATACGGGAATGGTGTGCTATATCTTTTCTAAGGGATCGGGGGTGCGATGTTCGCCCCAGGGGCGTAAAAGTAACCGAAAAGTCAATGGGATTTAACATTGCGGAGACTTTGACCCCTCATAGCTCTGAGCGAGGATTTCGGAGAAACTCGTGTGTCACCACATCTGAAGAGGCTGGCAGGCCCTGTAAGATGACACATCGCAATGGGGTGTGAGTTGTACCCCTGGGGCGCTAGAGCTCCCCAAATTTCCTCAAATTTCCCCATTGACTTATAATGGGGAGGGACGTCCCATTAAACGCATGTGTTTCTCTTACAATGGGAAATTGCATAGGGATTTTGTATTGACCACAGCTCTGGCTCACAGTGTCTCAGAGACAAGGGGGTGGGCTCAATTTACTCAGAGAGCCAATCACTATCTCAGGATCATTGTGAACCTATGAAGCCACGCCCTAGCAACCATTTACAGCTCCCTAGCAACTGATCCCATAGACTTCCATTGAAAGAGATCAAAGTGATATCTTTGGAAAGAAGTGTCACAGAAACACGAGGGTGGGTTTGTTTGACTCGGGGCATCAACAGCCAATCACAAATCACCGTCAACACTTCCTAGCCACGCCCTAGCAACCATTATCAAGCAGCCTAGCAACCGTTTACCAAGACCTATATCTCTGCCTCAGAACATCATAGAAACATGGGGGTTGGTTTATATCATTCATACTGACAAGCAGCCTTTGGATTATTGTCATTGGATGATGCCAAGCCACTCCATAGCAACCAAACAAAGCACCCTAGCAACCGTTTACCAAGACCTATATCTCTGCATCAGAACATCGTAAAGACATGGGGGTTGGTTTATATCATTCATACTGACAAGCAGTATCATCATTGGATGCTGCCAAGCCACTCCATAGCAACCAAACAGAGTACCCTAGCAACCGTTTACCAAGACCTATATCTCTGCATCAGAACATAATAGAGGCCTGGGGGTTGGTTTATATCATTCATACAGACAAGCAGTATCATCATTGGATGCTGCCAAGCCCCCCTAGCAACCAAACAGAGTACCCTAGCAACCATATACCAAGACCTATATCTCTGCTTCAGAACATCATAGAGACATGGGGGTTGGTTTATATCATTCATACAGACAAGCAGTATCATCATTCGATGCTGCCAAGCCCCCTTAGCAACCAAACAGAGTACCCTAGCAACCATATACCAAGACCTATATCTCTGCCTCAGAACATCATAGAGACATGGGGGTTGGTTTATATCATTCATACAGACAAGCAGTATCATCATTGGATGCTGCCAAGCCCCCCTAGCAACCAAACAGAGTACCCTAGCAACCGTATACCAAGACCTATATCTCTGCTTCAGAACATCATAGAGGCATGGGGGTTGGTTTATATCATTCATACAGACAAGCAGTATCATCATTGGATGCTGCCAAACCCCTCCATAGCAACCAAACAGAGTACCCTAGCAACCGTTTACCAAGACCTATATCTCTGCCTCAGAACATCCTAGAGACATGGGGGTTGGTTTATATCATTCATACAGACAAGCAGTATCATCATTGGATGCTGCCAAGCCCCTCCATAGCAACCAAACAGAGTACCCTAGCAACCGTTTACAAGGACCTATATCTCTGCATCAGAACATCGTAGAGGCATGGGGGTTGGGTCTTTTGACTCAGACTGGCAAATAGTCTTTAAATGTCACCCCATAAATTTTATAGCCACTCCATAGCAACCATATAGAGTACCCTAGCAACCGTACAAACACATGAATAGGACATATCTCAGCTCCACAACATCGTACAGACTTGGGGGTGGCCTCTTTTGTTTCGGGTGAGAATCCAGTACACACAACATAGCATCCGAGAGGATTTTTTTGCCACGGCAAGCACCACTCACATTTTCTTCAGGAAATGTACATTCTAGTGTTGTGATTACTATTCACCTTGACGAAACTTTGGCGTGCTACTCCTCCGGCACCGTTTGTCGTAGACCCATGAATGAGGTGTCAAATCGTGCGGCTTATTGAGGAGAGGTGTGCTATATCTCTTCTAAGCGATCGGGTGTATGATGTTAGTTTTCGGCGGGAAAAAAATCGTCCCAATCAAGTCCCCATTGACTTAACATGGAGAAGAGGTTTATGTGATCATATCTCCGCATCAGAACATCACAGAGACTTGGGGCTGGTCTCATTTGAATCGGCCTATCAAGCAGCTATTAACTAGTGACATTCAAACTTCATAGCCACGCCCTAGCAACCAGCTACAGCACCCTAGCAACCATATATCAACATTAACAAGCCATATCTCAGCCCCAGAACATCGTACAGACATGAGGGTGGTCTCTTTTGACTCAGACTGGCCAATATTCTTTAAATATCAAACCATAAATTGTATAGCCACACCCTAGTAACCATTTACAGTACCCTAGTAACCGTACAAACACATGAATAAGCCATATCTCAGCCCCAGAACATCCTACAGACATGTTGCTTGTCTTTTTTGCATTATCCGGGTGGCGAGTTTTGCCACGGCAAGCACCACTCACATTTTCTTCAGGAAATGTACATTCTAGTTAGTGGTGCTTGCGTAGCAAGGCATCACTATTACTATCTTACCTCAGAACGCTTTTTAGTGATGCCTTGCGCAGCAAGGCATCACCATCACTCTCAAACATACTTATTAGTGGGCCTTGCGAAGCAAGGCATCAATATTGTTATTCTCCATACTCATTAATATTCGTGGAGCTTATTTAGCAAGGCGTATATATACTATACACCCAGGAACGGTTTATTATTATTCTTTATTCTTATTATTCCGGACAACATTTTGGCGCGCTACTCCTCCCGCACCGTTTGTCACAGACCCATGAATGAGGTGTCAAAACGTGCGGCTTAATCGGGAATGGTGTGCTATATCTTTTCTAAGGGGTCGGGGGTGCGGTGTTCGCCCCAGGGGCGAAAAAGTAGCGAAAAAATTCCCATAGACTTAACATTGCTAAAATTTTTAACGAGTCATAACTCTGAGCGAGGATTTCGTAGAAACTCGTGTGTCACCACATTTGAAGAGGCTGACAGGCCCTGTAAGATGACACATCACAATGGGGTATAAGTTGTACCCCTGGGGTGCTAGAGCTCCCCAAATTTCCTCAAATTTCCCCATTGACTTATAATGGGGAGGGACGTCCCATAAAACTCATGTGTTTCTCTTACAATGGGAAATTGCATAGGGATTTTGTATTGACCATAGCTCTGGCTCACAGTGTCTCAGAGACAAGAGGGTGGGCTCAATTTACTCAGCCAACCAATCACTATCTCAGGATGATTGTCAACCTATGAAGCCACGCCCTAGCAACCATTTAGAGCTCCCTAGCAACTGATCCCATAGACTTCCATTGAAAGAGATCAAAGGGATATCTTTTGATAGAAGTCTCATAGAAACACGAGGGTGGGTTTGTTTGACTCGGGGCATCAACAGCCAATCACAAATCACCTTCAACACTTCCTAGCCACGCCCTAGCAACCATTATCAAGCAGCCTAGCAACCGTTAACCAAGACCGATATCTCTGCCTCAGAACATCATAGAGGCATGGGGGTTGGTTTATATAATTCATACTGACAAGCAGCCTTTAGAGTAATGTCATTGGATGCTGCCAAGCCACTCCATAGCAACCAAAAAGAGTACCCTAGCAACCGTTTACCAAGACCTATATCTCTGCCTCAAAACATCATAGAGACATGGGGGTTGGTTTATATCATTCATACAGACAAGCAGTATCATCATTGGATGCTGCCAAACCCCTCCATAGCAACCAAAGAGAGTACCCTAGCAACCGTTTACCAAGACCTATATCTCTGCCTCAGAACATCCTAGAGACATGGGGGTTGGTTTATATCATTCATACAGACAAGCAGTATCATCATTGGATGCTGCCAAGCCCCTCCATAGCAACCAAACAGAGTACCCTAGCAACCGTTTACAAGGACCTATATCTCTGCATCAGAACATCGTAGAGGCATGGGGGTTGGGTCTTTTGACTCAGACTGGCAAATAGTCTTTAAATGTCACCCCATAAATTGTATAGCCACTCCATAGCAACCTTATAGAGTACCCTAGCAACCGTACAAACACATGAATAGGACATATCTCAGCTCCACAACATCGTATAGACTTGGGGGTGGCCTCTTTTGTTTCGGGTGAGAATCCAGTACACACAACATAGCATCCGAGAGGATTTTTTTGCCACGGCAAGCACCACTCACATTTTCTTCAGGAAATGTACATTCTAGTGTTGTGATTACTATTCACCTTGACGAAACTTTGGCGTGCTACTCCTCCGGCACCGTTTGTCGTAGACCCATGAATGAGGTGTCAAATCGTGCGACTTATTGAGGACAGGTCTGCTATATCTCTTCTAAGCGATCGGGTGTATGATGTTAGTTTTCGGCGGGAAAAAAATCGTCCCAATCAAGTCCCCATTGACTTAACATGGAGAAGAGGTTTATGTGATCATATCTCCGCATCAGAACATCACAGAGACTTGGGGCTGGTCTCATTTCAATCAGCCTATCAAGCAGCTAATAACTAGTGACATTCAAACTTCATAGCCACGCCCTAGCAACCAGCTACAGCACCCTAGCAACCATATATCAACATTAACAAGCCATATCTCAGCCCCAGAACATCGTACAGACATGAGGGTGGTCTCTTTTGACTCAGACTGGCCAATATTCTTTAAATATCAAACCATAAACTGTATAGCCACACCCTAGTAACCATTTACAGTACCCTAGTAACCGTACAAACACATGAATAAGCCATATCTCAGCCCCAGAACATCCTACAGACATGTTTTTTGCCTTTTTTGCATTATCCGGGTGGCGAATTTTGCCACGGCAAGCACCACTCACATTTTCTTCAGGAAATGTACATTCTAGTTAGTGGTGCTTGCGTAGCAAGGCATCACTATTACTATCTAGCCCGAAAACGGTTTTAGTGATGCCTTGCGAAGCAAGGCATCACCATCACTCTCAAACATACATATTAGTGTTGCTTGTGAAGCAATGCATCAATATTGCTATTCTCCATATTTTTATTATTAATGGTGCTTGCGTAGCAAGCCATAAATATTATTTAGAACGGTTTATTATTATTCATCTTTATCTTATTCTTATTCCGGACAACATTTTGTCCCGCTACTCCTCCCACAGTTTTTGTCACAGACCCATGAATGAGGTGTCAAAACGTGCGGCTTAATCGGGAATGGTGTGCTATATCTTTTCTAAGGGGTCGGGGGTGCGGTGTTCGCCCCAGGGGCGAAAAAGTAGCGAAAAAAATCCCATAGACTTAACATTGCGAAAATTTTTAACGAGTCATAACTCAGAGCGAGGATTTCGTAGAAACTTGTGTGTCACCACATTTGAAGAGGCTGGCAGACCCTTTAAGATGACACATCGCAATGGGGTATAAGTTGTACCCCTGGGGCGCTAGAGCTCCCCAAATTTCCCCATTGACTTATAATGGGGAGGGACGTCCCATTAAACGCATGTGTTTCTCTTACAATGGGAACTTGCATAGGGATTTTGTATTGACCACAGCTCTGGCTCACAGTGTCTCAGAGACAAGGGGGTGGGCTCAATTTACTCAGACAGCCAATCACTATCTCAGGATCATTGTGAACCTATGAAGCCACGCCCTAGCAACCATTTAGAGCTCCCTAGCAACTGATCCCATAGACTTCCATTGAAAGAGATCAAAGGGATATCTTTGGATAGAAGTGTCATAGAAACATGAAGGTGGGTTTGTTTGACTCGGGGCATCAACAGCCAATCACAAATCACCTTCAATTCTTCCTAGCCACGCCCTAGCAACCATTATCAAGCAGCCTAGCAACCGTTAATCACGACCTATATCTCTGCCTCAGAACATCATAGAGGCATGGGGGTTGGTTTATATCATTCATACTGACAAGCAGCCTTTGGAGTATTGTCATTGGATGCTGCCAAGCCACTCCATAGCAACCAAACAGAGTACCTTAGCAACCGTTTACCAAGACCTATATCTCTGCCTCAGAACATCATACAGACATGGGGGTTGGTTTATATCATTCATACTGACAAGCAGTATCATCATTGGATGCTGCCATGCCACTCCATAGCAACCAAACAGAGTACCCTAGCAACCGTATACCAAGACCTATATCTCTGCTTCAGAACATCATAGAGGCATGGGGGTTGGTTTATATCATTCATACAGACAAGCAGTATCATCATTGGATGCTGCCAAGGCCCCTTAGCAACCAAACAGAGTACCCTAGCAACCGTATACCAAGACCTATATCTCTGCTTCAGAACATCATAGAGGCATGGGGGTTGGTTTATATCATTCATACAGACAAACAGTATCATCATTGGATGCTGCCAAACCCCTCCATAGCAACCAAACCGAGTACCCTAGCAACCGTTTACCAAGACATATATCTCTGCCTCAGAACATCCTAGAGACATGGGGGTTGGTTTATATCATTCATACAGACAAGCAGTATCATCATTGGATGCTGCCAAGCCCCTCCATAGCAACCAAACAGAGTACCCTAGCAACCGTTTACAAGGACCTATATCTCTGCTTCAGAACATCGTAGAGGCATGGGGGTTGGGTCTTTTGACTCAGACTGGCAAATAGTCTTTAAATGTCACCCCATAAATTGTATAGCCACTCCATAGCAACCATATAGAGTACCCTAGCAACCGTACAAACACATGAATAGGACATATCTCAGCTCCACAACATCGTACAGACTTGGGGGTGGCCTCTTTTGTTTCGGGTGAGAATCCAGTACACACAACATAGCATCCGAGAGGATTTTTTTGCCACGGCAAGCACCACTCACATTTTCTTCAGGAAATGTACATTCTAGTGTTGTGATTACTATTCACTTTTACGAAACTTCGGCGTGCTACTCCTCCGGCACCGTTTGTCGTAGACCCATGAATGAGGTGTCAAATCGTGCGACTTATTGAGGAGAGGTGTGCTATATCTCTTCTAAGCGATCGGGTGTATGATGTTAGTTTTCGGCGGGAAAAAAATCATCCCAATCAAGTCCCCATTGACTTAACATGGAGAAGAGGTTTATGTGATCATATCTCCGCATCAGAACATCACAGAGACTTGGGGCTGGTCTCATTTCAATCGGCCTATCAAGCAGCTAATAACTAGTGACATTCAAACTTCATAGCCACGCCCTAGCAACCAGCTACAGCACCCTAGCAACCATATATCAACATTAACAAGCCATATCTCAGCCCCAGAACATCGTACAGACATGAGGGTGGTCTCTTTTGACTCAGACTGGCCAATATTCTTTAAATATCAAACCATAAACTGTATAGCCACACCCTAGTAACCATTTACAGTACCCTAGTAACCGTACAAACACATGAATAAGCCATATCTCAGCCCCAGAACATCCTACAGACATGTTTTTTGCCTTTTTTGCATTATCCGGGTGGCGAATTTTGCCACGGCAAGCACCACTCACATTTTCTTCAGGAAATGTACATTCTAGTTATTATAATAATTATTATAGATTCCGGACGCTTTTTCGGCGCGCTTCTCCTCCCACAAATTTTGTCACAGACCCATGAATGAGGCGTCAAATCGACCGGCTTAAACGGGAATGGTGTGCTATATCTTTTCTAAGGGATCGGGGGTGCGCTGTTCGCCCCAGGGGCGAAAAAGTAGCCGAAAAGTCAATGGGATTTAACATTGCGGAAACTTTGACCCCTCATAGCTCCGAGCGAGGATTTCGGAGAAACTCGTGTGTCACCACATTTGAAGAGGCTGACAGGCCCTGTAAGATGACACATCTCAATGGGGTATAAGTTGTACCCCTGGGGCGCTAGAGCTCCCCAAATTTCCTCAAATTTCCCCATTGACTTATAATGGGGAGGGACGTCCCATTAAACGCATGTGTTTCTCTTACAATGGGAAATTGCATAGGGATTTTGTATTGACCATAGCTCTGGCTCACAGTGTCTCAGAGACAAGGGGGTGGGCTCAATTTACTCAGACAGCCAATCACTATCTCAGGATGATTGTCAACCTATGAAGCCACGCCCTAGCAACCATTTAGAGCTCCCTAGCAACTGATCCCATAGACTTCCATTGAAAGAGATCAAAGGGATATCTTTGGATAGAAGTGTCAGAGAAACATGAAGGTGGGTTTGTTTGACTCGGGGCATCAACAGCCAATCACAAATCACCTTCAACTCTTCCTAGCCACGCCCTAGCAACCATTATCAAGCAGCCTAGCAACCGTTAATCACGACCTATATCTCTGCCTCAGAACATCATAGAGGCATGGGGGTTGGTTTATATCATTCATACTGACAAGCAGCCTTTGGAGTATTGTCATTGGATGCTGCCAAGCCACTCCATAGCAACCAAACAGAGTACCTTAGCAACCGTTTACCAAGACCTATATCTCTCCCTCAGAACATCATACAGACATGGGGGTTGGTTTATATCATTCATACTGACAAGCAGTATCATCATTGGATGCTGCCAAGCCCCCCTAGCAACCAAACAGAGTACCCTAGCAACCGTATACCAAGACCTATATCTCTGCTTCAGAACATCATAGAGGCATGGGGGTTGGTTTATATCATTCATACAGACAAGCAGTATCATCATTGGATGCTGCCAAGCCCCCTTAGCAACCAAACAGAGTACCCTAGCAACCATATACCAAGACCTATATCTCTGCCTCAGAACATCGTAGAGACATGGGGGTTGGTTTATATCATTCATACAGACAAGCAGTATCATCATTGGATGCTGCCAAGCCCCCCTAGCAACCAAACAGAGTACCCTAGCAACCGTATACCAATACCTATATCTCTGCTTCGGAACATCGTAGAGACATGGGGGTTGGTTTATATCATTCATACAGACAAGCAGTATCATCATTGGATGCTGCCAAGCCCCCTTAGCAACCAAACAGATTACCCTAGCAACCGTATACCAAGACCTATATCTCTGCTTCAGAACATCATAGAGGCATGGGGGTTGGTTTATATCATTCATACAGACAAGCAGTATCATCATTGGATGCTGCCAAGCCCCCCTAGCAACCAAACAGAGTACCCTAGCAACCGTATACCAAGACCTATATCTCTGCTTCAGAACATCATAGAGGCATGGGGGTTGGTTTATATCATTCATACAGACAAGCAGTATCATCATTGGATGCTGCCAAGCCCCTCCATAGCAACCAAACAGAGTACCCTAGCAACCGTTTACAAGGACCTATATCTCTGCATCAGAACATCGTAGAGGCATGGGGGTTGGGTCTTTTGACTCAGACTGGCAAATAGTCTTTAAATGTCACCACATAAATTGTATAGCCACTCCATAGCAACCATATAGAGTACCCTAGCAACCGTACAAACACATGAATAGGACATATCTCAGCTCCAGAACATCGTACAGACTTGGGGGTGGCCTCTTTTGTTTCGGGTGAGAATCCAGTACACACAACATAGCATCCGAGAGGATTTTTTTGCCACGGCAAGCACCACTCACATTTTCTTCAGGAAATGTACATTCTAGTTAGTGGTGCTTGCGTAGCAAGGCATCACTATTACTATCTTGCCCCAGAACGGTTTTAGTGATGCCTTGCGCAGCAAGGCATCACCATCACTCTCAAACATACTTATTAGTGGGCCTTGCGAAGCAAGGCATCAATATTGTTATTCTCCATACTAATTAATATTCGTGGAGCTTGTTTAGCAAGGCGTATATATTATGTAACCCAGGATTGGTTTATTATTATTCTTTATTCTTATTATTCCGGACAACATTTTGACGCGCTACTCCTCCCACAGTTTTTGTCACAGACCCATGAATGAGGTGTCAAAACGTGCGGCTTATTCGGGAATGGTGTGCTATATCTTTTCTAAGGGGTCTGGGGTGCGGTGTTCGCCCCAGGGGCGAAAAAGTAGCGAAAAAAATCCCATAGACTTAACATTGCGAAAATTTTTAACGAGTCATAACTCTGAGCGAGGATTTCGTAGAAACTCGTTTGTCACCACATTTGAAGAGGCTGACAGGCCCTGTAAGATGACACATCACAATGGGGTATAAGTTGTACCCCTGGGGCGCTAGAGCTCCCCAAAATTCCTCAAATTTCCCCATTGACTTATAATGGGGAGGGACGTCCCATAAAACTCATGTGTTTCTCTTACAATGGGAAATTGCATAGGGATTTTGTATTGACCACAGCTCTGGCTCACAGTGTCTCAGAGACAAGGGGGTGGGCTCAATTTACTCAGACAGCCAATCACTATCTCAGGATGATTGTCAACCTATGAAGCCACGCCCTAGCAACCATTTAGAGCTCCCTAGCAACTGATCCCATAGACTTCCATTGAAAGAGATCAAAGGGATATCTTTGGATAGAAGTGTCAGAGAAACATGAAGGTGGGTTTGTTTGACTCGGGGCATCAACAGCCAATCACAAATCACCGTCAACACTTCCTAGCCACGCCCTAGCAACCATTATCAAGCAGCCTAGCAACCGTTTACCAAGACCTATATCTCTGCCTCAGAACATCATAGAAACATGGGGGTTGGTTTATATCATTCATACTGACAAGCAGCCTTTGGATTATTGTCATTGGATGATGCCAAGCCACTCCATAGCAACCAAACAAAGCACACTAGCAACCGTTTACCAAGACCTATATCTCTGCCTCAGAACATCATAGAGGCATGGGGGTTGGTTTATATCATTCATACTGACAAGCAGCCTTTGGAGTATCATCATTGGATGCTGCCAAGCCACTCCATAGCAACCAAACAGAGTACCCTAGTAACCGTATAACAAGACCTATATCTCTGCATCAGAACATCGTAGAGACATGGGGGTTAGTTTATATCATTCATACTGACAAGCAGTATCATCATTGAATGTTGCCAAAACATTCCATAGCAACCAACCAGAGTTCCCTAGCAACCGTTTACCAAGACCTATATCTCTGCATCAGAACATCGTAGAGACATGGGGGTTGGTTTATATCATTTATACTGACAAGCAGTATCATCATTGGATGCTGCCAAGCCACTCCATAGCAACCAAACAGAGTACCCTAGCAACCGTTTACCAAGACCTATATCTCTGTCCCAGAACAACCTACAGACATGTTGCTTGGCTTTTTTGCATCCCAGTAGCATCCGAGAGGATTTTTTTGCCACTGCAAGCACCACTCACATTTTCTTCAGGAAATGTACATTCTAGTTAGTGGTGCTTGCGTAGCAAGGCATCACTATTACTATCTTACCTCAGAACGCTTTTTAGTGATGCCTTGCGCAGCAAGGCATCACCATCACTCTCAAACATACTTATTAGTGGGCCTTGCGAAGCAAGGCATCAATATTGTTATTCTCCATACTCATTAATATTCGTGGAGCTTATTTAGCAAGGCGTATATATACTATACACCCAGGAACGGTTTATTATTATTCTTTATTCTTATTATTCCGGACAACATTTTGGCGCGCTACTCCTCCCGCACCGTTTGTCACAGACCCATGAATGAGGTGTCAAAACGTGCGGCTTAATCGGGAATGGTGTGCTATATCTTTTCTAAGGGGTCGGGGGTGCGGTGTTCGCCCCAGGGGCGAAAAAGTAGCGAAAAAATTCCCATAGACTTAACATTGCTAAAATTTTTAACGAGTCATAACTCTGAGCGAGGATTTCGTAGAAACTCGTGTGTCACCACATTTGAAGAGGCTGACAGGCCCTGTAAGATGACACATCACAATGGGGTATAAGTTGTACCCCTGGGGTGCTAGAGCTCCCCAAATTTCCTCAAATTTCCCCATTGACTTATAATGGGGAGGGACGTCCCATAAAACTCATGTGTTTCTCTTACAATGGGAAATTGCATAGGGATTTTGTATTGACCATAGCTCTGGCTCACAGTGTCTCAGAGACAAGAGGGTGGGCTCAATTTACTCAGCCAACCAATCACTATCTCAGGATGATTGTCAACCTATGAAGCCACGCCCTAGCAACCATTTAGAGCTCCCTAGCAACTGATCCCATAGACTTCCATTGAAAGAGATCAAAGGGATATCTTTTGATAGAAGTCTCATAGAAACACGAGGGTGGGTTTGTTTGACTCGGGGCATCAACAGCCAATCACAAATCACCTTCAACACTTCCTAGCCACGCCCTAGCAACCATTATCAAGCAGCCTAGCAACCGTTAACCAAGACCGATATCTCTGCCTCAGAACATCATAGAGGCATGGGGGTTGGTTTATATAATTCATACTGACAAGCAGCCTTTAGAGTAATGTCATTGGATGCTGCCAAGCCACTCCATAGCAACCAAAAAGAGTACCCTAGCAACCGTTTACCAAGACCTATATCTCTGCCTCAAAACATCATAGAGACATGGGGGTTGGTTTATATCATTCATACAGACAAGCAGTATCATCATTGGATGCTGCCAAGCCCCCCTAGCAACCAAACAGAGTACCCTAGCAACCGTATACCAAGACCTATATCTCTGCTTCAGAACATCATAGAGGCATGGGGGTTGGTTTATATCATTCATACAGACAAGCAGTATCATCATTGGATGCTGCCAAGCCCCCTTAGCAACCAAACATAGTACCCTAGCAACCATATACCAAGACCTATATCTCTGCTTCAGAACATCATAGAGACATGGGGGTTGGTTTATATCATTCATACAGACAAGCAGTATCATCATTGGATGCTGCCAAGCCCCCTTAGCAACCAAACAGAGTACCCTAGCAACCATATACCAAGACCTATATCTCTGCCTCAGAACATCATAGAGACATGGGGGTTGGTTTATATCATTCATACAGACAAGCAGTATCATCGTTGGATGCTGCCAAACCCCTCCATAGCAACCAAAAAGAGTACCCTAGCAACCGTTTACCAAGACCTATATCTCTGCCTCAGAACATCCTAGAGACATGGGGGTTGGTTTATATCATTCATACAGACAAGCAGTATCATCATTGGATGCTGCCAAGCCCCTCCATAGCAACCAAACAGAGTACCCTAGCAACCGTTTACAAGGACCTATATCTCTGCATCAGAACATCGTAGAGGCATGGGGGTTGGTTTATATCATTCATACAGACAAGCAGTATCATCATTGGATGCTGCCAAGCCCCCTTAGCAACCAAACCGAGTACCCTAGCAACCACATACCAAGACCTATATCTCTGCCTCAGAACATCATAGAGACATGGGGGTTGGTTTATATCATTCATACAGACAAGCAGTATCATCATTGGATGCTGCCTTGCCACTCCATAGCAACCAAAAAGAGTACCCTAGCAACCGTTTACCAAGACTTATATCTCAGCCTCAGAACAACATAGAGACATGGGGGTAGGTTTATATCATTCATACTGACAAGCAGTATCATCATTGGATGCTGCCAAGCCACTCCATAGCAACCAAACAGAGTACCCTAGCAACCGTTTACCAAGACCTATATCTCTGTCCCAGAACAACCTACAGACATGTTGCTTGGCTTTTTTGCATCCCAGTAGCATCTGAGACGATTTTTTTGCCACTGCAAGCACCACTCACATTTTCTTCAGGAAATGTACATTCTAGTGTTGTGATTACTATTCACCTTTTCAAAACTTTGGCACGCTACTCCTCCGCCACCGTTTGTCGTAGACCCATGAATGAGGTGTCAAATCGTGCGACTTATTGAGGAGAGGTGTGCTATATCTCTTCTAAGCGATCGGGTGTATGATGTTAGTTTTCGGCGGGACAAAAATCGTCCCAATCAAGTCCCCATTGACTTAACATGGAGAAGAGGTTTATGTGATCATATCTCCGCATCAGAACATCACAGAGACTTGGGGCTGGTCTCATTTCAATCGGCCTATCAAGCAGCTAATAACTAGTGACATTCAAACTTCATAGCCACGCCCTAGCAACCAGCTACAGCACCCTAGCAACCATATATCAACATTAACAAGACATATCTCAGCCCCAGAACATCGTACAGACATGAGGGTGGTCTCTTTTGACTCAGACTGGCCAATATTCTTTAAATATCAAACCATAAACTGTATAGCCACACCCTAGTAACAATTTACAGTACCCTAGTAACCGTACAAACACATGAATAAGCCATATCTCAGCCCCAGAACATCCTACAGACATGTTGCTTGCCTTTTTTGCATTATCCGGGTGGCGAATTTTGCCACGGCAAGCACCACTCACATTTTCTTCAGGAAATGTACATTCTAGTTAGTGGTGCTTGCGTAGCAAGGCATCACTATTACTATCTAGCCCCAGAACGAGTTTTAGTGATGCCTTGCGCAGCAAGGCATCACCATCACTCTCAAACATACCTATTAGTGTTGGTTGTGAAGCAATGCATCAATATTGTTATTCTCCATACTTATTAATATTAGTGGGGCTTGCGTAGCAAGCCCTAAATATTAATATCTCACCCCATATCGGTTTATTTTTATTATTCTTATTCCGGACAACATTTTGTCCCGCTACTCCTCCCACATTTTTCGTCACAGACCCATGAATGAGGTGTCAAAACGTGCGGCCTATTCGGGAATGGTGTGCTATATCTTTTCTAAGGGGTCGGGGGTGCGGTGTTCGCCCCAGGGGCGAAAAAGTAGCGAAAAAAATCCCATAGACTTAACATTGGGAAAAATGTAAAAAAAAATTAACAAGTCATAACTCTAAGCGAGGATTTCGTAGAAACTCGTGGGTCACCACATTTGAAGAGGCTGACAGGCCCTGTAAGATGACACATCTCAATGGGGTATAAGTTGTACCCCTGGGGTGCAGGAGCTGCCTAAATTTGCCCCATTGACTTACTATGGGGAGGGACGTCCCATAAAACGCATGCGTTTCTCTTACTATGGGAAATTGCATAGGGATTTTGTATTGACCACAGCTCTGGCTCACAGTGTCTCAGAGACAAGGGGGTGGGCTCAATTTACTCAGACAGCCAATCACTATCTCAGGATGATTGTCAACCTATGAAGCCACGCCCTAGCAACCATTTAGAGCTCCCTAGCAACTGATCCCATAGACTTCCATTGAAAGAGATCAAAGGGATATCTTTGGATAGAAGTGTCATAGAAACACGAGGGTGGGTTTGTTTGACTCGGGGCATCAACAGCCAATCACAAATCACCTTCAATACTTCCTAGCCACGCCCTAGCAACCATTATCAAGCAGCCTAGCAACCGTTAATCACGACCTATATCTCTGCCTCAAAACATCATAGAGGCATGGGGGTTGGTTTATATCATTCATACTGACAAGCAGCCTTTGGAGTATTGTCATTGGATGCTGCCAAGCCACTCCATAGCAACCAAACAGAGTACCTTAGCAACCGTTTACCAAGACATATATCTCTGCCTCAGAACATCATACAGACATTGGGGTTGGTTTATATCATTCATACTGACAAGCAGTATCATCATTGGATGCTGCCATGCCACTCCATAGCAACCAAAAAGAGTACCCTAGCAACCGTTTACCAAGACTTATATCTCAGCCTCAGAACATCATGCAGACATGGGGGTAGGTTTATATCATTCATACAGACAAGCAGTATCATCATTGGATGCTGCCAAGCCCCCCTAGCAACCAAACAGAGTACCCTAGCAACCGTATACCAAGACCTATATCTCTGCTTCAGAACATCATAGAGGCCTGGGGGTTGGTTTATATCATTCATACAGACAAGCAGTATCATCATTGGATGCTGCCAAGCCCCCCTAGCAACCAAACAGAGTACCCTAGCAACCATATACCAAGACCTATATCTCTGCTTCAGAACATCATAGAGACATGGGGGTTGGTTTATATCATTCATACAGACAAGCAGTATCATCATTCGATGCTGCCAAGCCCCCTTAGCAACCAAACAGAGTACCCTAGCAACCATATACCAAGACCTATATCTCTGCCTCAGAACATCATAGAGACATGGGGGTTGGTTTATATCATTCATACAGACAAGCAGTATCATCATTGGATGCTGCCAAGCCCCCCTAGCAACCAAACAGAGTACCCTAGCAACCGTATACCAAGACCTATATCTCTGCTTCGGAACATCGTAGAGACATGGGGGTTTGTTTATATCATTCATACAGACAAGCAGTATCATCATTGGATGCTGCCAAGCCCCCCTAGCAACCAAACAGAGTACCCTAGCAACCGTATACCAAGACCTATATCTCTGCTTCAGAACATCATAGAGGCATGGGGGTTGGTTTATATCATTCATACAGACAAGCAGTATCATCATTGGATGCTGCCAAACCCCTCCATAGCAACCAAACAGAGTACCCTAGCAACCGTATACCAAGACCTATATCTCTGCTTCAGAACATCATAGAGGCATGGGGGTTGGTTTATATCATTCATACAGACAAGCAGTATCATCATTGGATGCTGCCAAACCCCTCCATAGCAACCAAACAGAGTACCCTAGCAACCGTTTACCAAGACCTATATCTCTGCCTCAGAACATCCTAGAGACATGGGGGTTGGTTTATATCATTCATACAGACAAGCAGTATCATCATTGGATGCTGCCAAGCCCCTCCATAGCAACCAAACAGAGTACCCTAGCAACCGTTTACAAGGACCTATATCTCTGCATCAGAACATCGTAGAGGCATGGGGGTTGGGTCTTTTGACTCAGACTGGCAAATAGTCTTTAAATGTCACCCCATAAATTGTATAGCCACTCCATAGCAACCATATAGAGTACCCTAGCAACCGTACAAACACATGAATAGGACATATCTCAGCTCCACAACATCGTACAGACTTGGGGGTGGCCTCTTTTGTTTCGGGTGAGAATCCAGTACACACAACATAGCATCCGAGAGGATTTTTTTGCCACGGCAAGCACCACTCACATTTTCTTCAGGAAATGTACATTCTAGTTAGTGGTGCTTGCGTAGCAAGGCATCACTATTACTATCTAGCCCGAAAACGGTTTTAGTGATGCCTTGCGAAGCAAGGCATCACCATCACTCTCAAACATACATATTAGTGTTGCTTGTGAAGCAATGCATCAATATTGTTATTCTCCATATTTTTATTATTAGTGGGGCTTGCGTAGCAAGCCATAAAAATATTTAGATCGGTTTATTATTATTATTCTTATTCTTATTCCGGACAACATTTTGTCCCGCTACTCCTCCCACAGTTTTTGTCACAGACCCATGAATGAGGTGTCAAAACGTGCGGCTTATTCGGGAATGGTGTGCTATATCTTTTCTAAGGGGTCGGGGGTGCGGTGTTCGCCCCAGGGGCGAAAAAGTAGCGAAAAAAATCCCATAGACTTAACATTGCGAAAATTTTTAACGACTCATAACTCTGAGCGAGGATTTCGTAGAAACTCGTGTGTCACCACATTTGAAGAGGCTGGCAGGCCCTGTAAGATGACACATCGCAATGGGGTATAAGTTGTACCCCTGGGGCGCTAGAGCTCCCCAAATTTCCTCAAATTTCCCCATTGACTTATAATGGGGAGGGACGTCCCATAAAACTCATGCGTTTCTCTTACTATGGGAAATTGCATAGGGATTTTGTATTGACCATAGCTCTGGCTCACAGTGTCTCAGAGACAAGGGGGTGGGCTCAATTTACTCAGACAGCCAATCACTATCTCAGGATGATAATGACACTATCAAGCCACGCCCTAGCAACCATTTAGAGCTCCCTAGCAACGGATCCCATAGACTTCCATTGTAAAACATCAAAGGGATATCTTTCTATAGAAGTGTCATAGAAACACGAGGGTGGGTTTGTTTGGGGTTGGCCTCAAATTACTATGGCAACCAATCACTGTCTCATACTAGAACGTACTAAAACATGGTAAATCATAGTAATAACATGGTAAATCTTACTACAATGTGCTAAATCTTACTACAAACAAGGTCAATCATACTAGAACGTGGTAAATCTTACTACAAACACGGTAAATCTTACTAAAACGTGGTAAATCATGGTAAATCTTACTACAAACACGGTAAATCGTACTACAACGTGGTAAATCATGCTAAATCTTACTACAAACACTACAACGTGGTAAATCAACGTAAATCTTACTACAAACAGTAAATCACACTACAACGTGGTAAATCATGGTAAATCTTACTACAAACACGGTAAATCATACTACAACATGGTAAATCTTACTACAAACACGGTAAATCATACTAGAACATGGTAACTCTTACTACTAACACGGTACATCTTACTAGAACATGGTAAATCATGGTGAATCTTACTACAAACATGGTAAATCTTACTACAAACACGGTAAATCTTACTAGAACATGGTAAATCATGGTGAATCTTACTACAAACATGGTAAATCATACTAGAATGTGGTAAATCATGGTGAATCTTACTACAAACACGGTAAATCATACTAGAACGTGGTAAATCATGGTAAATCTTACTACAAACACGGTAAATCATACTACAATGTGGTAAATCATGGTGAATCTTACTACAAACACGGTAAAT
>NC_137098.1:17745719-17795719 GCF_949357685.1 Gobio gobio
GATGCCTTGCGCAGCAAGGCATCACCATCACTCTCAAACATACTTATTAGTGGGCCTTGCGAAGCAAGGCATCAATATTGTTATTCTCCATACTCATTAATATTCGTGGAGCTTATTTAGCAAGGCGTATATATACTATACACCCAGGAACGGTTTATTATTATTCTTTATTCTTATTATTCCGGACAACATTTTGGCGCGCTACTCCTCCCGCACCGTTTGTCACAGACCCATGAATGAGGTGTCAAAACGTGCGGCTTAATCGGGAATGGTGTGCTATATCTTTTCTAAGGGGTCGGGGGTGCGGTGTTCGCCCCAGGGGCGAAAAAGTAGCGAAAAAATTCCCATAGACTTAACATTGCTAAAATTTTTAACGAGTCATAACTCTGAGCGAGGATTTCGTAGAAACTCGTGTGTCACCACATTTGAAGAGGCTGACAGGCCCTGTAAGATGACACATCACAATGGGGTATAAGTTGTACCCCTGGGGTGCTAGAGCTCCCCAAATTTCCTCAAATTTCCCCATTGACTTATAATGGGGAGGGACGTCCCATAAAACTCATGTGTTTCTCTTACAATGGGAAATTGCATAGGGATTTTGTATTGACCATAGCTCTGGCTCACAGTGTCTCAGAGACAAGAGGGTGGGCTCAATTTACTCAGCCAACCAATCACTATCTCAGGATGATTGTCAACCTATGAAGCCACGCCCTAGCAACCATTTAGAGCTCCCTAGCAACTGATCCCATAGACTTCCATTGAAAGAGATCAAAGGGATATCTTTTGATAGAAGTCTCATAGAAACACGAGGGTGGGTTTGTTTGACTCGGGGCATCAACAGCCAATCACAAATCACCTTCAACACTTCCTAGCCACGCCCTAGCAACCATTATCAAGCAGCCTAGCAACCGTTAACCAAGACCGATATCTCTGCCTCAGAACATCATAGAGGCATGGGGGTTGGTTTATATAATTCATACTGACAAGCAGCCTTTAGAGTAATGTCATTGGATGCTGCCAAGCCACTCCATAGCAACCAAAAAGAGTACCCTAGCAACCGTTTACCAAGACCTATATCTCTGCCTCAAAACATCATAGAGACATGGGGGTTGGTTTATATCATTCATACAGACAAGCAGTATCATCATTGGATGCTGCCAAACCCCTCCATAGCAACCAAAGAGAGTACCCTAGCAACCGTTTACCAAGACCTATATCTCTGCCTCAGAACATCCTAGAGACATGGGGGTTGGTTTATATCATTCATACAGACAAGCAGTATCATCATTGGATGCTGCCAAGCCCCTCCATAGCAACCAAACAGAGTACCCTAGCAACCGTTTACAAGGACCTATATCTCTGCATCAGAACATCGTAGAGGCATGGGGGTTGGGTCTTTTGACTCAGACTGGCAAATAGTCTTTAAATGTCACCCCATAAATTGTATAGCCACTCCATAGCAACCTTATAGAGTACCCTAGCAACCGTACAAACACATGAATAGGACATATCTCAGCTCCACAACATCGTATAGACTTGGGGGTGGCCTCTTTTGTTTCGGGTGAGAATCCAGTACACACAACATAGCATCCGAGAGGATTTTTTTGCCACGGCAAGCACCACTCACATTTTCTTCAGGAAATGTACATTCTAGTTAGTGGTGCTTGCGTAGCAAGGCATCACTATTACTATCTAGCCCCAGAACGAGTTTTAGTGATGCCTTGCGCAGCAAGGCATCACCATCACTCTCAAACATACCTATTAGTGTTGCTTGTGAAGCAATGCATCAATATTGTTATTCTCCATACTTATTAATATTAGTGGGGCTTGCGTAGCAAGCCCTAAATATTAATATCTCACCCCATATCGGTTTATTTTTATTATTCTTATTCCGGACAACATTTTGTCCCGCTACTCCTCCCACATTTTTCGTCTCAGACCCATGAATGAGGTGTCAAAACGTGCGGCCTATTCGGGAATGGTGTGCTATATCTTTTCTAAGGGGTCGGGGGTGCGGTGTTCGCCCCAGGGGCGAAAAAGTAGCGAAAAAAATCCCATAGACTTAACATTGGGAAAAATGTAAAAAAAAATTAACAAGTCATAACTCTAAGCGAGGATTTCGTAGAAACTCGTGGGTCACCACATTTGAAGAGGCTGACAGGCCCTGTAAGATGACACATCGCAAAGGGGTGTGAGTTGTACCCCTGGGGTGCAGGAGCTGCCTAAATTTGCCCCATTGACTTACTATGGGGAGGGACGTCCCATAAAACGCATGCGTTTCTCTTACTATGGGAAATTGCATAGGGATTTTGTATTGACCATAGCTCTGGCTCACAGTGTCTCAGAGACAAGGGGGTGGGCTCAATTTACTCAGACAGCCAATCACTATCTCAGGATGATTGTCAACATATGAAGCCACGCCCTAGCAACCATTTAGAGCTCCCTAGCAACTGATCCCATAGACTTCCATTGAAAGAGATCAAAGGGATATCTTTGGATAGAAGTGTCATAGAAACACGAGGGTGGGTTTGTTTGACTCGGGGCATCAACAGCCAATCACAAATCACCTTCAATACTTCCTAGCCGCGCCCTAGCAACCATTATCAAGCAGCCTAGCAACCGTTAATCACGACCTATATCTCTGCCTCAGAACATCATAGAGGCATGGGGGTTGGTTTATATCATTCATACTGACAAGCAGCCTTTGGAGTATTGTCATTGGATGCTGCCAAGCCACTCCATAGCAACCAAACAGAGTACCTTAGCAACCGTTTACCAAGACATATATCTCTGCCTCAGAACATCATACAGACATTGGGGTTGGTTTATATCATTCATACTGACAAGCAGTATCATCATTGGATGCTGCCATGCCACTCCATAGCAACCAAAAAGAGTACCCTAGCAACCGTTTACCAAGACTTATATCTCAGCCTCAGAACATCATACAGACATGGGGGTAGGTTTATATCATTCATACAGACAAGCAGTATCATCATTGGATGCTGCCAAGCCCCCCTAGCAACCAAACAGAGTACCCTAGCAACCGTATACCAAGACCTATATCTCTGCTTCAGAACATCATAGAGGCCTGGGGGTTGGTTTATATCATTCATACAGACAAGCAGTATCATCATTGGATGCTGCCAAGCCCCCCTAGCAACCAAACAGAGTACCCTAGCAACCATATACCAAGACCTATATCTCTGCTTCAGAACATCATAGAGACATGGGGGTTGGTTTATATCATTCATACAGACAAGCAGTATCATCATTCGATGCTGCCAAGCCCCCTTAGCAACCAAACAGAGTACCCTAGCAACCATATACCAAGACCTATATCTCTGCCTCAGAACATCATAGAGACATGGGGGTTGGTTTATATCATTCATACAGACAAGCAGTATCATCATTGGATGCTGCCAAGCCCCCTAGCAACCAAACAGAGTACCCTAGCAACCGTATACCAAGACCTATATCTCTGCTTCGGAACATCGTAGAGACATGGGGGTTTGTTTATATCATTCATACAGACAAGCAGTATCATCATTGGATGCTGCCAAGCCCCCCTAGCAACCAAACAGAGTACCCTAGCAACCGTATACCAAGACCTATATCTCTGCTTCAGAACATCATAGAGGCATGGGGGTTGGTTTATATCATTCATACAGACAAGCAGTATCATCATTGGATGCTGCCAAACCCCTCCATAGCAACCAAACAGAGTACCCTAGCAACCGTTTACCAAGACCTATATCTCTGCCTCAGAACATCCTAGAGACATGGGGGTTGGTTTATATCATTCATACAGACAAGCAGTATCATCATTGGATGCTGCCAAGCCCCTCCATAGCAACCAAACAGAGTACCCTAGCAACCGTTTACAAGGACCTATATCTCTGCATCAGAACATCGTAGAGGCATGGGGGTTGGGTCTTTTGACTCAGACTGGCAAATAGTCTTTAAATGTCACCCCATAAATTTTATAGCCACTCCATAGCAACCATATAGAGTACCCTAGCAACCGTACAAACACATGAATAGGACATATCTCAGCTCCACAACATCGTACAGACTTGGGGGTGGCCTCTTTTGTTTCGGGTGAGAATCCAGTACACACAACATAGCATCCGAGAGGATTTTTTTGCCACGGCAAGCACCACTCACATTTTCTTCAGGAAATGTACATTCTAGTGTTGTGATTACTATTCACCTTGACGAAACTTTGGCGTGCTACTCCTCCGGCACCGTTTGTCGTAGACCCATGAATGAGGTGTCAAATCGTGCGACTTATTGAGGACAGGTCTGCTATATCTCTTCTAAGCGATCGGGTGTATGATGTTAGTTTTCGGCGGGAAAAAAATCGTCCCAATCAAGTCCCCATTGACTTAACATGGAGAAGAGGTTTATGTGATCATATCTCCGCATCAGAACATCACAGAGACTTGGGGCTGGTCTCATTTCAATCAGCCTATCAAGCAGCTAATAACTAGTGACATTCAAACTTCATAGCCACGCCCTAGCAACCAGCTACAGCACCCTAGCAACCATATATCAACATTAACAAGCCATATCTCAGCCCCAGAACATCGTACAGACATGAGGGTGGTCTCTTTTGACTCAGACTGGCCAATATTCTTTAAATATCAAACCATAAACTGTATAGCCACACCCTAGTAACCATTTACAGTACCCTAGTAACCGTACAAACACATGAATAAGCCATATCTCAGCCCCAGAACATCCTACAGACATGTTTTTTGCCTTTTTTGCATTATCCGGGTGGCGAATTTTGCCACGGCAAGCACCACTCACATTTTCTTCAGGAAATGTACATTCTAGTTAGTGGTGCTTGCGTAGCAAGGCATCACTATTACTATCTAGCCCGAAAACGGTTTTAGTGATGCCTTGCGAAGCAAGGCATCACCATCACTCTCAAACATACATATTAGTGTTGCTTGTGAAGCAATGCATCAATATTGCTATTCTCCATATTTTTATTATTAATGGTGCTTGCGTAGCAAGCCATAAATATTATTTAGAACGGTTTATTATTATTCATCTTTATCTTATTCTTATTCCGGACAACATTTTGTCCCGCTACTCCTCCCACAGTTTTTGTCACAGACCCATGAATGAGGTGTCAAAACGTGCGGCTTAATCGGGAATGGTGTGCTATATCTTTTCTAAGGGGTCGGGGGTGCGGTGTTCGCCCCAGGGGCGAAAAAGTAGCGAAAAAAATCCCATAGACTTAACATTGCGAAAATTTTTAACGAGTCATAACTCAGAGCGAGGATTTCGTAGAAACTTGTGTGTCACCACATTTGAAGAGGCTGGCAGACCCTTTAAGATGACACATCGCAATGGGGTATAAGTTGTACCCCTGGGGCGCTAGAGCTCCCCAAATTTCCCCATTGACTTATAATGGGGAGGGACGTCCCATTAAACGCATGTGTTTCTCTTACAATGGGAACTTGCATAGGGATTTTGTATTGACCACAGCTCTGGCTCACAGTGTCTCAGAGACAAGGGGGTGGGCTCAATTTACTCAGACAGCCAATCACTATCTCAGGATCATTGTGAACCTATGAAGCCACGCCCTAGCAACCATTTAGAGCTCCCTAGCAACTGATCCCATAGACTTCCATTGAAAGAGATCAAAGGGATATCTTTGGATAGAAGTGTCATAGAAACATGAAGGTGGGTTTGTTTGACTCGGGGCATCAACAGCCAATCACAAATCACCTTCAATTCTTCCTAGCCACGCCCTAGCAACCATTATCAAGCAGCCTAGCAACCGTTAATCACGACCTATATCTCTGCCTCAGAACATCATAGAGGCATGGGGGTTGGTTTATATCATTCATACTGACAAGCAGCCTTTGGAGTATTGTCATTGGATGCTGCCAAGCCACTCCATAGCAACCAAACAGAGTACCTTAGCAACCGTTTACCAAGACCTATATCTCTGCCTCAGAACATCATACAGACATGGGGGTTGGTTTATATCATTCATACTGACAAGCAGTATCATCATTGGATGCTGCCATGCCACTCCATAGCAACCAAACAGAGTACCCTAGCAACCGTATACCAAGACCTATATCTCTGCTTCAGAACATCATAGAGGCATGGGGGTTGGTTTATATCATTCATACAGACAAGCAGTATCATCATTGGATGCTGCCAAGGCCCCTTAGCAACCAAACAGAGTACCCTAGCAACCGTATACCAAGACCTATATCTCTGCTTCAGAACATCATAGAGGCATGGGGGTTGGTTTATATCATTCATACAGACAAACAGTATCATCATTGGATGCTGCCAAACCCCTCCATAGCAACCAAACCGAGTACCCTAGCAACCGTTTACCAAGACATATATCTCTGCCTCAGAACATCCTAGAGACATGGGGGTTGGTTTATATCATTCATACAGACAAGCAGTATCATCATTGGATGCTGCCAAGCCCCTCCATAGCAACCAAACAGAGTACCCTAGCAACCGTTTACAAGGACCTATATCTCTGCTTCAGAACATCGTAGAGGCATGGGGGTTGGGTCTTTTGACTCAGACTGGCAAATAGTCTTTAAATGTCACCCCATAAATTGTATAGCCACTCCATAGCAACCATATAGAGTACCCTAGCAACCGTACAAACACATGAATAGGACATATCTCAGCTCCACAACATCGTACAGACTTGGGGGTGGCCTCTTTTGTTTCGGGTGAGAATCCAGTACACACAACATAGCATCCGAGAGGATTTTTTTGCCACGGCAAGCACCACTCACATTTTCTTCAGGAAATGTACATTCTAGTGTTGTGATTACTATTCACTTTTACGAAACTTCGGCGTGCTACTCCTCCGGCACCGTTTGTCGTAGACCCATGAATGAGGTGTCAAATCGTGCGACTTATTGAGGAGAGGTGTGCTATATCTCTTCTAAGCGATCGGGTGTATGATGTTAGTTTTCGGCGGGAAAAAAATCATCCCAATCAAGTCCCCATTGACTTAACATGGAGAAGAGGTTTATGTGATCATATCTCCGCATCAGAACATCACAGAGACTTGGGGCTGGTCTCATTTCAATCGGCCTATCAAGCAGCTAATAACTAGTGACATTCAAACTTCATAGCCACGCCCTAGCAACCAGCTACAGCACCCTAGCAACCATATATCAACATTAACAAGCCATATCTCAGCCCCAGAACATCGTACAGACATGAGGGTGGTCTCTTTTGACTCAGACTGGCCAATATTCTTTAAATATCAAACCATAAACTGTATAGCCACACCCTAGTAACCATTTACAGTACCCTAGTAACCGTACAAACACATGAATAAGCCATATCTCAGCCCCAGAACATCCTACAGACATGTTTTTTGCCTTTTTTGCATTATCCGGGTGGCGAATTTTGCCACGGCAAGCACCACTCACATTTTCTTCAGGAAATGTACATTCTAGTGTTGTGATTACTATTCACCTTGAAGAAACTTTGGCGTGCTACTCCTCCGGCACCGTTTGTCGTAGACCCATGAATGAGGTGTCAAATCGTGCGACTTATTGAGGAGAGGTGTGCTATATCTCTTCTAAGCGATCGGGTGTATGATGTTAGTTTTCGGCGGGAAAAAAATCGTCCCAATCAAGTCCCCATTGACTTAACATGGAGACGAGGTTTATTTGATCATATCTCCGCCTCAGAACATCACAGAGACTTGAGGCTGGTCTCATTTGAATCAGCCTATCAAGCAACTAATAACTAGTGACATTCAAACTTCATAGCCACGCCCTAGCAACCAGCTACAGCACCCTAGCAACCATATATCAACATTAACAAGACATATCTCAGCCCCAGAACATCGTACAGACATGAGGGTGGTCTCTTTTGACTCAGACTGGCCAATATTCTTTAAATATCAAACCATAAACTGTATAGCCACACCCTAGTAACAATTTACAGTACCCTAGTAACCGTACAAACACATGAATAAGCCATATCTCAGCCCCAGAACATCCTACAGACATGTTGCTTGGCTTTTTTGCATTATCCGGGTGGCGAATTTTGCCACGGCAAGCACCACTCACATTTTCTTCAGGAAATGTACATTCTAGTTATAATTATTCTTTTTCCACACAACATTTTGTCCCGCTACTCCTCCCACAGTTTTTGTCACAGACCCATGAATGAGGTGTCAAAACGTGCGGCCTAATCGGGAATGGTGTGCTATATCTTTTCTAAGGGGTCGGGGGTGCGGTGTTCGCCCCAGGGGCGAAAAAGTAGCGAAAAAAATCCCATAGACTTAACATTGGGAAAAATGTAAAAAAAAATTAACAAGTCATAACTCTAAGCGAGGATTTCGTAGAAACTCGTGGGTCACCACATTTGAAGAGGCTGACAGGCCCTGTAAGATGACACATCGCAAAGGGGTGTGAGTTGTACCCCTGGGGTGCAGGAGCTGCCTAAATTTGCCCCATTGACTTACTATGGGGAGGGACGTCCCATAAAACGCATGCGTTTCTCTTACTATGGGAAATTGCATAGGGATTTTGTATTGACCATAGCTCTGGCTCACAGTGTCTCAGAGACAAGGGGGTGGGCTCAATTTACTCAGACAGCCAATCACTATCTCAGGATGATTGTCAACATATGAAGCCACGCCCTAGCAACCATTTAGAGCTCCCTAGCAACTGATCCCATAGACTTCCATTGAAAGAGATCAAAGGGATATCTTTGGATAGAAGTGTCATAGAAACACGAGGGTGGGTTTGTTTGACTCGGGGCATCAACAGCCAATCACAAATCACCTTCAATACTTCCTAGCCACGCCCTAGCAACCATTATCAAGCAGCCTAGCAACCGTTAATCACGACCTATATCTCTGCCTCAGAACATCATAGAGGCATGGGGGTTGGTTTATATCATTCATACTGACAAGCAGCCTTTGGAGTATTGTCATTGGATGCTGCCAAGCCACTCCATAGCAACCAAACAGAGTACCTTAGCAACCGTTTACCAAGACATATATCTCTGCTTCAGAACATCGTAGAGACATGGGGCTTGGTTTATATCATTCATACAGACAAGCAGTATCATCATTGGATGCTGCCAAGCCCCCCTAGCAACCAAACAGAGTACCCTAGCAACCGTATACCAAGACCTATATCTCTGCTTCAGAACATCGTAGAGACATGGGGCTTGGTTTATATCATTCATACAGACAAGCAGTATCATCATTGGATGCTGCCAAGCCCCCCTAGCAACCAAACAGAGTACCCTAGCAACCGTATACCAACACCTATATCTCTGCTTCGGAACATCGTAGAGACATGGGGGTTGGTTTATATCATTCATACAGACAAGCAGTATCATCATTGGATGCTGCCAAGCCCCCCTAGCAACCAAACAGAGTACCCTAGCAACCGTATACCAAGACCTATATCTCTGCTTCAGAACATCATAGAGGCATGGGGGTTGGTTTATATCATTCATACAGACAAGCAGTATCATCATTGGATGCTGCCAAACCCCTCCATAGCAACCAAACAGAGTACCCTAGCAACCGTTTACCAAGACCTATATCTCTGCCTCAGAACATCCTAGAGACATGGGGGTTGGTTTATATCATTCATACAGACAAGCAGTATCATCATTGGATGCTGCCAAGCCCCTCCATAGCAACCAAACAGAGTACCCTAGCAACCGTTTACAAGGACCTATATCTCTGCATCAGAACATCGTAGAGGCATGGGGGTTGGGTCTTTTGACTCAGACTGGCAAATAGTCTTTAAATGTCACCCCATAAATTGTATAGCCACTCCATAGCAACCATATAGAGTACCCTAGCAACCGTACAAACACATGAATAGGACATATCTCAGCTTCACAACATCGTACAGACTTGGGGGTGGCCTCTTTTTTTTCGGGTGAGAATCCAGTACACACAACATAGCATCCGAGAGGATTTTTTTGCCACGGCAAGCACCACTCACATTTTCTTCAGGAAATGTACATTCTAGTGTTGTGATTACTATTCACCTTGACGAAACTTTGGCGTGCTACTCCTCCGGCACCGTTTGTCGTAGACCCATGAATGAGGTGTCAAATCGTGCGACTTATTGAGGAGAAGTGTGCTATATCTCTTCTAAGCGATCGGGTGTATGATGTTAGTTTTCGGCGGGAAAAAAATCGTCCCAATCAAGTCCCCATTGACTTAACATGGAGAAGAGGTTTATGTGATCATATCTCCGCCTCAGAACATCACATAGACTTGGGGCTGGTCTCATTTCAATCGGCCTATCAAGCAGCTAATAACTAGTGACATTCAAACTTCATAGCCACGCCCTAGCAACCAGCTACAGCACCCTAGCAACCATATATCAACATTAACAAGCCATATCTCAGCCCCAGAACATCGTACAGACATGAGGGTGGTCTCTTTTGACTCAGACTGGCCAATATTCTTTAAATATCAAACCATAAATTGTATAGCCACACCCTAGTAACAATTTACAGTACCCTAGTAACCGTACAAACACATGAATAAGCCATATCTCAGCCCCAGAACATCCTACAGACATGTTGCTTGTCTTTTTTGCATTATCCGGGTGGCGAGTTTTGCCACGGCAAGCACCACTCACATTTTCTTCAGGAAATGTACATTCTAGTTAGTGGTGCTTGCGTAGCAAGGCATCACTATTACTATCTTGCCCCAGAACGGTTTTAGTGATGCCTTGCGCAGCAAGGCATCACCATCACTCTCAAACATACTTATTAGTGGGCCTTGCGAAGCAAGGCATCAAAATTGTTATTCTCCATACTAATTAATATTCGTGGAGCTTGTTTAGCAAGGCGTATATATACTATGTAACCCAGGAATGGCTTATTATTATTCTTCTTCTTCTGGACACTTTTTCGGCGCGCTTCTCCTCCCACAAATTTTGTCACAGACCCATGAATGACGCGTCAAATCGACCGGCCTATACGGGAATGGTGTGCTATATCTTTTCTAAGGGATCGGGGGTGCGATGTTCGCCCCAGGGGCGTAAAAGTAACCGAAAAGTCAATGGGATTTAACATTGCGGAGACTTTGACCCCTCATAGCTCTGAGCGAGGATTTCGGAGAAACTCGTGTGTCACCACATCTGAAGAGGCTGGCAGGCCCTGTAAGATGACACATCGCAATGGGGTATAAGTTGTACCCCTGGGGCGCTAGAGCTCCCCAAATTTCCTCAAATTTCCCCATTGACTTATAATGGGGAGGGACGTCCCATTAAACGCATGTGTTTCTCTTACAATGGGAAATTGCATAGGGATTTTGTATTGACCATAGCTCTGGCTCACAGTGTCTCAGAGACAAGGGGGTGGGCTCAATTTACTCAGACAGCCAATCACTATCTCAGGATGATTGTCAACCTATGAAGCCACGCCCTAGCAACCATTTAGAGCTCCCTAGCAACTGATCCCATAGACTTCCATTGAAAGAGATCAAAGGGATATCTTTGGATAGAAGTGTCAGAGAAACATGAAGGTGGGTTTGTTTGACTCGGGGCATCAACAGCCAATCACAAATCACCTTCAACTCTTCCTAGCCACGCCCTAGCAACCATTATCAAGCAGCCTAGCAACCGTTAATCACGACCTATATCTCTGCCTCAGAACATCATAGAGGCATGGGGGTTGGTTTATATCATTCATACTGACAAGCAGCCTTTGGAGTATTGTCATTGGATGCTGCCAAGCCACTCCATAGCAACCAAACAGAGTACCTTAGCAACCGTTTACCAAGACCTATATCTCTCCCTCAGAACATCATACAGACATGGGGGTTGGTTTATATCATTCATACTGACAAGCAGTATCATCATTGGATGCTGCCAAGCCCCCCTAGCAACCAAACAGAGTACCCTAGCAACCGTATACTAAGACCTATATTTCTGCTTCGGAACATCGTAGAGACATGGGGGTTGGTTTATATCATTCATACAGACAAGCAGTATCATCATTGGATGCTGCCAAGCCCCCCTAGCAACCAAACAGAGTACCCTAGCAACCGTATACCAAGACCTATATCTCTGCTTCAGAACATCATAGAGGCATGGGGGTTGGTTTACATCATTCATACAGACAAGCAGTATCATCATTGGATGCTGCCAAGTCCCCTTAGCAACCAAACAGAGTACCCTAGCAACCATATACCAAGACCTATATCTCTGCTTCAGAACATCATAGAGACATGGGGGTTGGTTTATATCATTCATACAGACACGCAGTATCATTATTGGATGCTGCCAAGCCCCCCTAGCAACCAAACAGAGTACCCTAGCAACCGTATACCAAGACCTATATCTCTGCTTCGGAACATCGTAGAGACATGGGGGTTGGTTTATATCATTCATACAGACAAGCAGTATCATCATTGGATGCTGCCAAGTCCCCTTAGCAACCAAACAGAGTACCCTAGCAACCGTATACCAAGACCTATATCTCTGCTTCAGAACATCATAGAGACATGGGGGTTGGTTTATATCATTCATACAGACACGCAGTATCATCATTGGATGCTGCCAAGCCCCCCTAGCAACCAAACAGAGTACCCTAGCAACCGTATACCAAGACCTATATCTCTGCTTCGGAACATCGTAGAGACATGGGGGTTGGTTTATATCATTCATAAAGACAAGCAGTATCATCATTGGATGCTGCCAAACCCCTCCATAGCAACCAAACAGAGTACCCTAGCAACCGTTTACAAGGACCTATATCTCTGCATCAGAACATCGTAGAGGCATGGGGGTTGGGTCTTTTGACTCAGACTGGCAAATAGTCTTTAAATGTCACCCCATAAATTGTATAGCCACTCCATAGCAACCATATAGAGTACCCTAGCAACCGTACAAACACATGAATAGGACATATCTCAGCTCCACAACATCGTACAGACTTGGGGGTGGCCTCTTTTGTTTCGGGTGAGAATCCAGTACACACAACATAGCATCCGAGAGGATTTTTTTGCCACGGCAAGCACCACTCACATTTTCTTCAGGAAATGTACATTCTAGTGTTGTGATTACTATTCACCTTGACGAAACTTTGGCGTGCTACTCCTCCGGCACCGTTTGTCGTAGACCCATGAATGAGGTGTCAAATCGTGCGACTTATTGAGGACAGGTGTGCTATATCTCTTCTAAGCGATCGGGTGTATGATGTTAGTTTTCGGCGGGAAAAAAATCGTCCCAATCAAGTCCCCATTGACTTAACATGGAGAAGAGGTTTATGTGATCATATCTCCGCATCAGAACATCACAGAGACTTGGGGCTGGTCTCATTTCAATCAGCCTATCAAGCAGCTAATAACTAGTGACATTCAAACTTCATAGCCACGCCCTAGCAACCAGCTACAGCACCCTAGCAACCATATATCAACATTAACAAGCCATATCTCAGCCCCAGAACATCGTACAGACATGAGGGTGGTCTCTTTTGACTCAGACTGGCCAATATTCTTTAAATATCAAACCATAAACTGTATAGCCACACCCTAGTAACCATTTACAGTACCCTAGTAACCGTACAAACACATGAATAAGCCATATCTCAGCCCCAGAACATCCTACAGACATGTTTTTTGCCTTTTTTGCATTATCCGGGTGGCGAATTTTGCCACGGCAAGCACCACTCACATTTTCTTCAGGAAATGTACATTCTAGTTAGTGGTGCTTGCGTAGCAAGGCATCACTATTACTATCTAGCCCGAAAACGGTTTTAGTGATGCCTTGCGAAGCAAGGCATCACCATCACTCTCAAACATACATATTAGTGTTGCTTGTGAAGCAATGCATCAATATTGCTATTCTCCATATTTTTATTATTAATGGTGCTTGCGTAGCAAGCCATAAATATTATTTAGAACGGTTTATTATTATTCATCTTTATCTTATTCTTATTCCGGACAACATTTTGTCCCGCTACTCCTCCCACAGTTTTTGTCACAGACCCATGAATGAGGTGTCAAAACGTGCGGCTTATTCGGGAATGGTGTGCTATATCTTTTCTAAGGGGTCGGGGGTGCGGTGTTCGCCCCAGGGGCGAAAAAGTAGCGAAAAAAATCCCATAGACTTAACATTGCGAAAATTTTTAACGAGTCATAACTCAGAGCGAGGATTTCGTAGAAACTCGTGTGTCACCACATTTGAAGAGGCTGACAGGCCCTTTAAGATGACACATCTCAATGGGGTATAAGTTGTACCCCTGGGGCGCTAGAGCTCCCCAAATTTCCCCATTGACTTATAATGGGGAGGGACGTCCCATTAAACGCATGTGTTTCTCTTACTATGGGAAATTGCATAGGGATTTTGTATTGACCACAGCTCTGGCTCACAGTGTCTCAGAGACAAGGGGGTGGGCTCAATTTACTCAGACAGCCAATCACTATCTCAGGATCATTGTGAACCTATGAAGCCACGCCCTAGCAACCATTTAGAGCTCCCTAGCAACTGATCCCATAGACTTCCATTGAAAGAGATCAAAGGGATATCTTTGGATAGAAGTGTCATAGAAACATGAAGGTGGGTTTGTTTGACTCGGGGCATCAACAGCCAATCACAAATCACCTTCAACTCTTCCTAGCCACGCCCTAGCAACCATTATCAAGCAGCCTAGCAACCGTTAATCACGACCTATATCTCTGCCTCAGAACATCATAGAGGCATGGGGGTTGGTTTATATCATTCATACTCACAAGCAGCCTTTGGAGTATTGTCATTGGATGCTGCCAAGCCACTCCATAGCAACCAAACAGAGTACCTTAGCAACCGTTTACCAAGACCTATATCTCTGCCTCAGAACATCATACAGACATGGGGGTTGGTTTATATCATTCATACTGACAAGCAGTATCATCATTGGATGCTGCCATGCCACTCCATAGCAACCAAAAAGAGTACCCTAGCAACCGTTTACCAAAACTTATATCTCAGCCTCAGAACAACATAGAGACATGGGGGTTGGTTTATATCATTCATACTGACAAGCAGTATCATCATTGGATGCTGCCATGCCACTCCATAGCAACCAAACAGAGTACCCTAGCAACCGTTTACCAAGACTTATATCTCAGCCCCAGAACATCATACAGACATGGGGGTTGGTTTATATCATTCATACTGACAAGCAGTATCATCATTGGATGCTGCCATGCCACTCCATAGCAACCAAACAGAGTACCCTAGCAACCGTTTACCAAGACTTATATCTCAGCCCCAGAACATCTTACAGACATGTTTCTTGGCTTTTTTGCATTATCCGGGTGGCGAATTTTGCCACGGCAAGCACCACTCACATTTTCTTCAGGAAATGTACATTCTAGTGTTGTGATTACTATTCACCTTGAAGAAACTTTGGCGTGCTACTCCTCCGGCACCGTTTGTCGTAGACCCATGAATGAGGTGTCAAATCGTGCGACTTATTGAGGAGAGGTGTGCTATATCTCTTCTAAGCGATCGGGTGTATGATGTTAGTTTTCGGCGGGAAAAAAATCGTCCCAATCAAGTCCCCATTGACTTAACATGGAGACGAGGTTTATTTGATCATATCTCCGCCTCAGAACATCACAGAGACTTGAGGCTGGTCTCATTTGAATCAGCCTATCAAGCAACTAATAACTAGTGACATTCAAACTTCATAGCCACGCCCTAGCAACCAGCTACAGCACCCTAGCAACCATATATCAACATTAACAAGACATATCTCAGCCCCAGAACATCGTACAGACATGAGGGTGGTCTCTTTTGACTCAGACTGGCCAATATTCTTTAAATATCAAACCATAAACTGTATAGCCACACCCTAGTAACAATTTACAGTACCCTAGTAACCGTACAAACACATGAATAAGCCATATCTCAGCCCCAGAACATCCTACAGACATGTTGCTTGGCTTTTTTGCATTATCCGGGTGGCGAATTTTGCCACGGCAAGCACCACTCACATTTTCTTCAGGAAATGTACATTCTAGTTATAATTATTCTTTTTCCACACAACATTTTGTCCCGCTACTCCTCCCACAGTTTTTGTCACAGACCCATGAATGAGGTGTCAAAACGTGCGGCCTAATCGGGAATGGTGTGCTATATCTTTTCTAAGGGGTCGGGGGTGCGGTGTTCGCCCCAGGGGCGAAAAAGTAGCGAAAAAAATCCCATAGACTTAACATTGGGAAAAATGTAAAAAAAAATTAACAAGTCATAACTCTAAGCGAGGATTTCGTAGAAACTCGTGGGTCACCACATTTGAAGAGGCTGACAGGCCCTGTAAGATGACACATCGCAAAGGGGTGTGAGTTGTACCCCTGGGGTGCAGGAGCTGCCTAAATTTGCCCCATTGACTTACTATGGGGAGGGACGTCCCATAAAACGCATGCGTTTCTCTTACTATGGGAAATTGCATAGGGATTTTGTATTGACCATAGCTCTGGCTCACAGTGTCTCAGAGACAAGGGGGTGGGCTCAATTTACTCAGACAGCCAATCACTATCTCAGGATGATTGTCAACATATGAAGCCACGCCCTAGCAACCATTTAGAGCTCCCTAGCAACTGATCCCATAGACTTCCATTGAAAGAGATCAAAGGGATATCTTTGGATAGAAGTGTCATAGAAACACGAGGGTGGGTTTGTTTGACTCGGGGCATCAACAGCCAATCACAAATCACCTTCAATACTTCCTAGCCACGCCCTAGCAACCATTATCAAGCAGCCTAGCAACCGTTAATCACGACCTATATCTCTGCCTCAGAACATCATAGAGGCATGGGGGTTGGTTTATATCATTCATACTGACAAGCAGCCTTTGGAGTATTGTCATTGGATGCTGCCAAGCCACTCCATAGCAACCAAACAGAGTACCTTAGCAACCGTTTACCAAGACATATATCTCTGCTTCAGAACATCGTAGAGACATGGGGCTTGGTTTATATCATTCATACAGACAAGCAGTATCATCATTGGATGCTGCCAAGCCCCCCTAGCAACCAAACAGAGTACCCTAGCAACCGTATACCAAGACCTATATCTCTGCTTCGGAACATCGTAGAGACATGGGGGTTGGTTTATATCATTCATACAGACAAGCAGTATCATCATTGGATGCTGCCAAGCCCCCCTAGCAACCAAACAGAGTACCCTAGCAACCGTATACCAAGACCTATATCTCTACTTCAGAACATCATAGAGGCATGGGGGTTGGTTTATATCATTCATACAGACAAGCAGTATCATCATTGGATGCTGCCAAACCCCTCCATAGCAACCAAACAGAGTACCCTAGCAACCGTTTACCAAGACCTATATCTCTGCCTCAGAACATCCTAGAGACATGGGGGTTGGTTTATATCATTCATACAGACAAGCAGTATCATCATTGGATGCTGCCAAGCCCCCCTAGCAACCAAACAGAGTACCCTAGCAACCGTATACCAAGACCTATATCTCTGCTTCAGAACATCATAGAGGCATGGGGGTTGGTTTATATCATTCATACAGACAAGCAGTATCATCATTGGATGCTGCCAAACCCCTCCATAGCAACCAAACAGAGTACCCTAGCAACCGTTTACCAAGACCTATATCTCTGCCTCAGAACATCCTAGAGACATGGGGGTTGGTTTATATCATTCATACAGACAAGCAGTATCATCATTGGATGCTGCCAAGCCCCCCTAGCAACCAAACAGAGTACCCTAGCAACCGTACACCAAGACCTATATCTCTGCTTCGGAACATCGTAGAGACATGGGGGTTGGTTTATATCATTCATACAGACAAGCAGTATCATCATTGGATGCTGCCAAGCCCCCCTAGCAACCAAACAGAGTACCCTAGCAACCGTATACCAAGACCTATATCTCTGCTTCAGAACATCAAAGAGGCATGGGGGTTGGTTTATATCATTCATACAGACAAGCAGTATCATCATTGGATGCTGCCAAGCCCCTCCATAGCAACCAAACAGAGTACCCTAGCAACCGTTTACAAGGACCTATCTCTCTGCATCAGAACATCGTAGAGGCATGGGGGTTGGGTCTTTTGACTCAGACTGGCAAATAGTCTTTAAATGTCACCCCATAAATTGTATAGCCACTCCATAGCAACCATATAGAGTACCCTAGCAACCGTACAAACACATGAATAGGACATATCTCAGCTCCACAACATCGTACAGACTTGGGGGTGGCCTCTTTTGTTTCGGGTGAGAATCCAGTACACACAACATAGCATCCGAGAGGATTTTTTTGCCACGGCAAGCACCACTCACATTTTCTTCAGGAAATGTACATTCTAGTTAGTGGTGCTTGCGTAGCAAGGCATCACTATTACTATCTAGCCCGAAAACGGTTTTAGTGATGCCTTGCGAAGCAAGGCATCACCATCACTCTCAAACATACATATTAGTGTTGCTTGTGAAGCAATGCATCAATATTGTTATTCTCCATATTTTTATTATTAGTGGGGCTTGCGTAGCAAGCCATAAAAATATTTAGATCGGTTTATTATTATTATTCTTATTCTTATTCCGGACAACATTTTGTCCCGCTACTCCTCCCACAGTTTTTGTCACAGACCCATGAATGAGGTGTCAAAACGTGCGGCTTATTCGGGAATGGTGTGCTATATCTTTTCTAAGGGGTCGGGGGTGCGGTGTTCGCCCCAGGGGCGAAAAAGTAGCGAAAAAAATCCCATAGACTTAACATTGCGAAAATTTTTAACGACTCATAACTCTGAGCGAGGATTTCGTAGAAACTCGTGTGTCACCACATTTGAAGAGGCTGGCAGGCCCTGTAAGATGACACATCGCAATGGGGTATAAGTTGTACCCCTGGGGCGCTAGAGCTCCCCAAATTTCCTCAAATTTCCCCATTGACTTATAATGGGGAGGGACGTCCCATTAAACGCATGTGTTTCTCTTACAATGGGAAATTGCATAGGGATTTTGTATTGACCATAGCTCTGGCTCACAGTGTCTCAGAGACAAGGGGGTGGGCTCAATTTACTCAGACAGCCAATCACTATCTCAGGATGATTGTCAACCTATGAAGCCACGCCCTAGCAACCATTTAGAGCTCCCTAGCAACTGATCCCATAGACTTCCATTGAAAGAGATCAAAGGGATATCTTTGGATAGAAGTGTCAGAGAAACATGAAGGTGGGTTTGTTTGACTCGGGGCATCAACAGCCAATCACAAATCACCTTCAACTCTTCCTAGCCACGCCCTAGCAACCATTATCAAGCAGCCTAGCAACCGTTAATCACGACCTATATCTCTGCCTCAGAACATCATAGAGGCATGGGGGTTGGTTTATATCATTCATACTGACAAGCAGCCTTTGGAGTATTGTCATTGGATGCTGCCAAGCCACTCCATAGCAACCAAACAGAGTACCTTAGCAACCGTTTACCAAGACCTATATCTCTCCCTCAGAACATCATACAGACATGGGGGTTGGTTTATATCATTCATACTGACAAGCAGTATCATCATTGGATGCTGCCAAGCCCCCCTAGCAACCAAACAGAGTACCCTAGCAACCGTATACTAAGACCTATATTTCTGCTTCGGAACATCGTAGAGACATGGGGGTTGGTTTATATCATTCATACAGACAAGCAGTATCATCATTGGATGCTGCCAAGCCCCCCTAGCAACCAAACAGAGTACCCTAGCAACCGTATACCAAGACCTATATCTCTGCTTCAGAACATCATAGAGGCATGGGGGTTGGTTTACATCATTCATACAGACAAGCAGTATCATCATTGGATGCTGCCAAGTCCCCTTAGCAACCAAACAGAGTACCCTAGCAACCATATACCAATACCTATATCTCTGCTTCGGAACATCGTAGAGACATGGGGGTTGGTTTATATCATTCATACAGACAAGCAGTATCATCATTGGATGCTGCCAAGCCCCCTTAGCAACCAAACAGATTACCCTAGCAACCGTATACCAAGACCTATATCTCTGCTTCAGAACATCATAGAGGCATGGGGGTTGGTTTATATCATTCATACAGACAAGCAGTATCATCATTGGATGCTGCCAAGCCCCCCTAGCAACCAAACAGAGTACCCTAGCAACCGTATACCAAGACCTATATCTCTGCTTCAGAACATCATAGAGGCATGGGGGTTGGTTTATATCATTCATACAGACAAGCAGTATCATCATTGGATGCTGCCAAGCCCCTCCATAGCAACCAAACAGAGTACCCTAGCAACCGTTTACAAGGACCTATATCTCTGCATCAGAACATCGTAGAGGCATGGGGGTTGGGTCTTTTGACTCAGACTGGCAAATAGTCTTTAAATGTCACCACATAAATTGTATAGCCACTCCATAGCAACCATATAGAGTACCCTAGCAACCGTACAAACACATGAATAGGACATATCTCAGCTCCAGAACATCGTACAGACTTGGGGGTGGCCTCTTTTGTTTCGGGTGAGAATCCAGTACACACAACATAGCATCCGAGAGGATTTTTTTGCCACGGCAAGCACCACTCACATTTTCTTCAGGAAATGTACATTCTAGTTAGTGGTGCTTGCGTAGCAAGGCATCACTATTACTATCTTGCCCCAGAACGTTTTTAGTGATGCCTTGCGCAGCAAGGCATCACCATCACTCTCAAACATACTTATTAGTGGGCCTTGCGAAGCAAGGCATCAATATTGTTATTCTCCATACTAATTAATATTCGTGGAGCTTGTTTAGCAAGGCGTATATATTATGTAACCCAGGATTGGTTTATTATTATTCTTTATTCTTATTATTCCGGACAACATTTTGACGCGCTACTCCTCCCACAGTTTTTGTCACAGACCCATGAATGAGGTGTCAAAACGTGCGGCTTATTCGGGAATGGTGTGCTATATCTTTTCTAAGGGGTCTGGGGTGCGGTGTTCGCCCCAGGGGCGAAAAAGTAGCGAAAAAAATCCCATAGACTTAACATTGCGAAAATTTTTAACGAGTCATAACTCTGAGCGAGGATTTCGTAGAAACTCGTTTGTCACCACATTTGAAGAGGCTGACAGGCCCTGTAAGATGACACATCACAATGGGGTATAAGTTGTACCCCTGGGGCGCTAGAGCTCCCCAAAATTCCTCAAATTTCCCCATTGACTTATAATGGGGAGGGACGTCCCATAAAACTCATGTGTTTCTCTTACAATGGGAAATTGCATAGGGATTTTGTATTGACCACAGCTCTGGCTCACAGTGTCTCAGAGACAAGGGGGTGGGCTCAATTTACTCAGACAGCCAATCACTATCTCAGGATGATTGTCAACCTATGAAGCCACGCCCTAGCAACCATTTAGAGCTCCCTAGCAACTGATCCCATAGACTTCCATTGAAAGAGATCAAAGGGATATCTTTGGATAGAAGTGTCAGAGAAACATGAAGGTGGGTTTGTTTGACTCGGGGCATCAACAGCCAATCACAAATCACCGTCAACACTTCCTAGCCACGCCCTAGCAACCATTATCAAGCAGCCTAGCAACCGTTTACCAAGACCTATATCTCTGCCTCAGAACATCATAGAAACATGGGGGTTGGTTTATATCATTCATACTGACAAGCAGCCTTTGGATTATTGTCATTGGATGATGCCAAGCCACTCCATAGCAACCAAACAAAGCACACTAGCAACCGTTTACCAAGACCTATATCTCTGCCTCAGAACATCATAGAGGCATGGGGGTTGGTTTATATCATTCATACTGACAAGCAGCCTTTGGAGTATCATCATTGGATGCTGCCAAGCCACTCCATAGCAACCAAACAGAGTACCCTAGTAACCGTATAACAAGACCTATATCTCTGCATCAGAACATCGTAGAGACATGGGGGTTAGTTTATATCATTCATACTGACAAGCAGTATCATCATTGAATGTTGCCAAAACATTCCATAGCAACCAACCAGAGTTCCCTAGCAACCGTTTACCAAGACCTATATCTCTGCATCAGAACATCGTAGAGACATGGGGGTTGGTTTATATCATTTATACTGACAAGCAGTATCATCATTGGATGCTGCCAAGCCACTCCATAGCAACCAAACAGAGTACCCTAGCAACCGTTTACCAAGACCTATATCTCTGTCCCAGAACAACCTACAGACATGTTGCTTGGCTTTTTTGCATCCCAGTAGCATCCGAGAGGATTTTTTTGCCACTGCAAGCACCACTCACATTTTCTTCAGGAAATGTACATTCTAGTTAGTGGTGCTTGCGTAGCAAGGCATCACTATTACTATCTTACCCCAGAACGATTTTAGTGATGCCTTGCGCAGCAAGGCATCACCATCACTCTCAAACACACTTATTAGTGGGCCTTGCGAAGCAAGGCATCAATATTGTTATTCTCCATACTTATTAATATTCGTGGAGCTTGTTTAGCAAGGCGTATATATACTATGTAACCCAGGAATGGCTTATTATTATTCTTCTTCTTCTGGCCACTTTTTCGGCGCGCTTCTCCTCCCACAAATTTTGTCACAGACCCATGAATGAGGCGTCAAATCGACCGGCCTATACGGGAATGGTGTGCTATATCTTTTCTAAGGGATCGGGGGTGCGATGTTCGCCCCAGGGGCGTAAAAGTAACCGAAAAGTCAATGGGATTTAACATTGCGGACACTTTGACCCCTCATAGCTCTGAGCGAGGATTTCGGAGAAACTCGTGTGTCACCACATCTGAAGAGGCTGACAGGCCCTGTAAGATGACACATCGCAATGGGGTATAAGTTGTACCCCTGGGGCGCTAGAGCTGCCCAAATTTCCTCAAATTTCCCCATTGACTTATAATGGGGAGGGACGTCCCATAAAACTCATGTGTTTCTCTTACTATGGGAAATTGCATAGGGATTTTGTATTGACCATAGCTCTGGCTCACAGTGTCTCAGAGACAAGGGGGTGGGCTCAATTTACTCAGACAGCCAATCACTATCTCAGGATGATTGTTAACCTATGAAGCCACGCCCTAGCAACCACTTAGAGCTCCCTAGCAACTGATCCCATAGACTTCCATTGAAAGAGATCAAAGGGATATCTTTTGATAGAAGTGTCATAGAAACAAGAGGGTGGGTTTGTTTGACTCGGGGCATCAACAGCCAATCACAAGTCACCTTCAATACTTCCTAGCCACGCCCTAGCAACCATTATCAAGCAGCCTAGCAACCATTTACCAAGACCTATATCTCTGCCTCAGAACATTATAGAGGCAAGGGGGTTGGTTTATATCATTCATACTGACAAGCAGCCTTTGGAGTATCATCATTGGATGCTGCCAAGCCACGCCATAGCAACCAAACAGAGTACCCTAGCAACCGTTTACCAAGATCTATATCTCTGCATCAGAACATCATACAGACATGGGGGTTGGTTTATATCATTCATACTGACAAGCTGTATCCATTGGATGCTGCCAAGCCACTCCATAGCAACCAAACAGAGTACCCTAGCAACCGTTTACCAAGACCTATATCTCTGCATCAGAACATCATAGAGACATGGGGGTTGGTTTATATCATTCATACAGACAAGCAGTATCATCATTGGATGCTGCCAAGCCCCCCTAGCAACCAAACAGAGTACCCTAGCAACCATATACCAAGACCTATATCTCTGCCTCAGAACATCATAGAGACATGGGGGTTGGTTTATATCATTCATACAGACAAGCAGTATCATCATTGGATGCTGCCAAGCCCCTCCATAGCAACCAACCAGAGTTCCCTAGCAACCGTTTACAAGGACCTATATCTCTGCATCAGAACATCGTAGAGGCATGGGGGTTGGGTCTTTTGACTCAGACTGGCAAATAGTCTTTAAATGTCACCCCATAAATTGTATAGCCACTCCATAGCAACCATATAGAGTACCCTAGCAACAAACACATGAATAGGACATATCTCAGCTCCACAACATCGTACAGACTTGGGGGTGGCCTCTTTTGTTTCGGGTGAGAATCCAGTACACACAACATAGCATCCGAGAGGATTTTTTTGCCACGGCAAGCACCACTCACATTTTCTTCAGGAAATGTACATTCTAGTTAGTGGTGCTTGCGTAGCAAGGCATCACTATTACTATCTAGCCCGAAAACGGTTTTAGTGATGCCTTGCGAAGCAAGGCATCACCATCACTCTCAAACATACATATTAGTGTTGCTTGTGAAGCAATGCATCAATATTGTTATTCTCCATATTTTTATTATTAGTGGGGCTTGCGTAGCAAGCCATAAAAATATTTAGATCGGTTTATTATTATTATTCTTATTCTTATTCCGGACAACATTTTGTCCCGCTACTCCTCCCACAGTTTTTGTCACAGACCCATGAATGAGGTGTCAAAACGTGCGGCTTATTCGGGAATGGTGTGCTATATCTTTTCTAAGGGGTCGGGGGTGCGGTGTTCGCCCCAGGGGCGAAAAAGTAGCGAAAAAAATCCCATAGACTTAACATTGCGAAAATTTTTAACGACTCATAACTCTGAGCGAGGATTTCGTAGAAACTCGTGTGTCACCACATTTGAAGAGGCTGGCAGGCCCTGTAAGATGACACATCGCAATGGGGTATAAGTTGTACCCCTGGGGCGCTAGAGCTCCCCAAATTTCCTCAAATTTCCCCATTGACTTATAATGGGGAGGGACGTCCCATTAAACGCATGTGTTTCTCTTACAATGGGAAATTGCATAGGGATTTTGTATTGACCATAGCTCTGGCTCACAGTGTCTCAGAGACAAGGGGGTGGGCTCAATTTACTCAGACAGCCAATCACTATCTCAGGATGATTGTCAACCTATGAAGCCACGCCCTAGCAACCATTTAGAGCTCCCTAGCAACTGATCCCATAGACTTCCATTGAAAGAGATCAAAGGGATATCTTTGGATAGAAGTGTCAGAGAAACATGAAGGTGGGTTTGTTTGACTCGGGGCATCAACAGCCAATCACAAATCACCTTCAACTCTTCCTAGCCACGCCCTAGCAACCATTATCAAGCAGCCTAGCAACCGTTAATCACGACCTATATCTCTGCCTCAGAACATCATAGAGGCATGGGGGTTGGTTTATATCATTCATACTGACAAGCAGCCTTTGGAGTATTGTCATTGGATGCTGCCAAGCCACTCCATAGCAACCAAACAGAGTACCTTAGCAACCGTTTACCAAGACCTATATCTCTCCCTCAGAACATCATACAGACATGGGGGTTGGTTTATATCATTCATACTGACAAGCAGTATCATCATTGGATGCTGCCAAGCCCCCCTAGCAACCAAACAGAGTACCCTAGCAACCGTATACTAAGACCTATATTTCTGCTTCGGAACATCGTAGAGACATGGGGGTTGGTTTATATCATTCATACAGACAAGCAGTATCATCATTGGATGCTGCCAAGCCCCCCTAGCAACCAAACAGAGTACCCTAGCAACCGTATACCAAGACCTATATCTCTGCTTCAGAACATCATAGAGGCATGGGGGTTGGTTTACATCATTCATACAGAAAAGCAGTATCATCATTGGATGCTGCCAAGTCCCCTTAGCAACCAAACAGAGTACCCTAGCAACCATATACCAAGACCTATATCTCTGCTTCAGAACATCATAGAGACATGGGGGTTGGTTTATATCATTCATACAGACACGCAGTATCATTATTGGATGCTGCCAAGCCCCCCTAGCAACCAAACAGAGTACCCTAGCAACCGTATACCAAGACCTATATCTCTGCTTCGGAACATCGTAGAGACATGGGGGTTGGTTTATATCATTCATACAGACAAGCAGTATCATCATTGGATGCTGCCAAGTCCCCTTAGCAACCAAACAGAGTACCCTAGCAACCGTATACCAAGACCTATATCTCTGCTTCAGAACATCATAGAGACATGGGGGTTGGTTTATATCATTCATACAGACACGCAGTATCATCATTGGATGCTGCCAAGCCCCCCTAGCAACCAAACAGAGTACCCTAGCAACCGTATACCAAGACCTATATCTCTGCTTCGGAACATCGTAGAGACATGGGGGTTGGTTTATATCATTCATAAAGACAAGCAGTATCATCATTGGATGCTGCCAAACCCCTCCATAGCAACCAAACAGAGTACCCTAGCAACCGTTTACAAGGACCTATATCTCTGCATCAGAACATCGTAGAGGCATGGGGGTTGGGTCTTTTGACTCAGACTGGCAAATAGTCTTTAAATGTCACCCCATAAATTGTATAGCCACTCCATAGCAACCATATAGAGTACCCTAGCAACCGTACAAACACATGAATAGGACATATCTCAGCTCCACAACATCGTACAGACTTGGGGGTGGCCTCTTTTGTTTCGGGTGAGAATCCAGTACACACAACATAGCATCCGAGAGGATTTTTTTGCCACGGCAAGCACCACTCACATTTTCTTCAGGAAATGTACATTCTAGTGTTGTGATTACTATTCACCTTGACGAAACTTTGGCGTGCTACTCCTCCGGCACCGTTTGTCGTAGACCCATGAATGAGGTGTCAAATCGTGCGACTTATTGAGGACAGGTGTGCTATATCTCTTCTAAGCGATCGGGTGTATGATGTTAGTTTTCGGCGGGAAAAAAATCGTCCCAATCAAGTCCCCATTGACTTAACATGGAGAAGAGGTTTATGTGATCATATCTCCGCATCAGAACATCACAGAGACTTGGGGCTGGTCTCATTTCAATCAGCCTATCAAGCAGCTAATAACTAGTGACATTCAAACTTCATAGCCACGCCCTAGCAACCAGCTACAGCACCCTAGCAACCATATATCAACATTAACAAGCCATATCTCAGCCCCAGAACATCGTACAGACATGAGGGTGGTCTCTTTTGACTCAGACTGGCCAATATTCTTTAAATATCAAACCATAAACTGTATAGCCACACCCTAGTAACCATTTACAGTACCCTAGTAACCGTACAAACACATGAATAAGCCATATCTCAGCCCCAGAACATCCTACAGACATGTTTTTTGCCTTTTTTGCATTATCCGGGTGGCGAATTTTGCCACGGCAAGCACCACTCACATTTTCTTCAGGAAATGTACATTCTAGTTAGTGGTGCTTGCGTAGCAAGGCATCACTATTACTATCTAGCCCGAAAACGGTTTTAGTGATGCCTTGCGAAGCAAGGCATCACCATCACTCTCAAACATACATATTAGTGTTGCTTGTGAAGCAATGCATCAATATTGCTATTCTCCATATTTTTATTATTAATGGTGCTTGCGTAGCAAGCCATAAATATTATTTAGAACGGTTTATTATTATTCATCTTTATCTTATTCTTATTCCGGACAACATTTTGTCCCGCTACTCCTCCCACAGTTTTTGTCACAGACCCATGAATGAGGTGTCAAAACGTGCGGCTTATTCGGGAATGGTGTGCTATATCTTTTCTAAGGGGTCGGGGGTGCGGTGTTCGCCCCAGGGGCGAAAAAGTAGCGAAAAAAATCCCATAGACTTAACATTGCGAAAATTTTTAACGAGTCATAACTCAGAGCGAGGATTTCGTAGAAACTCGTGTGTCACCACATTTGAAGAGGCTGACAGGCCCTTTAAGATGACACATCTCAATGGGGTATAAGTTGTACCCCTGGGGCGCTAGAGCTCCCCAAATTTCCCCATTGACTTATAATGGGGAGGGACGTCCCATTAAACGCATGTGTTTCTCTTACTATGGGAAATTGCATAGGGATTTTGTATTGACCACAGCTCTGGCTCACAGTGTCTCAGAGACAAGGGGGTGGGCTCAATTTACTCAGACAGCCAATCACTATCTCAGGATCATTGTGAACCTATGAAGCCACGCCCTAGCAACCATTTAGAGCTCCCTAGCAACTGATCCCATAGACTTCCATTGAAAGAGATCAAAGGGATATCTTTGGATAGAAGTGTCATAGAAACATGAAGGTGGGTTTGTTTGACTCGGGGCATCAACAGCCAATCACAAATCACCTTCAACTCTTCCTAGCCACGCCCTAGCAACCATTATCAAGCAGCCTAGCAACCGTTAATCACGACCTATATCTCTGCCTCAGAACATCATAGAGGCATGGGGGTTGGTTTATATCATTCATACTCACAAGCAGCCTTTGGAGTATTGTCATTGGATGCTGCCAAGCCACTCCATAGCAACCAAACAGAGTACCTTAGCAACCGTTTACCAAGACCTATATCTCTGCCTCAGAACATCATACAGACATGGGGGTTGGTTTATATCATTCATACTGACAAGCAGTATCATCATTGGATGCTGCCATGCCACTCCATAGCAACCAAAAAGAGTACCCTAGCAACCGTTTACCAAAACTTATATCTCAGCCTCAGAACAACATAGAGACATGGGGGTTGGTTTATATCATTCATACTGACAAGCAGTATCATCATTGGATGCTGCCATGCCACTCCATAGCAACCAAACAGAGTACCCTAGCAACCGTTTACCAAGACTTATATCTCAGCCCCAGAACATCATACAGACATGGGGGTTGGTTTATATCATTCATACTGACAAGCAGTATCATCATTGGATGCTGCCATGCCACTCCATAGCAACCAAACAGAGTACCCTAGCAACCGTTTACCAAGACTTATATCTCAGCCCCAGAACATCTTACAGACATGTTTCTTGGCTTTTTTGCATTATCCGGGTGGCGAATTTTGCCACGGCAAGCACCACTCACATTTTCTTCAGGAAATGTACATTCTAGTGTTGTGATTACTATTCACCTTGAAGAAACTTTGGCGTGCTACTCCTCCGGCACCGTTTGTCGTAGACCCATGAATGAGGTGTCAAATCGTGCGACTTATTGAGGAGAGGTGTGCTATATCTCTTCTAAGCGATCGGGTGTATGATGTTAGTTTTCGGCGGGAAAAAAATCGTCCCAATCAAGTCCCCATTGACTTAACATGGAGACGAGGTTTATTTGATCATATCTCCGCCTCAGAACATCACAGAGACTTGAGGCTGGTCTCATTTGAATCAGCCTATCAAGCAACTAATAACTAGTGACATTCAAACTTCATAGCCACGCCCTAGCAACCAGCTACAGCACCCTAGCAACCATATATCAACATTAACAAGACATATCTCAGCCCCAGAACATCGTACAGACATGAGGGTGGTCTCTTTTGACTCAGACTGGCCAATATTCTTTAAATATCAAACCATAAACTGTATAGCCACACCCTAGTAACAATTTACAGTACCCTAGTAACCGTACAAACACATGAATAAGCCATATCTCAGCCCCAGAACATCCTACAGACATGTTGCTTGGCTTTTTTGCATTATCCGGGTGGCGAATTTTGCCACGGCAAGCACCACTCACATTTTCTTCAGGAAATGTACATTCTAGTTATAATTATTCTTTTTCCACACAACATTTTGTCCCGCTACTCCTCCCACAGTTTTTGTCACAGACCCATGAATGAGGTGTCAAAACGTGCGGCCTAATCGGGAATGGTGTGCTATATCTTTTCTAAGGGGTCGGGGGTGCGGTGTTCGCCCCAGGGGCGAAAAAGTAGCGAAAAAAATCCCATAGACTTAACATTGGGAAAAATGTAAAAAAAAATTAACAAGTCATAACTCTAAGCGAGGATTTCGTAGAAACTCGTGGGTCACCACATTTGAAGAGGCTGACAGGCCCTGTAAGATGACACATCGCAAAGGGGTGTGAGTTGTACCCCTGGGGTGCAGGAGCTGCCTAAATTTGCCCCATTGACTTACTATGGGGAGGGACGTCCCATAAAACGCATGCGTTTCTCTTACTATGGGAAATTGCATAGGGATTTTGTATTGACCATAGCTCTGGCTCACAGTGTCTCAGAGACAAGGGGGTGGGCTCAATTTACTCAGACAGCCAATCACTATCTCAGGATGATTGTCAACATATGAAGCCACGCCCTAGCAACCATTTAGAGCTCCCTAGCAACTGATCCCATAGACTTCCATTGAAAGAGATCAAAGGGATATCTTTGGATAGAAGTGTCATAGAAACACGAGGGTGGGTTTGTTTGACTCGGGGCATCAACAGCCAATCACAAATCACCTTCAATACTTCCTAGCCACGCCCTAGCAACCATTATCAAGCAGCCTAGCAACCGTTAATCACGACCTATATCTCTGCCTCAGAACATCATAGAGGCATGGGGGTTGGTTTATATCATTCATACTGACAAGCAGCCTTTGGAGTATTGTCATTGGATGCTGCCAAGCCACTCCATAGCAACCAAACAGAGTACCTTAGCAACCGTTTACCAAGACATATATCTCTGCTTCAGAACATCGTAGAGACATGGGGCTTGGTTTATATCATTCATACAGACAAGCAGTATCATCATTGGATGCTGCCAAGCCCCCCTAGCAACCAAACAGAGTACCCTAGCAACCGTATACCAAGACCTATATCTCTGCTTCGGAACATCGTAGAGACATGGGGGTTGGTTTATATCATTCATACAGACAAGCAGTATCATCATTGGATGCTGCCAAGCCCCCCTAGCAACCAAACAGAGTACCCTAGCAACCGTATACCAAGACCTATATCTCTACTTCAGAACATCATAGAGGCATGGGGGTTGGTTTATATCATTCATACAGACAAGCAGTATCATCATTGGATGCTGCCAAACCCCTCCATAGCAACCAAACAGAGTACCCTAGCAACCGTTTACCAAGACCTATATCTCTGCCTCAGAACATCCTAGAGACATGGGGGTTGGTTTATATCATTCATACAGACAAGCAGTATCATCATTGGATGCTGCCAAGCCCCCCTAGCAACCAAACAGAGTACCCTAGCAACCGTATACCAAGACCTATATCTCTGCTTCAGAACATCATAGAGGCATGGGGGTTGGTTTATATCATTCATACAGACAAGCAGTATCATCATTGGATGCTGCCAAACCCCTCCATAGCAACCAAACAGAGTACCCTAGCAACCGTTTACCAAGACCTATATCTCTGCCTCAGAACATCCTAGAGACATGGGGGTTGGTTTATATCATTCATACAGACAAGCAGTATCATCATTGGATGCTGCCAAGCCCCCCTAGCAACCAAACAGAGTACCCTAGCAACCGTACACCAAGACCTATATCTCTGCTTCGGAACATCGTAGAGACATGGGGGTTGGTTTATATCATTCATACAGACAAGCAGTATCATCATTGGATGCTGCCAAGCCCCCCTAGCAACCAAACAGAGTACCCTAGCAACCGTATACCAAGACCTATATCTCTGCTTCAGAACATCAAAGAGGCATGGGGGTTGGTTTATATCATTCATACAGACAAGCAGTATCATCATTGGATGCTGCCAAGCCCCTCCATAGCAACCAAACAGAGTACCCTAGCAACCGTTTACAAGGACCTATCTCTCTGCATCAGAACATCGTAGAGGCATGGGGGTTGGGTCTTTTGACTCAGACTGGCAAATAGTCTTTAAATGTCACCCCATAAATTGTATAGCCACTCCATAGCAACCATATAGAGTACCCTAGCAACCGTACAAACACATGAATAGGACATATCTCAGCTCCACAACATCGTACAGACTTGGGGGTGGCCTCTTTTGTTTCGGGTGAGAATCCAGTACACACAACATAGCATCCGAGAGGATTTTTTTGCCACGGCAAGCACCACTCACATTTTCTTCAGGAAATGTACATTCTAGTTAGTGGTGCTTGCGTAGCAAGGCATCACTATTACTATCTAGCCCGAAAACGGTTTTAGTGATGCCTTGCGAAGCAAGGCATCACCATCACTCTCAAACATACATATTAGTGTTGCTTGTGAAGCAATGCATCAATATTGTTATTCTCCATATTTTTATTATTAGTGGGGCTTGCGTAGCAAGCCATAAAAATATTTAGATCGGTTTATTATTATTATTCTTATTCTTATTCCGGACAACATTTTGTCCCGCTACTCCTCCCACAGTTTTTGTCACAGACCCATGAATGAGGTGTCAAAACGTGCGGCTTATTCGGGAATGGTGTGCTATATCTTTTCTAAGGGGTCGGGGGTGCGGTGTTCGCCCCAGGGGCGAAAAAGTAGCGAAAAAAATCCCATAGACTTAACATTGCGAAAATTTTTAACGACTCATAACTCTGAGCGAGGATTTCGTAGAAACTCGTGTGTCACCACATTTGAAGAGGCTGGCAGGCCCTGTAAGATGACACATCGCAATGGGGTATAAGTTGTACCCCTGGGGCGCTAGAGCTCCCCAAATTTCCTCAAATTTCCCCATTGACTTATAATGGGGAGGGACGTCCCATTAAACGCATGTGTTTCTCTTACAATGGGAAATTGCATAGGGATTTTGTATTGACCATAGCTCTGGCTCACAGTGTCTCAGAGACAAGGGGGTGGGCTCAATTTACTCAGACAGCCAATCACTATCTCAGGATGATTGTCAACCTATGAAGCCACGCCCTAGCAACCATTTAGAGCTCCCTAGCAACTGATCCCATAGACTTCCATTGAAAGAGATCAAAGGGATATCTTTGGATAGAAGTGTCAGAGAAACATGAAGGTGGGTTTGTTTGACTCGGGGCATCAACAGCCAATCACAAATCACCTTCAACTCTTCCTAGCCACGCCCTAGCAACCATTATCAAGCAGCCTAGCAACCGTTAATCACGACCTATATCTCTGCCTCAGAACATCATAGAGGCATGGGGGTTGGTTTATATCATTCATACTGACAAGCAGCCTTTGGAGTATTGTCATTGGATGCTGCCAAGCCACTCCATAGCAACCAAACAGAGTACCTTAGCAACCGTTTACCAAGACCTATATCTCTCCCTCAGAACATCATACAGACATGGGGGTTGGTTTATATCATTCATACTGACAAGCAGTATCATCATTGGATGCTGCCAAGCCCCCCTAGCAACCAAACAGAGTACCCTAGCAACCGTATACTAAGACCTATATTTCTGCTTCGGAACATCGTAGAGACATGGGGGTTGGTTTATATCATTCATACAGACAAGCAGTATCATCATTGGATGCTGCCAAGCCCCCCTAGCAACCAAACAGAGTACCCTAGCAACCGTATACCAAGACCTATATCTCTGCTTCAGAACATCATAGAGGCATGGGGGTTGGTTTACATCATTCATACAGACAAGCAGTATCATCATTGGATGCTGCCAAGTCCCCTTAGCAACCAAACAGAGTACCCTAGCAACCATATACCAAGACCTATATCTCTGCTTCAGAACATCATAGAGACATGGGGGTTGGTTTATATCATTCATACAGACACGCAGTATCATTATTGGATGCTGCCAAGCCCCCCTAGCAACCAAACAGAGTACCCTAGCAACCGTATACCAAGACCTATATCTCTGCTTCGGAACATCGTAGAGACATGGGGGTTGGTTTATATCATTCATACAGACAAGCAGTATCATCATTGGATGCTGCCAAGTCCCCTTAGCAACCAAACAGAGTACCCTAGCAACCGTATACCAAGACCTATATCTCTGCTTCAGAACATCATAGAGACATGGGGGTTGGTTTATATCATTCATACAGACACGCAGTATCATCATTGGATGCTGCCAAGCCCCCCTAGCAACCAAACAGAGTACCCTAGCAACCGTATACCAAGACCTATATCTCTGCTTCGGAACATCGTAGAGACATGGGGGTTGGTTTATATCATTCATAAAGACAAGCAGTATCATCATTGGATGCTGCCAAACCCCTCCATAGCAACCAAACAGAGTACCCTAGCAACCGTTTACAAGGACCTATATCTCTGCATCAGAACATCGTAGAGGCATGGGGGTTGGGTCTTTTGACTCAGACTGGCAAATAGTCTTTAAATGTCACCCCATAAATTGTATAGCCACTCCATAGCAACCATATAGAGTACCCTAGCAACCGTACAAACACATGAATAGGACATATCTCAGCTCCACAACATCGTACAGACTTGGGGGTGGCCTCTTTTGTTTCGGGTGAGAATCCAGTACACACAACATAGCATCCGAGAGGATTTTTTTGCCACGGCAAGCACCACTCACATTTTCTTCAGGAAATGTACATTCTAGTGTTGTGATTACTATTCACCTTGACGAAACTTTGGCGTGCTACTCCTCCGGCACCGTTTGTCGTAGACCCATGAATGAGGTGTCAAATCGTGCGACTTATTGAGGACAGGTGTGCTATATCTCTTCTAAGCGATCGGGTGTATGATGTTAGTTTTCGGCGGGAAAAAAATCGTCCCAATCAAGTCCCCATTGACTTAACATGGAGAAGAGGTTTATGTGATCATATCTCCGCATCAGAACATCACAGAGACTTGGGGCTGGTCTCATTTCAATCAGCCTATCAAGCAGCTAATAACTAGTGACATTCAAACTTCATAGCCACGCCCTAGCAACCAGCTACAGCACCCTAGCAACCATATATCAACATTAACAAGCCATATCTCAGCCCCAGAACATCGTACAGACATGAGGGTGGTCTCTTTTGACTCAGACTGGCCAATATTCTTTAAATATCAAACCATAAACTGTATAGCCACACCCTAGTAACCATTTACAGTACCCTAGTAACCGTACAAACACATGAATAAGCCATATCTCAGCCCCAGAACATCCTACAGACATGTTTTTTGCCTTTTTTGCATTATCCGGGTGGCGAATTTTGCCACGGCAAGCACCACTCACATTTTCTTCAGGAAATGTACATTCTAGTTAGTGGTGCTTGCGTAGCAAGGCATCACTATTACTATCTAGCCCGAAAACGGTTTTAGTGATGCCTTGCGAAGCAAGGCATCACCATCACTCTCAAACATACATATTAGTGTTGCTTGTGAAGCAATGCATCAATATTGCTATTCTCCATATTTTTATTATTAATGGTGCTTGCGTAGCAAGCCATAAATATTATTTAGAACGGTTTATTATTATTCATCTTTATCTTATTCTTATTCCGGACAACATTTTGTCCCGCTACTCCTCCCACAGTTTTTGTCACAGACCCATGAATGAGGTGTCAAAACGTGCGGCTTAATCGGGAATGGTGTGCTATATCTTTTCTAAGGGGTCGGGGGTGCGGTGTTCGCCCCAGGGGCGAAAAAGTAGCGAAAAAAATCCCATAGACTTAACATTGCGAAAATTTTTAACGAGTCATAACTCAGAGCGAGGATTTCGTAGAAACTTGTGTGTCACCACATTTGAAGAGGCTGGCAGACCCTTTAAGATGACACATCGCAATGGGGTATAAGTTGTACCCCTGGGGCGCTAGAGCTCCCCAAATTTCCCCATTGACTTATAATGGGGAGGGACGTCCCATTAAACGCATGTGTTTCTCTTACAATGGGAACTTGCATAGGGATTTTGTATTGACCACAGCTCTGGCTCACAGTGTCTCAGAGACAAGGGGGTGGGCTCAATTTACTCAGACAGCCAATCACTATCTCAGGATCATTGTGAACCTATGAAGCCACGCCCTAGCAACCATTTAGAGCTCCCTAGCAACTGATCCCATAGACTTCCATTGAAAGAGATCAAAGGGATATCTTTGGATAGAAGTGTCATAGAAACATGAAGGTGGGTTTGTTTGACTCGGGGCATCAACAGCCAATCACAAATCACCTTCAATTCTTCCTAGCCACGCCCTAGCAACCATTATCAAGCAGCCTAGCAACCGTTAATCACGACCTATATCTCTGCCTCAGAACATCATAGAGGCATGGGGGTTGGTTTATATCATTCATACTGACAAGCAGCCTTTGGAGTATTGTCATTGGATGCTGCCAAGCCACTCCATAGCAACCAAACAGAGTACCTTAGCAACCGTTTACCAAGACCTATATCTCTGCCTCAGAACATCATACAGACATGGGGGTTGGTTTATATCATTCATACTGACAAGCAGTATCATCATTGGATGCTGCCATGCCACTCCATAGCAACCAAACAGAGTACCCTAGCAACCGTATACCAAGACCTATATCTCTGCTTCAGAACATCATAGAGGCATGGGGGTTGGTTTATATCATTCATACAGACAAGCAGTATCATCATTGGATGCTGCCAAGGCCCCTTAGCAACCAAACAGAGTACCCTAGCAACCGTATACCAAGACCTATATCTCTGCTTCAGAACATCATAGAGGCATGGGGGTTGGTTTATATCATTCATACAGACAAACAGTATCATCATTGGATGCTGCCAAACCCCTCCATAGCAACCAAACCGAGTACCCTAGCAACCGTTTACCAAGACATATATCTCTGCCTCAGAACATCCTAGAGACATGGGGGTTGGTTTATATCATTCATACAGACAAGCAGTATCATCATTGGATGCTGCCAAGCCCCTCCATAGCAACCAAACAGAGTACCCTAGCAACCGTTTACAAGGACCTATATCTCTGCTTCAGAACATCGTAGAGGCATGGGGGTTGGGTCTTTTGACTCAGACTGGCAAATAGTCTTTAAATGTCACCCCATAAATTGTATAGCCACTCCATAGCAACCATATAGAGTACCCTAGCAACCGTACAAACACATGAATAGGACATATCTCAGCTCCACAACATCGTACAGACTTGGGGGTGGCCTCTTTTGTTTCGGGTGAGAATCCAGTACACACAACATAGCATCCGAGAGGATTTTTTTGCCACGGCAAGCACCACTCACATTTTCTTCAGGAAATGTACATTCTAGTGTTGTGATTACTATTCACTTTTACGAAACTTCGGCGTGCTACTCCTCCGGCACCGTTTGTCGTAGACCCATGAATGAGGTGTCAAATCGTGCGACTTATTGAGGAGAGGTGTGCTATATCTCTTCTAAGCGATCGGGTGTATGATGTTAGTTTTCGGCGGGAAAAAAATCATCCCAATCAAGTCCCCATTGACTTAACATGGAGAAGAGGTTTATGTGATCATATCTCCGCATCAGAACATCACAGAGACTTGGGGCTGGTCTCATTTCAATCGGCCTATCAAGCAGCTAATAACTAGTGACATTCAAACTTCATAGCCACGCCCTAGCAACCAGCTACAGCACCCTAGCAACCATATATCAACATTAACAAGCCATATCTCAGCCCCAGAACATCGTACAGACATGAGGGTGGTCTCTTTTGACTCAGACTGGCCAATATTCTTTAAATATCAAACCATAAACTGTATAGCCACACCCTAGTAACCATTTACAGTACCCTAGTAACCGTACAAACACATGAATAAGCCATATCTCAGCCCCAGAACATCCTACAGACATGTTTTTTGCCTTTTTTGCATTATCCGGGTGGCGAATTTTGCCACGGCAAGCACCACTCACATTTTCTTCAGGAAATGTACATTCTAGTTATTATAATAATTATTATAGATTCCGGACGCTTTTTCGGCGCGCTTCTCCTCCCACAAATTTTGTCACAGACCCATGAATGAGGCGTCAAATCGACCGGCTTAAACGGGAATGGTGTGCTATATCTTTTCTAAGGGATCGGGGGTGCGCTGTTCGCCCCAGGGGCGAAAAAGTAGCCGAAAAGTCAATGGGATTTAACATTGCGGAAACTTTGACCCCTCATAGCTCCGAGCGAGGATTTCGGAGAAACTCGTGTGTCACCACATTTGAAGAGGCTGACAGGCCCTGTAAGATGACACATCTCAATGGGGTATAAGTTGTACCCCTGGGGCGCTAGAGCTCCCCAAATTTCCTCAAATTTCCCCATTGACTTATAATGGGGAGGGACGTCCCATTAAACGCATGTGTTTCTCTTACAATGGGAAATTGCATAGGGATTTTGTATTGACCATAGCTCTGGCTCACAGTGTCTCAGAGACAAGGGGGTGGGCTCAATTTACTCAGACAGCCAATCACTATCTCAGGATGATTGTCAACCTATGAAGCCACGCCCTAGCAACCATTTAGAGCTCCCTAGCAACTGATCCCATAGACTTCCATTGAAAGAGATCAAAGGGATATCTTTGGATAGAAGTGTCAGAGAAACATGAAGGTGGGTTTGTTTGACTCGGGGCATCAACAGCCAATCACAAATCACCTTCAACTCTTCCTAGCCACGCCCTAGCAACCATTATCAAGCAGCCTAGCAACCGTTAATCACGACCTATATCTCTGCCTCAGAACATCATAGAGGCATGGGGGTTGGTTTATATCATTCATACTGACAAGCAGCCTTTGGAGTATTGTCATTGGATGCTGCCAAGCCACTCCATAGCAACCAAACAGAGTACCTTAGCAACCGTTTACCAAGACCTATATCTCTCCCTCAGAACATCATACAGACATGGGGGTTGGTTTATATCATTCATACTGACAAGCAGTATCATCATTGGATGCTGCCAAGCCCCCCTAGCAACCAAACAGAGTACCCTAGCAACCGTATACCAAGACCTATATCTCTGCTTCAGAACATCATAGAGGCATGGGGGTTGGTTTATATCATTCATACAGACAAGCAGTATCATCATTGGATGCTGCCAAGCCCCCTTAGCAACCAAACAGAGTACCCTAGCAACCATATACCAAGACCTATATCTCTGCCTCAGAACATCGTAGAGACATGGGGGTTGGTTTATATCATTCATACAGACAAGCAGTATCATCATTGGATGCTGCCAAGCCCCCCTAGCAACCAAACAGAGTACCCTAGCAACCGTATACCAATACCTATATCTCTGCTTCGGAACATCGTAGAGACATGGGGGTTGGTTTATATCATTCATACAGACAAGCAGTATCATCATTGGATGCTGCCAAGCCCCCTTAGCAACCAAACAGATTACCCTAGCAACCGTATACCAAGACCTATATCTCTGCTTCAGAACATCATAGAGGCATGGGGGTTGGTTTATATCATTCATACAGACAAGCAGTATCATCATTGGATGCTGCCAAGCCCCCCTAGCAACCAAACAGAGTACCCTAGCAACCGTATACCAAGACCTATATCTCTGCTTCAGAACATCATAGAGGCATGGGGGTTGGTTTATATCATTCATACAGACAAGCAGTATCATCATTGGATGCTGCCAAGCCCCTCCATAGCAACCAAACAGAGTACCCTAGCAACCGTTTACAAGGACCTATATCTCTGCATCAGAACATCGTAGAGGCATGGGGGTTGGGTCTTTTGACTCAGACTGGCAAATAGTCTTTAAATGTCACCACATAAATTGTATAGCCACTCCATAGCAACCATATAGAGTACCCTAGCAACCGTACAAACACATGAATAGGACATATCTCAGCTCCAGAACATCGTACAGACTTGGGGGTGGCCTCTTTTGTTTCGGGTGAGAATCCAGTACACACAACATAGCATCCGAGAGGATTTTTTTGCCACGGCAAGCACCACTCACATTTTCTTCAGGAAATGTACATTCTAGTTAGTGGTGCTTGCGTAGCAAGGCATCACTATTACTATCTTGCCCCAGAACGGTTTTAGTGATGCCTTGCGCAGCAAGGCATCACCATCACTCTCAAACATACTTATTAGTGGGCCTTGCGAAGCAAGGCATCAATATTGTTATTCTCCATACTAATTAATATTCGTGGAGCTTGTTTAGCAAGGCGTATATATTATGTAACCCAGGATTGGTTTATTATTATTCTTTATTCTTATTATTCCGGACAACATTTTGACGCGCTACTCCTCCCACAGTTTTTGTCACAGACCCATGAATGAGGTGTCAAAACGTGCGGCTTATTCGGGAATGGTGTGCTATATCTTTTCTAAGGGGTCTGGGGTGCGGTGTTCGCCCCAGGGGCGAAAAAGTAGCGAAAAAAATCCCATAGACTTAACATTGCGAAAATTTTTAACGAGTCATAACTCTGAGCGAGGATTTCGTAGAAACTCGTTTGTCACCACATTTGAAGAGGCTGACAGGCCCTGTAAGATGACACATCACAATGGGGTATAAGTTGTACCCCTGGGGCGCTAGAGCTCCCCAAAATTCCTCAAATTTCCCCATTGACTTATAATGGGGAGGGACGTCCCATAAAACTCATGTGTTTCTCTTACAATGGGAAATTGCATAGGGATTTTGTATTGACCACAGCTCTGGCTCACAGTGTCTCAGAGACAAGGGGGTGGGCTCAATTTACTCAGACAGCCAATCACTATCTCAGGATGATTGTCAACCTATGAAGCCACGCCCTAGCAACCATTTAGAGCTCCCTAGCAACTGATCCCATAGACTTCCATTGAAAGAGATCAAAGGGATATCTTTGGATAGAAGTGTCAGAGAAACATGAAGGTGGGTTTGTTTGACTCGGGGCATCAACAGCCAATCACAAATCACCGTCAACACTTCCTAGCCACGCCCTAGCAACCATTATCAAGCAGCCTAGCAACCGTTTACCAAGACCTATATCTCTGCCTCAGAACATCATAGAAACATGGGGGTTGGTTTATATCATTCATACTGACAAGCAGCCTTTGGATTATTGTCATTGGATGATGCCAAGCCACTCCATAGCAACCAAACAAAGCACACTAGCAACCGTTTACCAAGACCTATATCTCTGCCTCAGAACATCATAGAGGCATGGGGGTTGGTTTATATCATTCATACTGACAAGCAGCCTTTGGAGTATCATCATTGGATGCTGCCAAGCCACTCCATAGCAACCAAACAGAGTACCCTAGTAACCGTATAACAAGACCTATATCTCTGCATCAGAACATCGTAGAGACATGGGGGTTAGTTTATATCATTCATACTGACAAGCAGTATCATCATTGAATGTTGCCAAAACATTCCATAGCAACCAACCAGAGTTCCCTAGCAACCGTTTACCAAGACCTATATCTCTGCATCAGAACATCGTAGAGACATGGGGGTTGGTTTATATCATTTATACTGACAAGCAGTATCATCATTGGATGCTGCCAAGCCACTCCATAGCAACCAAACAGAGTACCCTAGCAACCGTTTACCAAGACCTATATCTCTGTCCCAGAACAACCTACAGACATGTTGCTTGGCTTTTTTGCATCCCAGTAGCATCCGAGAGGATTTTTTTGCCACTGCAAGCACCACTCACATTTTCTTCAGGAAATGTACATTCTAGTTAGTGGTGCTTGCGAAGCAAGGCATCACTATTACTATCTTGCCCCAGAACGGTTTTAGTGATGCCTTGCGAAGCAAGGCATCACCATCACTCTCAAACATACTTATTAGTGTGCCTTGCGAAGCAAGGCATCAATATTGTTATTCTCCATACTAATTAATATTCGTGGAGCTTGTTTAGCAAGGCGTATATATACTATGTAACCCAGGAATGGCTTATTATTATTCTTCTTCTTCTGGACACTTTTTCGGCGCGCTTCTCCTCCCACAAATTTTGTCACAGACCCATGAATGAGGCGTCAAATCGACCGCCTTATACGGGAATGGTGTGCTATATCTTTTCTAAGGGATCGGCGGTGCGCTGTTCGCCCCAGGGGCGAAAAAGTAGCCGAAAAGTCAATGGGATTTAACATTGCGGAAACTTTGACCCCTCATAGCTCCGAGCGAGGATTTCGGAGAAACTTGTGTGTCACCACATTTGAAGAGGCTGACAGGCCCTGTAAGATGACACATCTCAATGGGGTGTAAGTTGTACCCCTGGGGCGCTAGAGCTCCCCAAATTTCCTCAAATTTCCCCATTGACTTATAATGGGGAGGGACGTCCCATTAAACGCATGTGTTTCTCTTACAATGGGAAATTGCATAGGGATTTTGTATTGACCATAGCTCTGGCTCACAGTGTCTCAGAGACAAGGGGGTGGGCTCAATTTACTCAGACAGCCAATCACTATCTCAGGATGATTGTCAACCTATGAAGCCACGCCCTAGCAACCACTTAGAGCTCCCTAGCAACTGATCCCATAGACTTCCATTGAAAGAGATCAAAGGGATATCTTTGGATAGAAGTGTCAGAGAAACACGAGGGTGGGTTTATTTGACTCGGGGCATCAACAGCCAATCACAAATCACCGTCAACACTTCCTAGCCACGCCCTAGCAACCATTATCAAGCAGCCTAGCAACCGTTTACCAAGACCTATATCTCTGCCTCAGAACATCATAGAGACATGGGGGTTGGTTTATATCATTCATACAGACAAGCAGTATAATCATTGGATGATGCCAAGCCCCTCCATAGCAACCAAACAGAGTACCCTAGCAACCGTTTACCAAGACCTATATCTCTGCCTCAGAACATCATAGAGACATGGGGGTTGGTTTATATCATTCATACAGACAAGCAGTATCATCATTGGATGCTGCCAAGCCCCCCTAGCAACCAAACAGAGTACCCTAGCAACCGTATACAAAGACCTATATCTCTGCTTCAGAACATCATAGAGGCATGGGGGTTGTTTTATATCATTCATACAGACAAGCAGTATCATCATTGGATGCTGCCAAGCCCCCTTAGCAACCAAACAGAGTACCCTAGCAACCATATACCAAGACCTATATCTCTGCCTCAGAACATCATAGAGGCATGGGGGTTGGTTTATATCATTCATACAGACAAGCAGTATCATCATTGGATGCTGCCAAGCCCCCTTAGCAACCAAACAGAGTACCCTAGCAACCATATACCAAGACCTATATCTCTGCTTCAGAACATCATAGAGACATGGGGGTTGGTTTATATCATTCATACAGACAAGCAGTATCATCATTGGATGCTGCCAAGCCCCCTTAGCAACCAAACAGAGTACCCTAGCAACCATATACCAAGACCTATATCTCTGCCTCAGAACATCATAAAGACATGGGGGTTGGTTTATATCATTCATACAGACAAGCAGTATCATCATTGGATGCTGCCAAGCCCCCCTAGCAACCAAACAGAGTACCCTAGCAACCGTATACCAAGACCTATATCTCTGCTTCGGAACATCGTAGAGACATGGGGGTTGGTTTATATCATTCATACAGACAAGCAGTATCATCATTGGATGCTGCCAAGCCCCTCCATAGCAACCAAACAGAGTACCCTAGCAACCGTTTACAAGGACCTATATCTCTGCATCAGAACATCGTAGAGGCATGGGGGTTGGGTCTTTTGACTCAGACTGGCAAATAGTCTTTAAATGTCACCCCATAAATTGTATAGCCACTCCATAGCAACCATATAGAGTACCCTAGCAACCGTACAAACACATAAATAGGACATATCTCAGCTCCAGAACATCGTACAGACTTGGGGGTGGCCTCTTTTGTTTCGGGTGAGAATCCAGTACACACAACATAGCATCCGAGAGGATTTTTTTGCCACGGCAAGCACCACTCACATTTTCTTCAGGAAATGTACATTCTAGTGTTGTGATTACTATTCACCTTGAAGAAACTTTGGCGTGCTACTCCTCCGGCACCGTTTGTCGTAGACCCATGAATGAGGTGTCAAATCGTGCGACTTATTGAGGAGAGGTGTGCTATATCTCTTCTAAGCGATCGGGTGTATGATGTTAGTTTTCGGCGGGAAAAAAATCGTCCCAATCAAGTCCCCATTGACTTAACATGGAGACGAGGTTTATTTGATCATATCTCCGCCTCAGAACATCACAGAGACTTGAGGCTGGTCTCATTTGAATCAGCCTATCAAGCAACTAATAACTAGTGACATTCAAACTTCATAGCCACGCCCTAGCAACCAGCTACAGCACCCTAGCAACCATATATCAACATTAACAAGACATATCTCAGCCCCAGAACATCGTACAGACATGAGGGTGGTCTCTTTTGACTCAGACTGGCCAATATTCTTTAAATATCAAACCATAAACTGTATAGCCACACCCTAGTAACAATTTACAGTACCCTAGTAACCGTACAAACACATGAATAAGCCATATCTCAGCCCCAGAACATCCTACAGACATGTTGCTTGGCTTTTTTGCATTATCCGGGTGGCGAATTTTGCCACGGCAAGCACCACTCACATTTTCTTCAGGAAATGTACATTCTAGTTAGTGGTGCTTGCGTAGCAAGGCATCACTATTACTATCTAGCCCGAAAACGGTTTTAGTGATGCCTTGCGAAGCAAGGCATCACCATCACTCTCAAACATACATATTAGTGTTGCTTGTGAAGCAATGCATCAATATTGTTATTCTCCATATTTTTATTATTAGTGGGGCTTGCGTAGCAAGCCATAAAAATATTTAGATCGGTTTATTATTATTATTCTTATTCTTATTCCGGACAACATTTTGTCCCGCTACTCCTCCCACAGTTTTTGTCACAGACCCATGAATGAGGTGTCAAAACGTGCGGCTTATTCGGGAATGGTGTGCTATATCTTTTCTAAGGGGTCGGGGGTGCGGTGTTCGCCCCAGGGGCGAAAAAGTAGCGAAAAAAATCCCATAGACTTAACATTGCGAAAATTTTTAACGACTCATAACTCTGAGCGAGGATTTCGTAGAAACTCGTGTGTCACCACATTTGAAGAGGCTGGCAGGCCCTGTAAGATGACACATCGCAATGGGGTATAAGTTGTACCCCTGGGGCGCTAGAGCTCCCCAAATTTCCTCAAATTTCCCCATTGACTTATAATGGGGAGGGACGTCCCATTAAACGCATGTGTTTCTCTTACAATGGGAAATTGCATAGGGATTTTGTATTGACCATAGCTCTGGCTCACAGTGTCTCAGAGACAAGGGGGTGGGCTCAATTTACTCAGACAGCCAATCACTATCTCAGGATGATTGTCAACCTATGAAGCCACGCCCTAGCAACCATTTAGAGCTCCCTAGCAACTGATCCCATAGACTTCCATTGAAAGAGATCAAAGGGATATCTTTGGATAGAAGTGTCAGAGAAACATGAAGGTGGGTTTGTTTGACTCGGGGCATCAACAGCCAATCACAAATCACCTTCAACTCTTCCTAGCCACGCCCTAGCAACCATTATCAAGCAGCCTAGCAACCGTTAATCACGACCTATATCTCTGCCTCAGAACATCATAGAGGCATGGGGGTTGGTTTATATCATTCATACTGACAAGCAGCCTTTGGAGTATTGTCATTGGATGCTGCCAAGCCACTCCATAGCAACCAAACAGAGTACCTTAGCAACCGTTTACCAAGACCTATATCTCTCCCTCAGAACATCATACAGACATGGGGGTTGGTTTATATCATTCATACTGACAAGCAGTATCATCATTGGATGCTGCCAAGCCCCCCTAGCAACCAAACAGAGTACCCTAGCAACCGTATACTAAGACCTATATTTCTGCTTCGGAACATCGTAGAGACATGGGGGTTGGTTTATATCATTCATACAGACAAGCAGTATCATCATTGGATGCTGCCAAGCCCCCCTAGCAACCAAACAGAGTACCCTAGCAACCGTATACCAAGACCTATATCTCTGCTTCAGAACATCATAGAGGCATGGGGGTTGGTTTACATCATTCATACAGACAAGCAGTATCATCATTGGATGCTGCCAAGTCCCCTTAGCAACCAAACAGAGTACCCTAGCAACCATATACCAAGACCTATATCTCTGCTTCAGAACATCATAGAGACATGGGGGTTGGTTTATATCATTCATACAGACACGCAGTATCATTATTGGATGCTGCCAAGCCCCCCTAGCAACCAAACAGAGTACCCTAGCAACCGTATACCAAGACCTATATCTCTGCTTCGGAACATCGTAGAGACATGGGGGTTGGTTTATATCATTCATACAGACAAGCAGTATCATCATTGGATGCTGCCAAGTCCCCTTAGCAACCAAACAGAGTACCCTAGCAACCGTATACCAAGACCTATATCTCTGCTTCAGAACATCATAGAGACATGGGGGTTGGTTTATATCATTCATACAGACACGCAGTATCATCATTGGATGCTGCCAAGCCCCCCTAGCAACCAAACAGAGTACCCTAGCAACCGTATACCAAGACCTATATCTCTGCTTCGGAACATCGTAGAGACATGGGGGTTGGTTTATATCATTCATAAAGACAAGCAGTATCATCATTGGATGCTGCCAAACCCCTCCATAGCAACCAAACAGAGTACCCTAGCAACCGTTTACAAGGACCTATATCTCTGCATCAGAACATCGTAGAGGCATGGGGGTTGGGTCTTTTGACTCAGACTGGCAAATAGTCTTTAAATGTCACCCCATAAATTGTATAGCCACTCCATAGCAACCATATAGAGTACCCTAGCAACCGTACAAACACATGAATAGGACATATCTCAGCTCCACAACATCGTACAGACTTGGGGGTGGCCTCTTTTGTTTCGGGTGAGAATCCAGTACACACAACATAGCATCCGAGAGGATTTTTTTGCCACGGCAAGCACCACTCACATTTTCTTCAGGAAATGTACATTCTAGTGTTGTGATTACTATTCACCTTGACGAAACTTTGGCGTGCTACTCCTCCGGCACCGTTTGTCGTAGACCCATGAATGAGGTGTCAAATCGTGCGACTTATTGAGGACAGGTGTGCTATATCTCTTCTAAGCGATCGGGTGTATGATGTTAGTTTTCGGCGGGAAAAAAATCGTCCCAATCAAGTCCCCATTGACTTAACATGGAGAAGAGGTTTATGTGATCATATCTCCGCATCAGAACATCACAGAGACTTGGGGCTGGTCTCATTTCAATCAGCCTATCAAGCAGCTAATAACTAGTGACATTCAAACTTCATAGCCACGCCCTAGCAACCAGCTACAGCACCCTAGCAACCATATATCAACATTAACAAGCCATATCTCAGCCCCAGAACATCGTACAGACATGAGGGTGGTCTCTTTTGACTCAGACTGGCCAATATTCTTTAAATATCAAACCATAAACTGTATAGCCACACCCTAGTAACCATTTACAGTACCCTAGTAACCGTACAAACACATGAATAAGCCATATCTCAGCCCCAGAACATCCTACAGACATGTTTTTTGCCTTTTTTGCATTATCCGGGTGGCGAATTTTGCCACGGCAAGCACCACTCACATTTTCTTCAGGAAATGTACATTCTAGTTAGTGGTGCTTGCGTAGCAAGGCATCACTATTACTATCTAGCCCGAAAACGGTTTTAGTGATGCCTTGCGAAGCAAGGCATCACCATCACTCTCAAACATACATATTAGTGTTGCTTGTGAAGCAATGCATCAATATTGCTATTCTCCATATTTTTATTATTAATGGTGCTTGCGTAGCAAGCCATAAATATTATTTAGAACGGTTTATTATTATTCATCTTTATCTTATTCTTATTCCGGACAACATTTTGTCCCGCTACTCCTCCCACAGTTTTTGTCACAGACCCATGAATGAGGTGTCAAAACGTGCGGCTTAATCGGGAATGGTGTGCTATATCTTTTCTAAGGGGTCGGGGGTGCGGTGTTCGCCCCAGGGGCGAAAAAGTAGCGAAAAAAATCCCATAGACTTAACATTGCGAAAATTTTTAACGAGTCATAACTCAGAGCGAGGATTTCGTAGAAACTTGTGTGTCACCACATTTGAAGAGGCTGGCAGACCCTTTAAGATGACACATCGCAATGGGGTATAAGTTGTACCCCTGGGGCGCTAGAGCTCCCCAAATTTCCCCATTGACTTATAATGGGGAGGGACGTCCCATTAAACGCATGTGTTTCTCTTACAATGGGAACTTGCATAGGGATTTTGTATTGACCACAGCTCTGGCTCACAGTGTCTCAGAGACAAGGGGGTGGGCTCAATTTACTCAGACAGCCAATCACTATCTCAGGATCATTGTGAACCTATGAAGCCACGCCCTAGCAACCATTTAGAGCTCCCTAGCAACTGATCCCATAGACTTCCATTGAAAGAGATCAAAGGGATATCTTTGGATAGAAGTGTCATAGAAACATGAAGGTGGGTTTGTTTGACTCGGGGCATCAACAGCCAATCACAAATCACCTTCAATTCTTCCTAGCCACGCCCTAGCAACCATTATCAAGCAGCCTAGCAACCGTTAATCACGACCTATATCTCTGCCTCAGAACATCATAGAGGCATGGGGGTTGGTTTATATCATTCATACTGACAAGCAGCCTTTGGAGTATTGTCATTGGATGCTGCCAAGCCACTCCATAGCAACCAAACAGAGTACCTTAGCAACCGTTTACCAAGACCTATATCTCTGCCTCAGAACATCATACAGACATGGGGGTTGGTTTATATCATTCATACTGACAAGCAGTATCATCATTGGATGCTGCCATGCCACTCCATAGCAACCAAACAGAGTACCCTAGCAACCGTATACCAAGACCTATATCTCTGCTTCAGAACATCATAGAGGCATGGGGGTTGGTTTATATCATTCATACAGACAAGCAGTATCATCATTGGATGCTGCCAAGGCCCCTTAGCAACCAAACAGAGTACCCTAGCAACCGTATACCAAGACCTATATCTCTGCTTCAGAACATCATAGAGGCATGGGGGTTGGTTTATATCATTCATACAGACAAACAGTATCATCATTGGATGCTGCCAAACCCCTCCATAGCAACCAAACCGAGTACCCTAGCAACCGTTTACCAAGACATATATCTCTGCCTCAGAACATCCTAGAGACATGGGGGTTGGTTTATATCATTCATACAGACAAGCAGTATCATCATTGGATGCTGCCAAGCCCCTCCATAGCAACCAAACAGAGTACCCTAGCAACCGTTTACAAGGACCTATATCTCTGCTTCAGAACATCGTAGAGGCATGGGGGTTGGGTCTTTTGACTCAGACTGGCAAATAGTCTTTAAATGTCACCCCATAAATTGTATAGCCACTCCATAGCAACCATATAGAGTACCCTAGCAACCGTACAAACACATGAATAGGACATATCTCAGCTCCACAACATCGTACAGACTTGGGGGTGGCCTCTTTTGTTTCGGGTGAGAATCCAGTACACACAACATAGCATCCGAGAGGATTTTTTTGCCACGGCAAGCACCACTCACATTTTCTTCAGGAAATGTACATTCTAGTTAGTGGTGCTTGCGTAGCAAGGCATCACTATTACTATCTAGCCCGAAAACGGTTTTAGTGATGCCTTGCGAAGCAAGGCATCACCATCACTCTCAAACATACATATTAGTGTTGCTTGTGAAGCAATGCATCAATATTGTTATTCTCCATATTTTTATTATTAGTGGGGCTTGCGTAGCAAGCCATAAAAATATTTAGATCGGTTTATTATTATTATTCTTATTCTTATTCCGGACAACATTTTGTCCCGCTACTCCTCCCACAGTTTTTGTCACAGACCCATGAATGAGGTGTCAAAACGTGCGGCTTATTCGGGAATGGTGTGCTATATCTTTTCTAAGGGGTCGGGGGTGCGGTGTTCGCCCCAGGGGCGAAAAAGTAGCGAAAAAAATCCCATAGACTTAACATTGCGAAAATTTTTAACGACTCATAACTCTGAGCGAGGATTTCGTAGAAACTCGTGTGTCACCACATTTGAAGAGGCTGGCAGGCCCTGTAAGATGACACATCGCAATGGGGTATAAGTTGTACCCCTGGGGCGCTAGAGCTCCCCAAATTTCCTCAAATTTCCCCATTGACTTATAATGGGGAGGGACGTCCCATAAAACTCATGCGTTTCTCTTACTATGGGAAATTGCATAGGGATTTTGTATTGACCATAGCTCTGGCTCACAGTGTCTCAGAGACAAGGGGGTGGGCTCAATTTACTCAGACAGCCAATCACTATCTCAGGATGATAATGACACTATCAAGCCACGCCCTAGCAACCATTTAGAGCTCCCTAGCAACGGATCCCATAGACTTCCATTGTAAAACATCAAAGGGATATCTTTCTATAGAAGTGTCATAGAAACACGAGGGTGGGTTTGTTTGGGGTTGGCCTCAAATTACTATGGCAACCA